>NC_140179.1:30517290-30572622 GCF_963971535.1 Notolepis coatsorum
CAATATAATACAGTAACCCTTGCCTAAATTACAAATCAAATAAATACTGCTAAAGAACTGAACAGGTTTGCATTGTTGTCATTCAAACAATCAACCACATGCTTGAGGTTAAAAACTCTGCAATGTCACTGTATTATCTCACAGAAGCAACAGACCAATGAATAATGACCTCAGCCTCTTCCAAGGAAACTCTCATGATTGAGCTGGAATGGAGAATGAAACCATTTCTCTAAAAGTGCAAGCAAGACATTCGATTTAAATATAAGTATAATTTCAATAAGTAATAAGAAATATAACTGAATTTAAGTAATATAGGCTGAATACACAATACGTAATATGATATAAGAATATAAGTGATATAAACTGAATAAGTAATATAAGCTGAATAAAATTTGTAATTCCATGCACTGTCTTGCAGCAGGACTGCTATCAGATGGTACAGGTAACAGCATACTCTCAGACACCAAAACATTGGCATGAAAACTTTCTAAATGTCTGGATTTGATTAGTGATTCGTTTCTACAAATGTTGAACCTTTTGTAAGAATTTTAAGAACTCCTGGCCAACACAATTTGAGAATCACATCACTCTCTCCCTCTCCATCTCTCTCCCCTCCCCATATCTCCCTCTCCATCTCTATCTCTGTCTCCCTCTCCATCTCTCTCTCTCGCCATCTCTCTCCATCTCTTCCTCCATCTCTCTCTCCCTCTCAATCTCTCTCTCTCCCTCACCATCTCTCTCCATCTCTCTGTCCCTCTCCATCTCTCTCTCTCTTCATCTCTCTCCATCTCTCTCTTTCCATCTCTCTCCTTCTTACTCATACTGCACGCATGATAAGAGCCACAGGCAAGTTATGTAATGCGGAAGATGGGAGAGGATTATGTCAACATTTGTAATGCATTGTTTGTGGGCTTGCTTTCATATCCATAAAGATCTGAATTAATTTTGACAGGTAATTGTCAAACCCGCTACCTGAAGTGGTTTGGTCCAACAAAAGGAATGCAATCATATTGTTTTAGCTTGGGGAGCTGCCTGCCGCATTCATTTGGTTTTGCAAATATTTGTCAACAATAATGCTCCTGCAAATGACAGCCCGCCTACAAGTGGCCCAGACCCTCTGGCTGTACACCAGAGCTGACAGATGGCATGGCCTGGGGCACCCAGCTGAAACCACACCACTAAAGTCCAGCTGATATCAAATCTGTTCAACTTATTAACATTAATTCCCGAGATTTAGGGAATTCCATTTTTAGCACTGCAAACAAATACCATTTGATTTGATAGTTTATTTGGTAGGGACAACACACGTCAATGAACATCAAGTACAGCATACAAAATGTAGACATGCAGGGTTGTAGCAAGAGCTAATTTACACCCGTAGTCCCTAAACAGGAGACATAAAAAACTCTTTCAATAAATAAATAGCCTGCTTAAGGTAAAAGCATTGTGACAATCAATGATAAAAACAACAATAAAACAGTTTGCTAGAATAGATCCACAAAGAATGGATTGCACGGAGCAAGTTGCACCCTTACTTACAATTCATTATGAATTGAAAATGGGGGACCCTGATGTAAACAAGACGAAAGTCTTTCTCTGGTCTGCATCCCCTTAACAATTGTGTGTATTGAGCCATACTGTATTGTACCCATTCTGCAATCTGTTAATACAATTTTAATTCAATCAATCAATCTGCACTGTGATTGATTGAATGAAAATTTGAAAAATTGCATTCCAATAATGATGTAGCATAAGGAGGTAGTTTACCAATAACAATGTAGTATAAGGAGGTAGCTTACCAATAACAATGTAGTATAGGAAGGAGGTAGCTTACCAATAACAATGTAATATAAGGAGGTAGCTTACCAAGAGCAAGCTTGCTCTCGTTAACGTCTCTATACAAATAAAAGATTCTAAACATGTGTAGCAGGGTGGATTATCCCTGCTTTATGGGAGTGGTTGTACACGGCCACCTGGTAGCGAGAACGCAGCAGAGCTGAGTCCAGCTGGGTCCCCGACTGTAGGCCAGGAATGTTGAAGTGGAGGTTGAGCAGCAGGAGTGGATGGGGCCTAGGATTCACTGACCTAGGAATGGTACGCTGGTCCTTCTTGCCCTCCAGGGCGATCAGCAGTAGCTCCCCACACACCCACACTTCCCCCAATACTTCCTGAGCCCTCCCACACCCGATGGCAGTAAGATGGATGATATATTCGCTCCCCAAAGCAGTACCCTTCCTTAATGATGAGTGGAGACCTTTCACTATGAACTATAGGCAGGGGGTAGGGGAAAGGGTTAAACAATAATGAGCATTACCCGGAGAGAAAAGGGTTAGACAGAATGCACATTAAAGACACACACACAGTGCTCCCATTTACGTCTCCTTTACTGAAGGCTTATGCATGTTACATGTTATCGCATACCTATCAAGGCTACTTCCACACTGGGCACCTAGTGCTCTCACTCTATATTACAGACACAGTAAGAACCTCTCCCCTTTAAGGGTTATCTACTGCTCTGCTTCGCTGTAGGTGGAGAACAGGGTAAGGAGTAAAGGAGTTCAATGGGAATTTTTATAAAGAACCACACGTTATTATTACACTCAAAATAAATTGACAGTGGGCCCACGTTAGCAAATAAAAGTCCTATCTAAGCCGGCTTTTCCCCAAAACAATAAATGGTCGGGCGCCCCTAGACACTGCTGCCAGCGTTAGTTCAAAGCACTGTTTATCTTCGCCCTTAGAGAGCCTGCGCCACACAGTGGAAATGTCTACCGATAAAGTTTCAGCACTTGAAGCGCCGCTGTACTTCAAAATGGCGGGCCTGCTCTCACCACCAACCGTCCGTGTGGTAAGATGGCCGTCGGGAGATCCCGCGATAACAGGCAGCGGGGCGGGGTAGACGCTGGGCAGGTGACTGCTGGGGTAACGGCTTGGAGGGGCTGGAGGAGCGTGCAGCATAGTGACGTCCGCTGCTGGGCTGAAGGGGTGGGCCGACACGCGGGCTAAACTGTGGTGCTAGCCTATAACTGAAGCTAAGCTGTGGGTTGTGGTGAACCCCCTGTCATTACGCCTATACACAGCTAACGCAAGGTGGACAATATCTACCACCTGGTCTTCGGCAGTCGCTCGTCTGCTGGTTCATTCACAATGTCTCTTCCGCATTAACCAAACGCTAAGCTATCGCATACTCATTACTAACCCGATTTGTAGCTGAGTTTATCTCTCGTGTGCTGAATCTCCGGAGCTCCAGCTCCGTGCGTCCTCCTCCCTCTGTGGAAAACGATGAAGAGGAAGCCCCTCCCTCGGCACCGCGCTCTGACCCCATCCTTCTTCACCTGTGTCTCCCTGCCCAACGTGACCACCAGCGCCCCTGGCGGCACCTGTATCCTGTCCCACTATGAAGTGTCAATGTTAGGATAGGGAGAATCAAAGAGATCAGCAAGTTAAGTGTCAATGTCAGGATAGGGATGATCAAGAGCGGTCAGCCGGTTACACAACGTCCTCGCGAACACAGGGGATGCAAAGAATTTGCGTTAGACACATTGAATAATAGTCAGTCATTTTCAGGTGTCTACACATGTTTTTTATATATTTGGGTAAAAGATTAAGATGATCCATTCCAATAATGCTGTAGTATAAGGAGACAGCTTGAAAAATTAATTTGTTTATCTTTTACAATATAATACCAATATGTTCTGGTTACTTTGATGCAATGGAAGAAATATTCGTAACATTTCTTTTTTGTTTGAGAAGAGTCTAACAATATATATCCCAAGGGCTGAGAGAGCAACTTTGGAAATGTATAGAGGGGGATTCACGTTGTAACAGTATGACTGGTTGCTTGGGGTGCCAGTAAGGTCAGGGCTTCAGAATACCTTCGCCAGGTTTGTGAGTCAATATATGTTATTAGTCAACCACACACAGGATTCAAGCATAGAGCAGTATCATAAACAACACTCATATCTTGAACCCTCAAGAACACATAGCCAAAAGCCAAACATATAGTATAGGCTGACAAGCAATAAAACACAGACAACAGATCTCAATTAAATGACTGTGTTTGGTCAGTAACATGGGTCTTCCAGTCCCTCCGCTCTGCCTCTGCAGCAAAAACTAAATAAATGTTCTGGTATCCTGTTCCCACTTTATCCAATCAGGAATGAATGAATGAATGAATGAAAACTTTATTTAACAGATTGCAGAATGGGTACAATACAGTACGGCTCAATACATACAATTGTTAAGGGGATGCAGACCTGAGAAAGACGTTTGTCTTGTTTCCATCAGGGTCCCCCATTTTCAATTCATATAGACATATATGACATACATGACATACAGATAGTCAGTACTGCTACATCTATACATTTATGACATACCAGATTTGCAAATACAGTACTGTTTGTGATACAGAAGGAGTCAAGAAAAGGGAGTATATACATTTGACGTAGAAACTGTACATTGGAGGAGGTTGGGTGGGGGGGGGTTGGGTACATTGGGATATTGACAACCATACTGGGTAATTTACATTGGAGGTGGTTGGGGGGGGGGGGGGGGGGGGGGCCGGGGGGCACACTGTATAAACAAGTAACACTGTACATTGAGGGGGGGGGGGGAGGAGACACTGTACAAACAAACACAATTGTACATTGAACTATTGACAAAACCATACTAGGTAAATTACTGTACATTGGAGGGGGTTGGGTTAGGATATTTACAGGGGCCAATGTTGAATTGCAGTCTCCCGTAGGTGTCCCTTGAGAGAGGTTTTGAAAGTGGGTAGTGATCCACATTCCTTTACAGCTTTGGGTAGGGCGTTCCACATTGATGTGGCATAATTGCGAAACGTGTTTAGTCCCTTATTTGAGCCGAATCTGGGTTTAACATGATTTGTGGAGCTCCCTCTGGTGTTGTGATCGTGGTATTCACTGACCTTTGGGAAGTATTTTGACATGTACATGGGTACCTTGGTCGTGTAGTGTATCTTGTAGACCAGGCCCATTGCAAGTTGTTGTACTCTGTCGTCTACTCTAAGCCATCCTAGGTTGTCAAAGTGGGCAGGGGTGAGGTGGGTTCTAGGAGTAAGGTCAAGCAGTAGTCTGACCAGTTTGTTTTGAGATGTTTGTAATTTTGTTTTTAGCGCCTTTGAGGTGCTTTGGTACCATGAGGTGCAAGCATAGTCGTAGTACCCCTGAATGAGTGCTCCTGCCAGAGTCTTCAGGGTGTTCTTGTTTACCAGAGAGGAGATCCGGTACAAGAATCGAGTTCGTTGGTTGACTTTTTTTATTACATTGGATGCCATTTTGTCACAGGAGAGATTAGCCTCTAGGATGGAACCCAGGTAGGTAATTTCATCTTTCCTTGTGACAATATTGTCACCCACTGTAACTGAGAAGCCGTCGGTCTTGCTGAGTTTGTTATTTGAACCGAAGAGAATGGACTCTGTTTTGCCCATGTGTAATGATAGTTTGTTATCAGCGAGCCATATGCAGATTCTGCCTAGTTCCGAGCTGAGGGTTTTTTCAACCTGTAACTTGTTCTTGTCAGAGACCAGCAGGGCTGAGTCGTCCGCAAACAGGAACAAGTTGCAGTCACAAGCTGACGACATGTCATTTGCATAAATTAGGAACAGTAGCGGTCCTAGTATGCTTCCTTGTGGAACACCACAGCTCACTGTGAGGGGGGGGGATAGGGTACCGTTTACCTCCACCATCTGTTCCCTCCCCTCAAGGTAGGATTGCATCCAGCTCACTGATAGACTATCAAAACCAATTGCTTTTAGCTTGTCAATCAGAATGGAGTGATTGACCGTGTCAAAGGCCTTTTGTAGGTCCAGCATGACCATGCCGCAGTATTTGCCTGCGTCCACCTCTTGTTTGATGTGGTCATTCAAATAGAGAAGGCATGTGTCAGTGGAGTGGGATGTTCTGAAGCCAGATTGGAATTCGTAGATTCGATTTTTTTCCGCTAGGTACTTTTCGACCTGTTCGTAGACTATTTTTTCCATGACTTTCGAGATGGAGGTGAGAATAGAAACAGGGCGGTAGTTGCCTGGGTCTAATTTGCTGCCCTTTTTGTGCAGAGGGGTCACCCTCGCAATTTTGAAGTCCTTGGGGACGTGTCCCTGTTTTATGGAGAGGTTTATTATGTGTGTGATGATTGGTGTGATGGCGGCTGCTGAGTCTCTGAGGAATTTGGAGGGGATGTTGTCATGGCCAGTGGCCTTGTTAGGTTGGAGGGCGCTCAGTTTATTGAGTACCTCATCTGTTGTTACCAACAGAGAAAACACTAGGGGCGGGATCCACAAATAATCGATTGTTTACATCAGGGTCCCCCATTTTCAATTCATAATGAATTGTAAGTAAGGGTGCAATTAGCACCGTGCAATCCATTCTTTGTTCATCCCGCCCAGATATTTATACTTATTTCAAGAAATCTAGCCAAGCCAAATTAGCTTATTGTACTGGTAGATTATTTTACTTGTTTCAAGCTGTGACGTACATGGGTACGTGGGTTGGTCATTACCATTATTACTGTATTTATGACACCATCTGAACATCAGGTTAGTATATGTAAATGTGTGGTTTTGTATGTGTGATGTTGTGTCATCTCCTAATCTTCTGTTCTGTTCCGCAGATGCCACTCATCTCCCTGATTGGATTGGTTGCACCTGATTGGTGCATCTTCAGGCAGGCAGTGGAGATGAGTCCGGGCGCCTCATTTGGATCACTGCCACGTTCCAGAGTGGAGTGAGGAGGTTGCCTTCTTGACTAGCTGTAGCTGTGGAGCGATACTGTGTGGCTTGGTGCCATTTACCACTTGGTGTGGATTAATCCTGTACTAGTTGTGGTGTCCTATGACGGACACGTTAATATTTTGCTAAGTGTTTGTTTGTCTGTATGTATACCTTGTTTGTTCTCCCCTACCTTTTTCCCTGTGCACCATGGAGGAGGTTTAAAGCCCTACCTCCATTAAATATATAATTTACTATTTGGAAAACGTCTTGTGTTGTGGCTTTCTTACCTACCTGGGACATTGCTTTAAACGCATTTACTGAGAGAGGCTGTTTTTTGCTCATGTGCAGCCGGCTCCAGTTATTATTCTGTGTGGTCCTTAGACCTTTGTACATGACATGGGGGCTCGTTAGTTTGCACAATTGTATGGTTCCTTGTTTGTTATGTAACATTGTAACTTGTCAATTGGAGCATGTCAGGTAAGATAGCGTTTTTTTTCCCTTGGTAAGTTATATTATTGTGTTTCCATTGTCCGTGCTACACAGTTTGATTGGTGTAAACCGTTCTTGTATGTGATGCTCTTAAACTAATCTTTTTTCTGCCACATAGGTAACAGGGGGATCGCCTGCCTGGTTAGTGGGTGGGGGGCACGCGTCGTAATTCCGGTGGAGCGCGCAATGAAATCGGTAAGCGACTGAAGATATGTGTAGGCCTCATCCCGCTAGGGGAGTAGTTTAGCTGGGGATATGCTAGAGTGACACAGGTGATCCTAGTTAGATGGTTAGACCAACGTTTATTGTTTTCATGAATGGTAGATGTGGGCATTAAATCAGATTGGTTGAATTGTATACTACGGAATGTGGCGATTAAATGTGTTACGCACGGATATTGTGGAGTAGGTGAGTGGATATTTCCTGGTGCCTGTTATTTGTTTGGTGGTAACGCGGGTTGCTACGGGAGCACAGGGTATTTATACATATGTTATTTGTGGCATAGTCATATTCTGCAAGAGCTATGGCTGGGGCAGCTTTTACTTTGGACGTTTTTTTGGCGGACCCTACGAGAGATCAAATTGATATCTGCACAAAAATAGATTTGTGTAGTGTCGCCAAACATTATGGCATTACTGTCCAAAGTTCGAAAAGTAAAGAGGAGTTGAAAGCGATCGTGCTGGCTGGGTTGTTGGATACAAATATATTTAGTTTGCCCATAGCCCAGGGAAATGTCTCTGAGAACGTCGCGCGCGGCGAGGCGGCTGAGGACACTGGTGGTTTAGATCGAAACGCTGGTGCGGTACAAAAACGGAGAGGTGGCATTACCAAGGGGGAGGAGAATGACAGTGATAACTCTGTACACTCAGGACGTACCTCTGTTTCTTCTCCCACTCGTAAATCAAGTAGACGTTTGGCCCGGCTCCAGATGGAGGAGAGAGCGGCTATGCGAGACAGGGAGGAGAGGAAGGAAGAGAGAGACAGGGAGGAGAGGAAGGAAGAGAGAATGGAGAGAAGGGAAGAAAGAGAGATGCTGAGGGAAAAGGAGGGGAAGGATAGGGAGCTCCAGTTGGCGATAAGAAGGATGGAGTTGGAGAGCATCCCAGGCCCTTTTTAATATTGGGCAGCATATTTCTTTAGTTCCCCTTTTTCGGGAGTCTGAAGTGGAATCATATTTCTCTGTTTTTGAGCAAATAGCGTGGGCTTTGCATTGGCCAAAGGACCAGTGGGCGATTTTATTGTGATACAGACTCACTGGTAGGGCTCAGGGGGCGTGCCAGTCATTATCGAATGAAGACAGCGTGGTATATGAGAAAGTGAAAAGTGCTGTCTTGCGCGTATATGAACTGGTGCCGGAAGCGTATAGGCAACGATTTAGGGCACTAAGTAAAGCTCCCTCTCAAACACATGTTGATTTTTCCCGTGAACAACGGACTATGTTTGATCGCTGGTGTGCAGCATGTAACATGGATATTGTCGAAGCTTTGAGCGAGTTAGTCCTCATTGAGCAATTTAAGAAATGCGTGCCCAAACGCATTTTAGTGTACTTAGAGGAACGCAAAGTTTCTACCCTCCAGGAAGCTGCAATTTTAGCAGACGAGTTCGCATTGATCCACAAAAATATTGCTGTGCGAAATAATGTGTATGTAGGAGGTGGTGCGTTCTCTCCTTCTGAGTCGCCATATCAGGGAGGTGACGAGCGAGCATTCCGACCTCGCTCACCGCCGTCTCGAAATGCCTTGGGTGACGAGCGAGCATTCCGACCACGCTCACCACCGTCTGAAAAGGCGACCTTTGTGTGTCATTATTGTAAGAAAGAAGGGCATTTTATGAGGGACTGTCATGCGTTGAGGGATCGACAGGAGACCAGGGAGTCAGCCCAGGAACCGAAAGGGGTGGGGTTGATTGGTACAGTGTCATGTCCTGACCAGAATAGCTCTTTTGAACCCTTCTTGTTTGATGGTTATGTGTCCCTGTCGGGTAACGTTGGGGACTACCAACGGGTGATAATACTCCGTGATACAGGAGCCTCTCAATCGTTCATCCTGGCTGATGTATTACCATTGGATGTGGACTCCTGTCAGTCGAGTGAATTGGTGAGAGGTATTGACATGGGGTGTGTGCGCGTGCCATTGCATAAGGTACATGTACAGTCTGCACTGGTCACAGGTTGCTTTCCGGTCGCGGTTCGCTCATGTTTTCCCGTAAAGGCCATGGATTTCGTCATGGGGAATGATATCGCTGGGGGTAAGGTCGTCCCTGTGTTGGAGGTTGACACTCCATTTACTAACTCATTGTGTGATGCATTGATTGATAATCGCCCCAATGTCCCTTCTATTTGTGCTGTCACTAGGGCACAGAAGCGGAAGCGAGACCATGGTCTAGCGTTGGGTGACTCTGTCTGTGGTTAGTTTTGCAAATTGGCGGTGGAGCAGCATTTTGAGGCGGGGGATGAGGTGTTTATTGTGCTGCCCACGCCTGGTGCTGTGCTCACTGCCCGGTTCTCAGGACCTTATGTGGTAAAAAGAAAGGTCTCTGCCACTAAGTATATGTTGTATACGCCTGAGCGGCGGAGGAGGACACGCTGGTGTCATGTGAATAGGCTAATGAAGATTCCTGCCCGCGTTTCGTCGGAGTTGGGATGTGACAGGGCTGTTGGTTCACATGCTGTGTTGTGTTTTGATGTGCCTTACAGGACGCACAGTGTTGCTGTTGGGAGTGCGGACCCCGTTAAGCAGTTTGCGTATCGGTGTCCGGTGGCGATGAGGGAGGTCATGGGGAGAGAGGCTCTGTACCCCCTGAAAAAAAAGAAGGGGGGCTAGCTACACATGGCCATGGTCCTTGGAGCTCTTTTTGCCTTCTTGCTTCCAAGGCTAATGTGTCTCTCCGTTTTCTGTACTGCAGGAGGGTGACGCGGGGCCTGTGTGGTGCTGATGTGGCCCATTTGGTGGGTGATTTTGTGGAGGGAGAATTTTTTTTTGTTGTTGTTTCTGTTCTCCCTGGGATGTGGTACTAATCTCATGTTGGGTAATAATGTTTTGCTAACCCTGCAGGTTCGCTCTTATGGGGGAGGTGTGACGTACATGGGTACGTGGGTTGGTCATTACCATTATTACTGTATTTATGACACCATCTGAACATCAGGTTAGTATATGTAAATGTGTTGTTTTGTATGTGTGATGTTGTGTCATCTCCTAATCTTCTGTTCTGTTCCGCAGATGCCACTCATCTCCCTGATTGGATTGGTTGCACCTGATTGGTGCATCTTCAGGCAGGCAGTGGAGATGAGTGAATAACAGGGTGGGAGATGACACACGTCCGGGCGCCTCATTTGGATCACTGCCACGTTCCAGAGTGGAGTGAGGAGGTTGCCTTCTTGACTAGCTGTAGCTGTGGAGCGATACTGTGTGGCTTGGTGCCATTTACCACTTGGTGTGGATTAATCCTGTACTAGTTGTGGTGTCCTATGATGGACACGTTAATATTTTGCTAAGTGTTTGTTTGTCTGTATGTATACCTTGTTTGTTCTCCCCTACCTTTTTCCCTGTGCACCATGGAGGAGGTTTAAAGCCCTACCTCCATTAAATATATAATTTACTATTTGGAAAACGTCTTGTGTTGTGGCTTTCTTACCTACCTGGGACATTGCTTTAAACGCATTTACTGAGAGAGGCTGTTTTTTGCTCATGTGCAGCCGGCTCCAGTTATTATTCTGTGTGGTCCTTAGACCTTTGTACATGACACAAGCACATATATGCTTTTATCTACTTTTTCTCCTCCTTTTTTCTGTGATTTTTCTCCCCATCCCAATTTACCTCTCGTGCCAATTCTCCCTCCCCTGTCCTGATCGTTGCTCGCATATGCCCCCCACTGGCCGGTTGTAGGGAGGATAGAAGCCTTGCATCACATGTCCCCTCCGATACATGTAGAGGCAGCCTGTCACATCTTTTCACCTGCCAGCGCGGACTCTCATTTGGTGAGAAGTAACGTGTAGGAGGCTCACACTGCCCCCGCCATTTTTCCTGACTTTGCTGTGCAGGCGCCCCAACCGACCTTTAGGAGTCGCTGTTCACAACGACCAGACTACCACCCTTCGACTTCCCACCCGCTAACTCTGCCAATTGAGTTAGTATGACGGCTGGCCCAAGCCGGAGGCAACGCCGACAGCCGGATTCGAACCCGGTGTCTCTTGCGTTGGTGACGAGCGCAATGAACGCTGCGCCACCCAGCTGCCCTAAGCACATATATATGCTTAAAACTAAAACCATTTTTGCAGTGTGGATTTCTCTCTCCTCATTGGATAAAATGGGAACGGTGTACCAGAACATTTATTTTCTATTTACTGCAGAGCGGAAGGACTGGGACCCATTTTACAAAATTACAAACATCTCAAAACAAACTGGTCAGACTACTGCTTGACCTTACTCCTAGAACCCACCTCACCCCTGCCCACTTTGACAACCTAGGATGGCTTAGAGTAGACGACAGAGTACAGCAACTTGCAATGGGCCTGGTACAAGATACACTACACGACCAAGGTACCCATGTACATGTCAAAATACTTCCCAAAGGTCAGTGAATACCACGATCACAACACCAGAGGGAGCTCCACAAATCATGTTAAACCCAGATTCGGCTCAAATAAGGGACTAAACACGTTTCGCAATTATGCCACATCAATGTGGAACGCCCTACCCAAAGCTGTAAAGGAATGTGGATCACTACCCACTTTCAAAACCTCTCTCAAGGGACACCTACGGGAGACTGCAATTCAACACTGGCCCCTGTAAATATCCTAACCCAACCCCCTCCAATGTACAGTCATTTACCTAGTATGGTTTTGTCAATAGTCCAATGTACAATTTTGTTTGTTTGTACAGTGTCTCCCCCCCCCCCCCCCCCTCAATGTACAGTTTTGCTTGTATATACAGTGTGCCCCCCCCCCCCCCAACCACCTCCAATGTAGATTACCCAGTATGGTTGTCAATATCCCAGTGTACCCAACCCCCCCCCCCACCCAACCTCCTCCAATGTACAGTTTCTACGTCAAATGTATATACTCCCTTTTCCTGACTCCTTCTGTATCACAAACAGTACTGTATTTGCAAATCTGGTATGTCATAAATGTATAGATGTAGCAGTACTGACTATCTGTATGTCATGTATGTCATATATGTCCAGATGAATTGAAAATGGGGGACCCTGATGTAAACAAGACGAAAGTCTTTCTCTGGTCTGCATTCCCTTAACAATTGTGTGTATTGAGCTGTACTGTTTGTACCCATTCTGCAATCTGTTAATAAAGTTTTCAATCAATCAATCAATCAATGTTACATTTACATTTAGTCTTTTAGCTGAACGCTTTTATCCAAAGTGACCTACAAGTTCTGTACGACAAGTCAGCAGGAAGGGTACAACTCTGGCAGCTAAGGGTCAGTAAGATTGTGCATCAAACAGTGTTGAACTTGAGTGCTACAGACTTGAGTGCATGCATAGTAGTAAAGATATATTAGCATAGTAGGTAGTAATATAGGCACGGTAGGTTCCTTAGTAGCAGAGTGCATACTAGTGAAAGACAGTACAAGGTTAGTATTTATTTATTCTGTATTGTTACTGACAATAAAACATTTTTATGTTACTGACCAAACACTCTGGCTGTCGGAGTGTAGAGCTATTATTTTCCATTTTTACACAAAAAATACATTGAAATTAAAAGATTGAGATTCAAATAATAATAATAGCAAAAAATACAAAAAATAGCGACACAAACAGGCAAATATTCTATGTAGAGGCCCAAGGCTTACTTCTCTGACAGATTACAGAAATAAAAAGATATAAACAAACATAAGACTTTAAATAAATGTAACTCACATCTTTAAGGTACATACAGATACAATAATTAAATAAATGATAAATAAAAATACAATAAACAAAACCCTCCCAATCAACCACCCCCCTAAATCCCCCTACCCCCACTACCCAAGATCACCCCCCTGAACCCCCATTTCCCACCCCCCCCTCCACATACATGCACACACATTCACACACACATACACACAAGCTTAATCTAAATCCTTAACATCTAGTAGTGGCTGGGGTGAGAACATAAACATATTTTAACAAAGAAAATACAATTTTTAGTGCAGGCAAAGACGCAATCGAAAAACACAGCTACTCCGAGGAAACCCCCAAAATCCAGGCTGTATTTTCCAGTTCAATAAATCCACAACACAGTACCAGAACAAACAAAGTAATATTCACTTCAAACTAAAGTTCCACATACAGTTCAGAGTCCAAATCAGTCCAGTCTGCGCTTTCAGTCAAGTCAGTATGGGGTTTGTGTTTAGAAACACTGTGCGAGGAACTCCGTTGAAACAACAATTGCGATCAGAACTTCTAATCTTTAGGAGAACTAACAACTGAACAATTGGTTCTCTTTTGGAGTGAGACACAGCTTGAGATGACATTGAAATTGATGAAATTGCAGACGCTCGCTTCCTCTCGCTGTCAATTCATGGCGGTCTCTTGGGTCCGTGTTGACTAGCTTAACCCTGCTTCTAACCCTGCTTCTAACCCTGCTTCTAACCCTGCTTCTAACCTTGGCTTCTAACCCTGCTTCTAACCTTGGCTTCTAACCCTGCTTCTAACCCTGCTTCTAACCCTGCTTCTAACCCTGCTTCTAACCCTGTTATATTTACACTCTGGTTGGATGCCAAACTTCTTTTCATTGTACTTTATTGTCATGTGTGTATAATGACAATAATGACAATTTTGAATCCAATCTAAACATTGTATACTATTTCTGCCATGGACTTTATCCTTTCCTGGTATTAAAAAGGCCTTAAAAGTCATTACATTTCAAGTAGAGAACTGTGCAGATACCCTGTTGATAATATATCGTTATGTATCCTCGTATAAACCTGACTGAATATTGTGACATCACTTGTTATTGTAGAGAGAGAAGCACAGTCTGACCTTTCCTAAGAACATCTTTTTTTACACACACATTAGTACTTCTGCACTCATATACACACACACGCATGCACGCACGCACGCACGCACGCACGCACGCACGCACGCACGCACGCACGCACGCACGCACGCACGCACACACGCACGCACGCACACACACACACACACACACACACACACACACACACACACACACACACACACACACACACACACACACACACACACACACACACACACACACGCCAAAACATCATACTCATATCAAGGGCTTTCTGGTACCGGTGGATTTTGCTATATGATGCCTCTAGCTCATGGAATGAACTCCAACAGTCCTTAAAGCTTGAGCTTCTCCCCTCACACATAAACACAGTAGTAAAGAAAGCGAAGCAGCGCCTCTACCACCTGAGACAGTTAAGGAAGTTCAGAGTATCGGGGAAGATACTCCAGTCCTTCTACTCAGGAGCTGTAGAGAGCATCTTGACCGGAAACATCACTGCCTGGTATGGGAACAGCACGGCACAGGACAAGAAGGCCCTACAGAGAGTGGTGCGCTCAGCCGAGCGTACCACGGGTATTGCGCTACCTCCCCTGCAGGCTCTATACAACAAGAGGTGCAAATCCAGAGCCTGCAGGATAATGAAAGACCCCCACCACCCCAATAACAGCCTGTTCCAGCTGCTGAGGTCAGGCAGACACCTGCGAACTCCAGCTACTAGGACGGAGAGGCTTAGGCTAAGCTTCTTCCCCCAGGCCATCAGAGCCTTGAACAATGAACATTGAGAGACACAGAAACTGAACTATCCACACACAAGCACATACACGACACGCACGCTGAGCACGCTCACACACTAGCAGCCACTTTAACACTCATGCCGCACACACGCACACTTATGGCCAGAGGAAAGGCCACTTAAAGTAGTATAGCATCAGGAACAGTGTATTGCACTACTAAAGCTACCTAGCATGTCCTATATGCTCTGTAAATACTAATGTACAGATACCGAGATGGCACACCATGTACCTGTTTATTGCACTGTTTTATTGGATTCTATTAATATGTTGTACCACTGTATTTTATTGGATTCTATTATATGTTGTACCACTGTATTGCACATCGTCGCGGGCAAGACCAGCCGCATTTCATTGTATACCTGTATGCCGTGACAATTAAAACTCTTGACTTGACTTGACTTGACTCTGTTGCAGAGTTTAAGACCTTGATCTCCAACTGTTGTCAATCAAGTTGTACGTGTTTTAATTGATTGTTATCCTTACTTGTCTAATTGTTAGGATATTTATACCATTTATTTTTTTGCTTATGTAGCACCCTGAAAATATGGCTATTATTCAGAAGTGCTGACTTGCCTTTTATCTCCCCTGGTACACCAAGACGTATTAACTAGTTTCCATTAAATATCCCCTTGATCAATGACGCAGGTTTCTCCTTCTCATACCGGCTGGAATATGGATTATAAACAATAACCCTGGATCATATTCTTCCACCCAGTGTTTCCCTGTGGGGCTAGTAGGCGGTGCCAGCAGGGGGCGCCGGTGGCAGGCAGAGAGCGTACGAGAGTGACGGAGGAGGAAGCAAGTCAACTGAGACGGAAGTGTGAGGAACCAGCCTCTTCGACATTGGACTTGGATGTGATCGGTCATGTCTAGACAGAGCCCCGTGTAGGACCAGTAGTAGCGTGTTGCATGTTTTCCCACTGAATAACCCTAGCGATACAACGAGTTATCCTAGAAGAAATGCGGTATAGCCAAGTGTGGCTTAAGTTAAAGATATTCCCTCTAGTGAGGCGCCCCGCCAGCGTGGCTTGAAGAAGACCGGTGTTTAGAGACACCCTGCGTCATTATATATTGCGTCTAGCAGGAGGGCTGTTTGGGACCCCAAGAGTAGCTTCAGTGTAAGTAGGGCAAGAGTAGAGCCGCGCGTCTACCCAGCACCGGCCGTCAACAATCAGTCTTCGCCGGCGTTCGACGTCTGCCCTGCACCGGCTGTCTTCAGGCCATCACAGGAGTTCTTCCCGTCCAGCAGAGGTCGCCATCATCCAGCACGCGCTCTCAGCCCGATACTGCCCCCCTGCTCCAGCCCCGCTTGCTCGCGCCCGCGACGAGATCGTTCAACGCCATCTTGCTACCCCGAACAGTGGTGGCACGGCGAGGATGCCATCTTGGTTGAGTACAATAGAGCGTCAGTGCTCCGGATCTTATTGCACAGTACACAGTGTGGTGCGGCCTACGGGCGAAGCTAAACGTTGCTAAATCCAGTTCATAGGGGTACCCCATACACATTATATGCCGGCATTAGTATAGGACTTTTGTTTTGGTACAGTGGGCCCACATTTTTGATTTCCTTTGAGTGTGATAATGTGTTGGTTCTTTGATAATAATTTCCCATCTAATCAACCCTTCCCCAGTGGGGAGGTTCCAGACCTGAGGTATTATTCCTACCATATACTGTAATTAAAGCCTGATAGAGGTATTATACCTGGTACTGACCCAGACGTGGGCGATGAGTCGAATACATTAAAGTATATTATTCCTGGTGCTAACACGGAGGTGTGTGTAGAATATACGGGTACATAAGGTATTGAGTTACAATTGAGCAGTAGTAGGATTTCATTCTGTTGGACCACTCCTATTAAGCTTTTGTATTCAACCGTACCAATTAACATAAAAACATTAGATGGGATTCTGTGTGCGTGTCCATTACTGTGCACAGTGTTAACTATTTTGGTGTGGGTAACGCTACTATAATTAACCCCTTCCTACTCCACCTTTCCCTTTTTATTGTAAGGTTTCTAGTGTCACTGAGGGAGGGTACTGCTTGCGGGGGGAACCAAGTTATTTATTTACAATTCAGTCACTAGGTGTGGGAGGGTTAAAGGAGTTATTGGGGAAGGTGAGAGCGTGTTGGGGAGTACTGCTGACCGCCCTGCTGCAGGGGAGGAAGACCAGAGTACCAGACCAGGTTGGTAAATCCCGGGCCCCTTCCACTCACACTGCCAGCCTCCAGTTGAAGCTCCAGACTCAAAGACGGAGGTGCAGTCAGACAGAGCTCTACTGTGTCTCGCTACCCAGTGATTGTGCCCACCTGTTCCCACGAAGCAGGGATAATCCACCCTGCTACACTTAACTCTGTATGTTTGGCTTAACTCTGTATGTACACTCAACGTGACTGTAAATAAGGGAAACCTCAGTTGCCTTTCGAGTTTAAATAAAGGTTTGAAATGAAATATCTAATTAGGGGAAGGGATTTATGTTTATTCAAGGGGGAGGCATGTTTTTTGATGTGCTATAAATGTAATGTTGTCTGCAGATGAACTCGCTTTAGTTAATTCCAGTGAAACCGTTTTCCTCTGAAAGACTTTGACTCTGAATATTCTACGACACTGAGGAGGATTGATTAAAGTGTTGCCTCATTTATGCACATGAGATATAATGAATCAAATGTTTAGTCGTGATTAATACGTTTAGGCAACTGAACAAATGTAATTTGTATGCATTTCTGCACACTCTCGCTTTCACCCTCTTTCTCTCTCTCTCTCTCTCTCTCTCTCCAACACGGTCTCATCAGAAAAAATCGACCACAGGGAAAAAAGGTACATAACGTATGTTATGTTATATATTATATATTTTTTATATATATATATATATATATATAGTGCTGTTTATCTTTGAACTTTCGTTGATACGAAACGTAAATATATTATATAATAATGCAGGACCTCTTTAGGGGGTCTTTAATCGGCATGCAACAAACTGGACATGCAATTGGAGCGGCACACACACACCGGGATACACACACATGCAAGGGCGTAGCTGAGGGGGGGTAGCTTAGGATGATTCCAAGGGCCCAGCACTGGGGGGGGGGCCCCAAAAATTTTTTTTTTTTTTTTTTTTTTTACTAGACATCACTCAGGTGTATTATTGATGCTCTCATTGATACTATGTTTGTTTCTGAAGTGTGTGTGTGTGTGTGTGTGTGTGTGTGTGTGTGTGTGTGTGTGTGTGTGTGTGTGTGTGTGTGTGTGTGTGTGTGTGAGATATATATAGAGAAAGGGGGGGCTTTGGTAGACTATTGCATTGGTCCATTCATTGAAGATGAACGCAATGCGACATCCTTTTTTTTTTTTTTTTTTTAAGCTTTATTTTTTAGCGTTTATCGCTTTTCTGGTCAAGCATGACCGACAGTTGTAGGGTGAAACGGGAGAGAGAGCAGGGGGAGACATTCGGCAAATGACGGCGAGTCCGGGAATCGAACTCGGAGTCAACCAGATCCGTGACGCAGCACGGAGTCCCGCGACGCAGCGCGGTAACATGGTGTGCTACTGGAGCACCCCAATGCGACATCCTTTACTAGGCTCACCCACCAACAGTGCAGGTGCTGAACTGCTGATCTGAATGTATAGGTAAAAAATATATTATGCGTTTTCATCAATAAAAAAATGGCAAAAATGGCTCGCATTCACTGGGGGCCGACAAATACATTCTTTCATGGGGCCCAGAATCTGGAGCTACACCCCTGCACACATGCATTGTCTTTCCTCAGTCGCCGATGCGATAGAGTCTGCGCCTAACCCATCCCGTCGTCCTTCCCCCCATGGGCAGCCGGGAGCAGATAGGGCGTCAACGTGAGCCGCGCCCCGGGGACCAATCTAAGTGCTCCTGTCCGTCTTCGTCAAGGACGCCACAGCGTTAGCGATCTGTTGTTGTGCATGTTTTTCCATTGGGTTTATCTTATTGGGGGGGAAAGCCTTGCGAGCACGGGGAGAACATGCAAACTCCACACAGAAGGGCCTGGGAGATACGATACCCCACCTGGGTACCTGGCATCATGGAAACCTGGTCCCCAAGCAGGAATGGACCATTATGGCTATAACGTAACGTACATTATGTACCTTTTTCTTGTGTTTGATACGTACTTTATTTACATATTTTAAGCAAGAATGGGCTGCACATATAGACATGCCCTCTTTTACACATGGTCAAAACATGTGTATAAGATTAGATTCAAATGTATTGTCATCATACAGCACAAGTACAGTACAACGAAAACAAGTTTGGCATCTGACCAGAGTGCAAATGTAACAGTAAATTGCACTAGTAATATACAATGTACAGGTGATTAAACTAGGTATAAAATATAGAAATGAGTACTACTGAGTAATAGTGGTAATAAGATGTATGTACAGAGTTGTAGTATTAATATGTACAGTGATACAGGTATAAAGACACTATGGTAGTAAGTCATACTGGCCATCAGCACAACTAGTAAGAGTAGGTAAGGGATATGTACAGATATAGATATAGTATCTACAGATACAGTATGGAAAAGGTATTATGCAGGTATATACAGACAGAGGTGGATATATATATATATATATATATATATATATATATATATATATATATATATATATACGGTAAGAATAATATATACTGTCAGTTTATCGAAAGAATATTTTTATTTATTTATTTTTTAATATTCTTTGATCTCATTCATTCCATAAGAACGTAGAATACACATTTACAGACTTTTTTTAATATGGTCCATTTTCATGTTCTTGGTATCTGATTCTAGGGACATCTATGGATCTCAGGGAATGTATTCACAGTGTCAGAAATACTGTGTATGTTACTAGGCTTGAGTAAATTGTAATGAACCAAATGAGAATATCAATACATTTTTTTGTTATCTTTGACCTGAAAAATCGAAGCAAATGAATAAATGGAAGATGATTAAACAGAAGGTTTTGTAGCTACAGTACTGAATTCTGACATCCGGACACATGCCATTTGAAATAGGATTATAGAATATAGAATATCAGGCCACTGAACGCCCTTGCAAAGAATACAAGTCTTCCAGAAGAAATACCAATGGTTAAACACTTTAGATGTTTGGGAGTTGAAGTATTCTCTACCATAAGCCAAACGGTGAAACACAATTACATAGAAATCCAAAATAAAATCAAATACGACTTTGACAGGTGGTCAAAACTTTAAAACTCAGTACAGGCACGGGTTTCAATCGTTTTTTTTAGTTTTTGATCCACTTTTTCTCCCATTTTTCTATATTTTCTCCCATCCCAATTTCGTATCATCCAATTCAACCCTCCCCTGTCACGAACGCTGTTTCTTGCCTCCCACAAGCCGGCTGCAATGTGGACTAAGTCATACATAGCACAAGTCCCCTCCGGTACTTGAGGTAACAGCAGTCGCATCTTTTCACCTGCGCAGCTTTATCTCTCAGTGGCGAGGAGTAACGCGTGGGAGGCTCACGCTGCCCCAGACACTTCCTGATTCTACTGCGCAGGCGCACCAACCGACCTGAGGAGTCGCTGTCCACAACGCCCGATCCCCACCAATCAGTTTCCCACCCCCTAATACGGCCAATGTGTATTAGTACGGACGACCAGCTAAACTGAAAGCAAATGTGGAGCGCTGGGCTCGAACAGGCAAGCCCAGCGTCTCCAGATTTCGTGGCGAGCGCCTTGCCCACTACGCCACGTAGCCGCCCTACGGGTTTCAATAGTTAAGATGGATGTCTTACCTAGAATCAACTTCATCAGCTCAATGCTTCCGTTACCCCTTCCAGATGGTTACTGGAAAAAATTACACTCTTCCGCATATAAATTTATTTGGAATAACAAACCACCACGTATAAAAAGATCCACTGCACAGAGAAACAAAGCCGACGGAGGGATGGCATTTCCAAATTTTTTCCACTATTTTAAGGCGTACACTTTAAGACCACTGACAACCTGGTTTGAAACCCCAAGCATCTGTATCCTGGAGAAACTTAGAAGAAAATATAGTAGCACCACAGAGACTGCAGGACATAGTATACACCAAAATATCAATTAAGCAATGCGAACTGAAATTTGGCCCCATAATTACTCATGCGATCCGGATATGGCGTGAAACACAAAAAAAATATTCTAACCCACATAAATGGCATAATCATACCCCCTTATTCAATAACAATGCACTCCTGATTGGAAAACAACCTATAAGATTCCCTAGATGGGAAAAGCAAGGCATACATACATTAGGAGATGTTTTCAACAAACAGGGTATTTGTAGTTATGATGAAATAGAAAAAAAATGTATCTCACCGGTTCCACATATTATTTTTACGCACAATTATTGTTATGTTTGAAGTCTCACGGTGTTCCATTAAGGATACCAATTGCACACCACAGATACCACAAATTTTTCTATGAAAGAGAGACATCGAGAGGTTTTGTATCAGTTTTTTATCATCAATTAACGGCCTCGTATGAAACCCTCCACCTAGACTCTATTTGGAGGAGGGATATACCAGACCTGGAAATAGATTTTGATTGGCAAGACACCTGGGCAAATGTTCGACTTGCATCAAGGAACCCGGACCATCAACAAATCAATCTTAACTATATTCATAGGACATACTTGACTCCTATAAGACTGAACAGAATGGGTCTTAAACAAGACTCCAAATGCTCCTTATGTACAAATGGGGACGAGGGGACATTTATGCACATGTACTGGGACTGCCCACCAGTTAAGATATTCTGGAAAGAAGTGACCCAGCAATTATCAAATCTCTTAATTCTGAATATACCTGTACACCCCTCTGTATTACTGCTGAATGATGTTTTTGAGTGTGCAGTACATCCACAGCTAAAGAGATTGGTTTTATCTGGTATTACAGTGGCTAAAAAACTGATAGCATCACGATGGATTCAACCGGAAAGAATGTGCCGAAAGGTCTGGATTCTTACATATCTCGATGTGATTTATCTAGAAATATCTACAGCAAGAATTTTGGGTCTCAATGAATCCAAATTGACAATGTGGTTAGAAGTGGTGGAGAGAATAAAAGATAGCATATAATGGTAGTGTCTGGTTAGGAGCGAATGATAGTGGATGGATTATCCATTGGGGGGTCCAGGGTGGGGGGTGCGAGCAAGAGCATATGTGTGTAGGGGAATAGATAGCAGGTATTAGGGGCATATCTTGTATAAGACATTTATTTAAACGGTGATTTAATTTGATGTGCACTGTTAACAATGCTTGTATATCTAATCGTGTGTTGTCATGTTTGTTTATGTGTTTGTTTAAAAAATAATAAAAAAATAAAATACAAAAAAGAATATCAGGCCTAAAATGGTTATGCGATAAAAATGCGATTAATTAGGGCGCTCCAGTAGCACACCATATAGCGCGCTGAGTCGCGAAGCGGTCGTCCCGGGTTCACTTCCCACACCCGGTGACCATTTGCCGCATGTCTTCCCTACTTCTCCTCCCTTTCTCCCTCTCCTCTGTCGGTCCTGCGTGACCAGGAAAAAAATTCTGTAAAAATGCTAAAATAAATCTTAAGAAATTTGATTATTTAGATTAATTAATTACAAATCCTGTAATTAATTAGATACATTTTTGTACTCGCCTGACAGCACTAATATATATATATATATATGATAGTTGGCCACAAATCATTGCAAAGTCAATGGGGTCGCGCTCCTGTCTGTACAAGCTGACTGAAGTTCGCTGAAATCTACTTTGTGTGCTCTGTGGAGTAAATTTCAGTGAGCCTCAGTCAGAATGTACAGACAGGAGCAACATCATTAGTAGGTAAGAAAAGGGGCCTGGGTTAAAAAGAAAATCTGAATGGAAGCGGACATGGCCGGTTAGCCTAGGCATTGTCCAACTAATACCTCTCCGCTTCCATTCATTGTGCTAAGCTAGGCTAACATGCAGCCAGATAGCTTTCTACTGAACGCACAGAGAGGAAACTTGTATCTATCTATCTTGTCTCTCTCGGGAGAAGACGGTAAGCTAATTTCCTAAAATGTTGGCGTGTTCCTTTACGAATAAAATAAATACATTTGAAATGGTGCAGAAATGGCTATCTTTGGTGTTTTCCCAGGCCCAGGTCATCAAAGAGTTAGGAGGAGAACGATATAATTTGTCTTTGCATCATTATTAGCACGCAGAAGTATTTTGTTAGAGTGGAAGTCACCATCGGCCGACCCAAAGCATCCCTTTGGCTCAAAGACCATTTGGTTTTGGACCATTCTACATTTGGAGAAATATATATATATATTTTTTTTTTTTGTTCTTGATTTATTGTGATGTTTCTTCTTGACTTGTTTAACGAAGACTTGTCCAGCTCATGGGGACAACGTGTGATTGCGGGCTTTACAAATAAATTAGATTTTATTAGATTTTATTTTATTTTATTTTATTTTATTTTATTTTATTTTATTTTATTTTATTTTATTTTATTTTATTTTATTTTATTTTATTTTATTTTATTTTATTTTATTTTAAGGGTGGGTGAGTGATATGTTTTTTTGTGTTGTTTTATGTTTGTTTATTTCTTTTGTTGTGTATTTGTAGGATTAGGTAGGACCGGGGAGGGGGAGGGGGTGGAAATACAAAAGGTGTCATTTAATATGTATTGTATTTCATTGTACCTTAAAAGAACACGCCAGCTTTTTGGGAAATGAGCTTATCGTCTTCTCCAGAGAGAGACAAGAAGATAGATATCAGTTTTCTGTTTTCTGTTGCTCCCTCCCACTAAGCGAGAGTGGATCTGTGGGCGCTCAATCCATCTGCTCAGTCTCATGGCTCTCTCACATTGCAGGTTTGATTGATTGATTGAAAACTTTATTAACAGATTGCAGAATGGGTACAATACAGTACAGCTCAATACACACAATTGTTAAGGGGATGCAGACCAGAGAAAGACTTTTGTCTTGTTTACATCAGGGTCCCCCATTTTCAATTCATCAGGATGTGCCAAGTGAGGACAATGTTTACATTGTTACATTTATTGTCATTATACAGTACAGTACAATGAAGAAAAAAGTTTGGCATCCAACCAGAGTACACATTTAACAGTAAAGTGCAACAGCAATATACAATGTAAAATGTACAGGTGGTTAAACTGGGTACGCCTGTGGAATCAGCTGCCAGGATCCGTCACTGCTCCCTTGCTGCCTTCAAGGTCAGCCTTAAAATAAATTTATTTTATTTCCACTAGGGCCTGTTTTTACTGCTCCTATGTTTTTATGTTTTATGTTTTTTTTAATACATTTTTTATGTTTAAATGTTTCCTTTTGCTGTGTGAAGCACCTTGAGATCTCGTTGAGTTTAAAGTGTGCTATATAAATGAAATGTATTATTATTACAAAATATACAAATGAGTACTACTGAGTGTAGTGCTAATCAGATGTACAGTGATACAGGTATAAAAACAGTATGTAGTTGTTACGTATGGGGGTGAGTAGGAGTGAGTCCAATGGTGGAGGAGACAAGGAGAGACGGAGATAGGTAGCTATTTCTAAGGATGTGTCTTTATTAAAACACACAGAGCAGCGATAATCCAGGAAAGACGCCGGGCGTCAACAGAGAGAACAGGCAAAAGTAATATAAGTGCATCGCGAGTGGCTCAGCAAACTCTGACCAGCTCCTTCCCACACGAACGGTTTTCTGAAGCCTCGACAACAAACAAGGAAACAGAGAAAGCATAAGTAGTCACCAACCAAACATTCCAATCAATTAGCAGTGACAGCAAATTGACAGCACAGAGACAGCAACAGTGGAGAGTACCAATCAGTGACAACACAGAAATGTGGGCGTGACAACCAAAATGCAAAACCCAACCACCAGGTGAAAACATTCCAGACTGACAGCTGGATTCCCGGGAGAGGGAATCCAGAGTGTTACATGTAGTAGTAGTAGTCATATGGCCAGAAACTAGTAGGAGGAGGATATGTACAGATAAAGATATAGTACTATCTACAGATATGTAAAAGGACTATGTGCAGGTAAATACAGACAGGTGTGGATAGGTATATATGAGGTGAGAATAAATATATATATATATATATATATATATGGTATATACAGCATTATTGTACATGCTATGAGCTATGGGTTATATGCAGGTGTATATAAGTAAGTATATAGAGGGGTTATATGCTGATATATTCAGACAAATATGGATATATATATGCAGTAAATATAAAAATATAAATGTAAATATGAGGTATATACAGCCCTGTTGTACATGCTACAGTATCATACAGAGTACATGGGTAGTATGAGGTGGGAACCAACTTCCTGAAACCCGACCAATCTTTCGCCGTCAACTAAAAACACACTTCTTCAATCAATATCTGAAATGAAATCAAATGTTTATAAAAAAAAATAATAACCTTCTTACCTTCGTGTCTTCTACTATCATGCACTCTTCCTACTATACTAATATGTCTCTATACTACTCAACACTGTAGCACCCAAGTCTCAGCCCTGTTTGATGAACATCGTTACTCAGCTGAAAGAGTTGTATCCTTGTCATACAGAACTTGTAAGTCGCTTTGGATAAAAGTGTCAGCTAAATGACAAAATGAAAATGTGAATGTCAATGTAGTTAAGATCACTGTGATCACTATGATTACAGTGGTTCCCGGTTTGATTCCCGCTCCTCCAAGACAGCGTGTCAAAGTGTCCTTGAGCAAGACACTTAATGAGCAGGTTGGCACCTTGCATGGTCGCCTCTGCCGTGCCGTCGGTGTGTGAATGTGTGAGTGAATGGGTCAAATGTGAGGAACAAATTGTAAAGTGCTTTGGATAAAAGCCTATATATAAATGCACCATTTACCATTTTCCATTTATTCCGATAGCACTGGACCTCAGCATGTTGGTTCCCCCGACCCGATGCAGCTACCGGCAGTTCCACCACGGCCCATTCCATGAAGTCATCGGAAGCAATCATCCACTAGCTCTGTTGACTCAGGGAAGTGGTTAATGTTCAACTCCTGGTGTGAGGTCATGTCTCTGGAGCCGATCTCCTGTCCTCGCCTTTCTCCTGTCCTCGCCTTTCTCCAGGTAGTGTCTGTTACACAGTCGGTCACCAGGGTTTTGAGCTCTCAACCATCCACCGGTCAAGAGCTTTCTGCAGGGCACTAGGCACCTTAAACCAGTTAAGTACAATATGACTCCACAATGGGACTTCTCTCTAGTACTACGTGCTCTATAGGGAGCACCGTTTGAGCCTTTGGAATGGGCCTCCTCGAGTCAGTGCTATTCTAAAGCCAAACCCTGCCTTTGTCCCTAAGGTCATTGTCCCACCCTCCTCCCCACTCAGGTAAAGGAGTATGCGTATGTTGTGTCATATCCACTAAGATACCCATGTACATGTCGTCGAAATACTTCCCAAAGGTCAGTGAATTCCACGACCACAACACCAGAGGGAGTTCCACAAATCATGTTCAACCCAGATTCGGCTCAAACAAGGGACTAAACACGTTTTGCAAATATGCCACAACAATGTGGAACGCCCTACCCACAGGCGTAAAATAATGTGAATCCCTACCATCTTTCAAAACCGCTCTCAAAGAGCACCTACGGGAGGCTGCAATTCTAAACTGGCCCCGGTAAATGTCCAACCCCCCCCCCTCCCACCCCTGTCTCTTAAAGTACTGTATGTCGTGTATGTCATAAATGTCATGATGAATTGAAAATGGGGGACCCTGATGTAAACAAGACGAAAGTCTTTCTCTGGTCTGCATCCCCTTAATTTAACAATTGTGTGTATTGAGCCGTACTGTATTGTACCCATTCTGCAATCTGTTAATAAAGTTTTCAATCAATCAATCAATCAATCAATCAATCCGTTCACTCTCCGTCTATGCGAGATGCACCGAAGACTTCATATGCACCCCACGGTGACAGCAAATTGACAGCACACACAGTGACAGGAACAGTGGAGAGTACCAATCAGTGACAACACAGGAATGTGGGCGTGACAACCTAAATGCAAATACCAACCACCAGGTGAAAACATTCCAGACTGACAGCTGGGTTCCCGGGAGAGGGAACCCAGAACGTTACACACAGATAAACAGACCACCGAGAGCAGTTATATTATCGTATAGCTTACGCTCTGCTCTCTAGTGGAACTATCCCTTTATCCAATCTAACAATGAATAATTTTTCTCCACATGTACACACCCATCCGCCTGGCCACTAACGTATCTTCTTCTGATACCCTGTACTCGCGTTGTTGTCAAACCAGATGTAATATTCTTGTTAAGAATGGATGTCCAAACATTCTCTCAAAGTCTTCTTGACGGAATATTTATTGACCACAAAAAGCAATCAATAGTAGCTTCTCAAAAACACTTGATGTATCTCAAAAACAATTGTTGTTTATAACAGTTCAAATTCTGAACGGCATCCAAACTTAGTCTAACAAAAATGTCTGCTGATCTTATCAACAAAAGTCTTCCGTGATCACTTCTTGGCAGCGGGAATATGATTCGTCCTTGACCGATGAGGTGTCCAGTCTTCGTCTTCTTTCGCCTTTCTCTCTGATCTGATCTTCCAGTGTCTCGTGGCCCTGTATTTATAGCAGGCCTCGGTCCAGGTGATGACCTCACAGAAAGTGACATCATAACAGGTTTTCCTCCAATCCCAAACAGTTATTTTTGAGTTTGAAAATGTAGGCGTGGCTTACCACTAACTGCTCGGCTGAAAACAGTATTTCTTTCCAACTCATTTTAAGGCTAAAATCATTGTCACTATTACATTTACTACACATGATATATGAATATTAAGGTACTTCTCTCAATGACACACATTTCAACATAAAACATTACTTGTTTGTGCCAGAGTAAACCACAAAGCTTATAGTCCATAAATATTATTTCCATTTCAGTGTATTTATATGGCATTTCATCATTTGACTTATTCAACTTATTTACATAGATTCATTAATGTCTTAAACCATGCCTTTCTAAATAATTACATTTATCTAACACTCATATAAGCTATTTTGCAAGTGATCTTCCCTTAATCCTGTACATTTGGCTATAAACCACTCCAAGTTTAATATCATAATGTTCCCCTTGTTGAACATTTCAGTGATAATTATAGTCTAATCAGATTATATTTCATCTAGACCAGGGGTCAGCAACCTTTTTGACATGGTGCCTGTTTGAAATATAGTTGTAACTAGTGTGCCTCAACAATATTCCATGCATCGTAAAAAAAAAATGCTCATAATCAGGTATTTTTAATGATAATTTTTACATTATTACATCATTATTGTTATTGTTATTATTAACAATATTATTATGATGGTTGTATCAACCCTAAATCTGAGTTGGGGGGGGGGATGCAATGCAGACAAACAGCTGCATACAGTGCGACCATTTCACTCACATTTGCCCATTCATTTTTGGACACATCACACACCATCGGTGTGTGTACTGTACGTGTGCTGTCATAGCTCCACCTACAGGCCTAATGGAGAACACCAGGATGTGAATGGAGGGTGAATGTGAGGTATATTGTGTAAATAGGTTTTGATTGATCGCAAGAATACACTGTAAAAAAATGTATAATAATAAGTTACCAGAACTTAAAAATATTGAGTTCAGTTACTGTGCATTAAGGTTTAATAATAATAAGTTAACAGAAAAATAAGTACACAACCACATTATTTCAACCTAATAAAACTATGTTTATTGTCTGCAAATGTTACTGAATGATGTAGCAATGTATTTCCAGCTAAATTGAAATAATAAACAAATAAAGGGTCTCAATTAAATATGTGGTAGTAAAAAGAACCTGTGGGAGGATTTCAACAAGATAAATGCGACAACAGTGCAAAATATTTCACTATAATATTTCAAAGCAAAAAAAAAAAAAAAAAAAATATATATATAATAATATTTTTATTTTTTAATTTTTTTTAATGCTGCCCCCTGTGCCTATGGAAATGCCCCCGCATGCCTATGCAGGCACGCGTGCCTAGGGTTGCCTACCCCTGATCTAGACAATTGCCTTTTAAAGTATTTTCAACATTCTTACTCCATACCAAGTCCTCCCACTGTCTGTCTTTGTGCCCCAGCAGAAGTTTAGCTTCTCACACCTCTGTCAGGAACAGCTGTTTGGCCTGCTTGTATGCAAATGCAAAAACTGTGCCCTCCGGCTACATCTCCACACTATTGTTCTTTAAGGGGTCAGCAGGTCTATATGCAAAGTTAGTGTCTCTGTAATGATTTTCCTGGCCACATTACCTAAGGATCTAATTTGACGACTTTATCTTGGGGTCCAAAATGAAAGTTTTACCTTTGGTTCATAAAAACAAGTATAATTAACCCAAATTATACTACACCACACCCACATCCGCTCCTCTACATAAGCGGGGTCGTGGCCACACTAACAGCTCTTTCCCTATTTTCACCACCGTAAAGTGTCTGTATACACCACTTTAAGTTTAGTGCCGAAATAGTTGTTGGAAAGGAGCTACGTTGACATTGTATCTTTGTTTTTTTCTCTCTCGCAATTTTACGAAAAAAACTAAGAGATAATGTCTTCACCATCGGAGGGTCTAGACGCTTGCAACGTTACCCTCCACCAGCGCTTCACTATTGCCGCGTCCTCCGTGCGTCGTGGGGCATCTCTGGCTCCGCGGTCGTGGCAGCAAGATACGCCTGGGCGGCACCCGGTGGTGAGTTTGCCTCGCCGAGGGGCCGTTGAGCCTCCATCTCCTGCGAGATGGCCGGGTTCCGGCCCTGGTTCCCCCGCCAGTGGACAGTCGGCCATTAGGCCGACAGCTCCTCTGGTGGCCGAGGATTTGCGTCGCAGACTCTTCGCCTCGGCTTGCTCTTGTCGTAAGGCGGCGAGCAGCAGGGGCGAACGGCCTGGTTTTAGTGTTGCGCTGGAGCCGGACGAGAGTTCTCTTGCCTCTTCTCCATTTCCGATGGAAACTGAGGATTACATGGAGGGGGCGGGAGCTCTCTTGTTCGAAGCCCCAGTAGAGACGTATCACTCTCCCCCTCGGGGAGTGGCAGGGAGTGCTGCGTCTCCTTGGGGTCCCTTGTACTCCAGGGTTGGGTTAGAACCTCCGACCCCGAGACAAGATGCCCAGCTATCTGCCGTTGTCGGACGTCGGACGTGTCTGCCCATTCTTCCCAGCAATGGAGGCCTACATGGCACAGGGACAGGTAATCTCCCGCATCATTGGCGTTACCCCCGCCTACGTGCCAGTCACGCGGGTGGTGGGTTTGATCCAGGGACTTAAGGACGGGGTGCCTCAACTTGATAGCCCGATGGCATCCATACTTTGTCCCGAAATGGTGTGGGAGCCGTTAAGAAAGCCGGTTGCCCAGGGGAAATCGGCTAGGCAGTTGGCTAACTGGAGTGACCAGGTGTACATTGCCACGACTCAGAGCCTAGCTGCGACCTCCAACATCGTGCAGCTAGCGCGCTACATGTCGGGGCTGATGGCGGGCGGGTCGGTATTGGATGACCATCAATGGTACCTTCACGCCCAGGCGGCTGGAGCCATCCTGCACCTAACCCAGCTGCAGGCGATAGCCGCCGGGAAGGAGCGCGCCCTGGCCACTCTCTCCCAGCGCCATCTTTGGCTGGAGCAGGCGCGGGTGCCGGAACAGAGGAGGATTCCGCTGCTCACGGCCCCCCTCTCCGATGCTGGATTATTCGGGTCGGCCATGCAGCAGATGACGGCAGCCTGCAGGGAGATGGAGGAGGAGCGCTCCGTGCTCCAGCCCCATTTCCCCCGACCCGATGCCACCGGTGATGTCTGGAAGAAGCAACGCCGGCAGAGGACCGTGACCGTTGCCTCCGCCACCACCACCGCCGCTACTGGACCTTCGGCGAAGAAGGCCAGGAGTGGAGGGAGTGCCTCTAGTGACTCCACTGTTTACCCCTGTCCCCCCCCCAACATATGATTTTGTTATTAAATAAAAAAGTCCCTCCTGGTGAGGGACTGTTTTTTGTTACAAAACGTGTGTTTATTCACTATATATTGGGGATACGATGTATAACCCTCACCTAGCTGTGGGGTTGTGTGTTTGCTTAGGGAGTAGGACAATTTTCTTGAAAATTGTTTTTCTGGTTGCTACATGTGTGCTTAGCAAGGCCTGTGGCTAGCACTCAGTCGAAAAACTTGTCTTCCCTCATCATGAAGAAGACTGTGTTCTTCTTGCAGTAGTAAGAGTGAACTTTACCTTTTTTATCTGAGGGGGTTGTGTGGTTTTGTTTAAGTGATTTAACCGAAGGTACTGTTTCATATTGAATCTGTTGGTCTTATATTGCTGATATGGATTCTGATAAAGGTGTTCAGAGTCAAGCAGAGTCTAGCGTTATGGTTGAACAGCCCGCCACGGCTGAAACGCATTGTAAAGAACCTTCATTGGTTGAACGGACTGCAAAGCAGTCACAGCCCGCAGTGGCTAAAAAACTGTCCGAGGTGGACACAGGTCAAATCACACACAATGTTGAAACCGAAGCACAGCAGGTCACAAAACGCAAGAGCAAATTAACACCAAAAGCCCTAATGGATAAAATTGACACATTACATAAATCTAAATTTAACAAGGCTTCTAACTTGCAAAAAACGATTTTGGAGTTAATGCAAAGTGGATGCAAACAGGAGGTGCAATGCGCATTTATGCAATATCTCCACACATGCAAGGAAGCAGCAGCAAACCAGGATGCTCTGTTGCCAATAGTACCTCCTGAGGAAAGGGAAAAACATGACATTTGGTTCAAGGCCAAAATGATCAATGTCAATGACTTTATTGATCACATGAATGCATGGACAAAAAATACCAAAACTGTGGAAAGTGTTAATGAGAACCGACGGCAAGGATTAAGGTAAATGGTAGTCTGACGGACCGGATTAAACTAGAGAGAGCTACCAGACAGGGTTGTTGTCTTTCGCCGACGCTCTTCGATGTATTCATCGAACCACTGGCTCAACTAATTAGACAGACCAAAGACATCAAAGGGTGGAGATAAGGGGAACAGAACATAAATTGGGACTGTTCGCAGACGACGTGATAGTATATATGAGACAACCAGACACAAGCTTTCCGATACTGATGGATTTACTGACAGAATATGGATATTACTCAGGGTATAGACTCAACGTGACAAAGACACAGACTTTAACACTGAACTACACTCCAATGATAGAGATCAAAGAAAAATACAAAATTAAATGGGACATGGACAGGATCAAGTACCTAGGGGTGAACATTACAAGAGGGGTGGAGGGGTTATATGATGCAAACTATACACAGATTAATCAGAAAATCAAGAGAGACCTAGAAAGATGGACAGTAATGCCCCTAGATTTCAGCTCAAGGATCAAAATCATTAAGATGAACGTATTACCAAGGTTATTATACCTATTTCAGTCTTTACCTATATTAATACCACAAAAACAATTCAGAGAATGGGATAGACAGATATCAAGATTAATTTGGGGGGGGGGGGGAGGCCAAGGATCAGATATGTGACTCTACAACTACCAAAGGAGAAAGGAGGAATGGCAGTACCCAGTTTAGAAGACTATTACTATGCAGCACAGCTTAGAACAGTAGCATGCTGGTGCAATGTGAATTATGAAGCCAAATGGAAAGACATAGAAACCAAAAGAGAGGGATTCAAAGTGCAGGCACTAATAGGAGATAGGGAGCTGTTCAGAAGACAGGAACAACTACTAGACCCAATGACCAAATTCACTATAAACGTATGGAACACAATAGTAAAGAAATACAAGCTAGAAAAAGAATCCAAGATACTGAGATGGATAACACACAACAACAAATTTAAACCAGGGATAGACGACCATGGGTTCAAAAGATGGGAACGGGGGGGGGTATAACAGCAATATGTACAATGATAGAAGGAGGGGAGATGCAGACTCTACAAAAATTGAAAGAAAGATTTGGACTAGAGATGTTATGGTTTGTGAACAACCCCAACAGCACGACACAGACAGGTAGTTCAGAGTTAGCCAAAAACTATGGGCGTATTTATGGGCGTATTTATTTACAAACAGAAATGAGCAAAAAACAACGTAAAAGCATTCAGGGGGAATGTCCTTAGCAGAGTAGGCTCTGCGGCTCTGCAGCTCTGCCCAGAGCAGAGTTGGCTCTGTGGCGCTGTGGCTCTGCGGCTCTGCAGCTTATTCAATATCCACTCGGGGAGGAACAGAAAGAAAAGAGAATGTCATTAATTGAACGTAGGGATTATGAGGCAGTCCAGTAACTAAGCAGAGTCCAGTACCAAAACAAGTGACACCTCTTCAGTGTTTACGGAACACACAAAAAAGTAGAATGAAGGTCTTGAGTCCAGGAAAAAATTTGGAAATCAGAGCATCAAAAATATACTTCCAAAAACTCACCAAGGGCAAAGTGAGATACGAGGCACGGGTCCACGGAGGCAGAGAGGGGTAACAGCGGCAACATCCAAGGGTGTACTGGAGAAACAACACAAGAGGAACAAGCAGCAGGTGGTGGTGACCAAAACGACCCGATACTGAACGTTCAGAAACCCTGTGTATAAAAGGGCTCCCTTCGAGCTGATTGAAAAAACTCCTTTCAGGTGCGTGATGGTAATTGGTACCTGGAAGCGCGCAGTACTGGGCCAGCCCTCACAAGAGAATAGAGACCACTTTAGATATTTACAGATTAGAGATTACTATAACAAAGAAATAAAACAAGACAGAGACAAAGAACAGAATGGGATCATTAAGATTGATTGATTGATTGATTGAAAAGTTTATTAAGATTGCAGAATGGGTACAGTACAGTACAGCTCAATACATACAATTGTTAAGGGGATGCAGACCAGAGAAAGACTTTTGTCTTGTTTACATCAGGGTCCCCCATTTTCAATTCATCATAACATATATGACACACACGACATACAGATAGACAGTACTGCTACATCTATACATTTATGACATACCAGATTTGCAAATACAGTACTGTTTGTGATACAAAAAGTGTCCAGAAAAAGAGTGTATATACATTTGACGTAGAAACTGTACATTGGAGGAGGTTGGGTAGGTGGGGTGGGGTTGGGTGGGTGGGGGGGCTGTACATTGGAGGTGGGGGGGGGGGGGTGGGTAGGGGGTGGGTGGGGGACACTGTACAACTGGGTTAGGACATTTGTAGGGGCCAGTTTCGAATTGCAGTCTCCCGTAGGTGTTCTTTGAGAGTGTTCTTTGAAAGTGGGTAGTGATTCACATTCCTTTACAGCTTTGGGTAGGGCGTTCCACATTGATGTGGCATAATTGCGAAACGTGTTTAGTCCCGTGTTTGAGCCGAATCTGGGTTTAACATGATTTGTGGAGCTCCCTCTGGTGTTGTGATCGTGGTATTCACTGACCTTTGGGAAGTATTTGGACATGTACATGGGTACCTTGGTCGTGTAGTGTATCTTGTAGACCAGGCCCATTGCAAGTTGCTGTACTCTGTCGTCTACTCTAAGCCATCCTAGGTTATCAAAGTGTGCAGGGGTGAGGTGGGTTCTAGGAGTCAGGTCAAGCAGTAGTCTGACTAGTTTGTTTTGAGATGTTTGTAATTTGGTTTTTAGTGCCTTTGAGGTGCTTTGGTACCATGAGGTGCAAGCATAGTCGTAGTACCATTGAATGAGTGCTCCTGCCAGAGCCTTCAGGGTATTCTTGTTTACCAGAGAGGAGATCCGGTACAAGAATCGAGTTTGTTGGTTGACTTTTTTTATTACATTGGATGCCATTTTGTCACAGGAAAGATTAGCCTCTAGGATGGAACCCAGGTAGGTAATTTCATCTTTCCTTGTGACAATATTGTCACCCACTGTAACTGAGAAGCTGTCGGTCTTGCTGAGTTTGTTATTTGAACCGAAGAGAATGGACTCTGTTTTGCCCATGTGTAATGATAGTTTGTTGTCGGCGTATCATATGCAGATTTTGCCTAGTTCCGAGCTGAGGGTTTTTTCAACCTGTAACTTGTTCTTGTCAGAGACCAGCAGGGCTAAGTCGTCCGCAAATAGGAACAAGTTGCAGTCACAAGCTGATGACATGTAATTTGCATAAATTAGGAACAGTAGCGGTCCTAGTATGCTTCCTTGTGGAACACCACAGCTCACTGGGAGGGGGGGGGGGTAGGGTACCGTTTACCTCCACCATCTGTTCTCTCCCCTCCAGGTAGGATTGTATCCAGCTCACTGATAGACTATCAAAACCAATTGCTTTTAGCTTGTCAATCAGAATGGTGTGATTGACAGTGTCGAAGGCCTTTTGTAGGTCCAGCAACAGCATTTGCCCACGTCCACCTCTTGTTTGATGTGGTCGTTCAAATAGAGAAGGCATGTGTCAGTTGAGTGGGATGTTCTGAAGCCAGATTGGAATTCGTAGATTCGATTTTTTTCCACATGGTACTTTTCGACCTGTTCGTATACTATTTTTTCCATGACTTTCGAGATGGATGTAAGGATAGAAACAGGGCGGTAGTTGCCTGGGTCTAATTTGCTGCCCTTTTTGTGCAGGGGTGTTACTCTCGCAATTTTGAAGTCCTTGGGGACGTGTCCCTGTTTTATGGAGAGGTTTATTATGTGTGTGATGACTGGGGTGATGGCGGCTGCTGAGTCTCTGAGGAATTTGGAGGGGATGTTGTCATGGCCAGTGGCCTTGTTCGGTTGGAGGGCGCTCAGTTTTTTGAGTACCTCATCTGTAGTTACCATTTCCAGATAATGGTAAAATCATATGAAGGAAGGAAGGGGAGGGTTTTATCAGCACTATATCAGGCAATAATGGACAGTAAGGAAATTACAACCTTGTATATCAAAGAAAAGTGGGAGAAAGAATTAGAAATAGAGATAACAGAGGAGGAATGGTATAACACATGTAAGATACAACAATCAACCACATGATCAAGGATATGGAGGGAGTTTGGGTCAAAAAACATAATTAGATTCTTTATAACACCAGAAATACAGGGCAATTACATGCCAACACAAAAGCCATGTTGGAGAAAATGTGGGCAAGAAGTAGCGAACCACACACACATATTCTGGGAATGTCAGAAAATAAGAAACTACTGGGAGGAGATAGGAGGGATAATAAGTGAAATAGTAGGATATGAAATACCCCAGACAGGTCAAGTACTATACCTAAGGAACTTAACACAGAAAGAAATTCAGGGAGAAGACAAATATCTGATTAAGATACTATTTGTAGCAGCCAAGAAAGCTTTGACTAAACTGTGGTACATGGTAGACGCACCGACGAAGGAACAATGGATAGAGATAATGGAGGCGATACAGGAAATGGAGAGAATTACACATATGCTGAGGCTACAAGAGGATAAATTTGAGTCAAAATGGAAAAAGTGGGAGGAATATAGGAAGACAAGAAACGACATCACAGAAGAATGAAAAGGAAACAAGAAATTGAAATGTAAATAAACAATGTAAAAATAGAATGGACCGAAGAGCCCATGTCACCCTTTTTTCTTTTCTCATTTTTGTCAATTTTTTATTTGTTTTTTTTTATTTTTGATATTATGTCTTTATAATTTTGTATGTCGAAATGTACTGTGTATGTTGTTTATATAAAAAAACTGCAAATAAAAATGTAAGTAAAAAAAATTATAAAAAAGCTGAACTATTTCACAAAGTATGTGACCACTTAATAATAGTTTCATACAGGCTAAAACACAGAGAAGCACACATTTAATATAAATGAACGACTTTGCTGCAGTCTCATTATCTGCACTCGCCTCCACACTGTTTGGAACATAACAAACAGCTGAACACTCGTTCTGTGTCTGCGCTTGGGTTCTGGCTCTTGAATACATGTTACAGTAATGTTGGGTTGATTGTTCTGACTGTAGTCAACAGTATCAGCTTTCCCCTTAGCCCCTTTGGTAAATGATTATAGCCCTTATTAACTCATTGAACGCCAAAAACTAGTATTCTCGTTCTTCAAAGCCAACCACTGGCCGCCAAAAACAAGATTTCTTTTCATTTTTTTTTTATTTTTTTTTATTATTATTCTAAACAGACCGCTGGACCTTCTAGTGTGAGCTCTGTGTGAATTGGAATTGAAATTAAATTGTCTTTCTTCATTGAGCACTTATCCTTATCATTAGGGCACAATTATCTTGTGTGTTTTACTATAAATCTTTTCATTTCAAACCTTGTACATCATTTTCAAACTGTGAATAGGCGCCCAACCAAATCACAATGTTTATTACAGATGTATGAACTAGAAGAAAGGTGAGAGTGCTGAGCTGCGTCTCAAATTAATAGTCTGTGAGGATGGGTTTCTTGTGGAGCCCAATAGCAGAACACAGGAGGAGAGAGAATGGAGCGGTTTAGGGTGCTTTAATTATTCTTCCCAAGCAGACAGAAATTACATACAGAAAATGTATGACAGACAGGTATGAATGTTCTTGGGGTTAGTACAGATGCACTCCTTGTGCAGTACGGGAGAATGTTCTTTCTATCAGGTGCACTCCTTGTGCAGTACGGGAGAATGTAGACACCGGCTGTGTCAGGGGTGAGAGCAGGAACTCCGTACGGGAGAATGTAGACACCGGCTGTGTCGGGGGTGGGAGCAGGAACTCCGTACGGGAGAATGTAGATACCGGCTGTGTCGGGGGTGAGAGTAGGAACTCCGTAGACAAGCTCCAGGGGGGTCCAGACGGGCTCGCTGGAACGGAGGTCCTTGGGCACAAGAGAAGGTAGGTTAGAACAGGGAATAATAATGTGAGAGTGCCTAGCTGGTCTTCGGACTGAAGGGTCGTACCTAGGTAGGCAGTTTAACACTGCGACGAGGGATGACAGGATCCGCCAGGTGATATAGTAGCTGCCTGATGAGGGAATCCCTCACAGCCGCGCTGATTGAAGTTCATCTGGCAGCGTGGGAACGCTCCAGCAGGAAGCTGCCCATATATGGGCGCGGCAGGATGAGGGCAGAGGAAGGCCCGAGCCCTGACCGTGACATAGTCAGCTTCCCAGCTTTCAGATGATGACACCACTTCTATGTGGCATCTACTATTGACCTGCCATCTCCCCCTAAAGATCTACTGTTGACCTGCTATCTCCCCCTAAAGATCATCTACTGTTGACCTGCCATCTCCCCCTAAAGATCTACTGTTGACCTGCTATCTCCCCCTAAAGATCATCTACTGTTGACCTGCTATCTCCCCCTAAAGATCTACTGTTGACCTGGTATCTCCTCTCCCCCTAAAGATCTACTGTTGACCTGCTATCTCCTCTCCCCCTAAAGATAATCTACTGTTGACCTGCTATCTCCCCCTAAAGATCTACTGTTTACCTGCTATCTCCCCCTAAAGATCTACTGTTGACCTGCTATCTCCCCCTAAAGATCTACTGTTGACCTGCTATCTCCCCCTAAAGATCTACTGTTGACCTATCTCCCCCTAAAGATCTACTGTTGACCTGCTATATCCCCCTAAAGATCTACTGTTGACCTGGTATCTCCCCCTAAAGATCATCTACTGTTGACCTGCTATATCCCCCTAAAGATCTACTGTTGACCTGCTATCTCCCCCTAAAGATCATCTACTGTTGACCTGCTATCTCCCCCTAAAGATCATCTACTGTTGACCTGCTATCTCCCCCTAAAGATCATCTACTGTTGACCTGCTATCTCCCCCTAAAGATCATCTACTGTTGACCTGCTATCTCCCCCTAAAGATCATCTACTGTTGACCTGCTATCTCCTCTCCCCCTAAAGATCATCTACTGTTGACCTGCTATCTCCTCTCCCCCTAAAGATCTACTGTTGACCTGCTATCTCCCCCTAAAGATCTACTGTTGACCTGCTATCTCCCCCTAAAGATCTACTGTTGACCTGCTATCTCCCCTTAAAGATCTACTGTTGACCTGCTATCTCCCCTTAAAGATCATCTACTGTTGACCTGCTATCTCCTCCTAAAGATCTACTGTTGACCTGCTATCTCCCCCTAAAGATCATCTACTGTTGACCTGCTATCTCCCCCTAAAGACCTACTGTTGATCTGCTATCTCCCCCTAAAGATCTACTGTTGACCTGCTATCTCCCCCTAAAGACCTACTGTTGATCTGCTATCTCCTCCTAAAGATCTACTGCTGACCGGCTATCTCCCCCTAAATATCTACTGTTGACCTGCTATCTCCCCCTAAAGATCTACTGTTGACCTGCTATCTCCCCCTAAAGATCTACTGTTGACCTGCTATCTCCCCCTAAAGATCTACTGTTGACCTGCTATCTCCCCCTAAAGATCCCATGTCCCCCTCCTGAAAAAGAAAAGACACAAAAGTGTCTATGGTATGGGCTTAATCAGCCTGAAATATTTTTAACTGGTTTGTCCTGATGAATGAAACTTAAAATTATTTTGTAATTAAAGCTAAGTTCCAAAACTGAACACATGCACGTTTTATTTTTATTTAATTTTAAACCTTTTTTTTTCAACTCGTAAGACACTGAGGTTACGCTCATTTACAGCGTCGGCGAGCTTACAAAACAAAGACACGGTTTATCAGCAATGTCATACATATAGGCACAATAAATAAGAATAAACAATAAAGAACATAAGACAGTTACAAGTCGACAGTACACACGGTGGTCGGAGATCATACTTATGAATGCAGCGAAAGAAGGAAGAACCTTCAGCTTCAGAGTCAGTTGGAGGGCATTCCAAATATAAAGAAAGGGCCGGGAGCTTATTATTTAATTCAGGTTTAGTGTATGTCTAGTCTTTGTGTCCCCTATACCCTTGTCCAGTATGCTTGTGTGGAGGTACAGGCCTACAGTATGTGTAGGCTTTCATTTCTCAGCCCCTCTCAGGAGTGTGTTATATACGGTTACCTAGTGTGTAGCCCCCTAGTATGAGGTTCCAGGGCTTGCTGTGTAAATTTTGCATGCGCTGAGTGTAGTGATGGAGCTTATCCATGAGTGCAGAGTTTGTGTACAATATCTATACAATATCTTTAATAATAATAATAAAAGAAAACGATCTTACTGTTGTTTACTATTATGTACCTTACTACTATGCTACTATACGTATACTACTACCTATCATGCTAATATGTTTATACTACTATGCACTCAGAGTGTAACACTCAAGTTCGACACTATTTGACGAACAATGCCAGAGTTGTACCCCTCCTGCTCACTTGTTGTTCACAATTTGTAAGTCGCTTTGGATAAAAGCATTTAGCTAAATGACTAAATGTAAATGTCATGTGATTGTGTTTTTGTTACCACCAAATGTTCATGGGTCTGGTGAACCCATGCACAACATTTGGATGTTTAAACAATAGAGCCATAACAATTCATGTAAAAATACTTAATAACAGATGTTATCTCAATTACAAGCAATCTAGACAGCACATGGTTAATATTTGCAGTTTACTCTTGCTAGATCACATGTATCAATAAAAGTGCTATTTGTTTAGTGCTATAGAATGTGATGTCTGTAAAAAGAAAAGAATCCATTATAATCAAGACAGGAATGGAATAAATCGTGTTTATCTTGAATACTATGAGGTGGGGGCAGACAGTGAAGGTACACAGTGAACCTAAATGTCATGTATGTTGTGTATGTCTTAAATGTCAATATGAAATGAAAATGGGGGACCCTGATGTAAACAAGACGAAAGTCTTTCTCTGGTCTGCATCCCCTTAACAATTGTATGTATTGAGCCGTACTGTATTGTACCCATTCTGCAATCTGTTAAATAAAGTTCTCATTCATTCATTCATTCATTCATTCATTCATTCATTCATTCATTCATTCATTCATTCATTCATTGAGCAAAATATTCTGATGTTGATAATGATGTCTATGTTTTACTGTTTTTAGACAATGTTACAATGTTTTTAGATAATGATGTCTACAATGTTTTACTGTTTTTAGACAATGTTACAATGTTTTTAGATAATGATGTCTACAATGTTTTACTGTTTTTAGATTATCATTGTTAATTGTGATTGTCATATGTATCTTATGTTGTTATGTTTTGTGTTTTGTGTTGTCTTTCTATGTGGACCCCAGGAAGACTAGCTCGCCACTTAGGTGACAGCTAATGGGGATCCTTTTTAAACAATAAACAATAAACAATTCATTCATTCATTCATTCATTCATTCATTCATTCATTCATTCATTCATTCATTCATTCATTCATTCATTCATTCACCTTTTGGTTCCATTCAGACTCAAACACCATATGTATACAATATAAATGTGGCCCAGGTCCACCGTGTGCACTCAATGAAAAGGTGTTCTTTTACATGTTCTTCACAGAAAATGAGACATGGTCAACAAGTCTCAGGTTTAAAAAAAACTATTCATTGTATCATTTCTCCTTTAGTAAACATTGAAAATGGATCCCACAGACCTGAACACCACACAAGTGTTAACCGTATTCCCATTAGCTGTGTTTCATCACCTGACTTGCAGTGGTTCACTTAATGGCTTGGTCTTTAGAGACACCATACTGGGTCATGTATGGAGACTCTGTGATTCATCTGCGTATAGCTCTCCCGTCTTGTGAAATAGCCTATTTAATAAAGAAGCGTTTATTGTTCTCTACTCATGACTGGGTCCGACTCAGGCCTTTCTGGGCTGGTTTATTACAATACACTATTTATACCAATGCGATCAGTTGCTTGTTTCCCAGATGTAATATTTACTCTCAGCCTTACTTGCCTATCTCTGAGAGGAAGTACTTTGGTACTTTCTATTAAATACAACAACAAAAAACAACACTGTCATCTAAAGTATCAAGTTACAAGTTACATAATGATTTTGTAATGGCTTCCAAATACGAATTACTAAAGGCATAAAAGTAATTAAATGTTATAAACAAAATAACAAATATATATATTGTAAATACTGCCCATGTCTGTCAGCAATTGAGTTTTAGTTTAATTTAAATTATTGCATACACCTCTACTCCCCTATAACACCATACAGTGCTTCTCACCATATCTCACTATAGATGTTCCCTGTATTAGCTGCTCCCAGCAGTTGGAACGAGATGCAAAATATTTGGACAAATGTATCCCCCTCACTACTTTTAAGGACTCTATTGTAGAGTTGTTTACACAGTACACACACAACTGCAACTGTCACCCAGCCTTTTAACTGTAATTTGTCTGTTCTTTACATACCTTGTAATTTGATTTGGTTGTTTGTTTGGTGTGTGTTTTAATTGTCTCCCTAACCTCTGTGATGTACGTATCGTCTGTCTCTTTTCTATTTGATTTGTTTGTCCCCTTTCCCTGTTACCCTTCGAGAGGCCCTTTTGTCCTCTCGCCAGGCCTTCATTGTAAATAAGAATTTAGCCTTATCCTGCCTGGTTAAATAAAGGTTATATACAATTTAATTAAAAGAATGCAGGGTGTACTGTGCCAGTGGAAGGTCTACACAAATTCAACATGAGCAAATGGAGCTTGATTGCTTTGAAATTATTCACTCACTTCTTTGTTCACCACCGCCATATACCCCTGTCCCAGTACTGGGGGGGGGGGGACAGACAAACGAAAACAAACAAAAAGAGACCCACACAAACACCAATAACTATTGTACTGCCGTATCTCAGTTCATTCTGAACGAGTGAAGCCACCGTGGCGAGGCTTACTCAAAGCATCTTGCAATCGAAAGCGACTGCTGGTCGTTTTCAGAGAGAGAGAGAGAGAGAGGAGTTCAAGAGTTTCACCGCTGAGCCGTGAAATGAAGAGTAGCAGCTGATGTTGCGCCGAGCCAGCAACAGAGAGGCTTCGACCTGTACTGTGTGGGGGAGGGGTCTCGATGCTGCTGGGACATAATAATATCGGCTTTAACAGGTCCACAAAACATTGGAATCTCTCGTTCCCCCCCCCCTCACGTTATTGCATAAGTAATTTAAGGTTTCACTCAAACGAAGCGTTAAACTATAGGCCTGCCTATATAGGCCTTCTATACCCCGGTTTGACCAACTGTCGTCTATTACTAGTATAACGCCTTGAAACGGTGGTTGAGCAAAACCCCGGGGGGATTCAATGTTGCATTAATATGCCCGATGGAGTATGGCTCAAGGCAAGTGAACTAGCCTACATGAATAAATAACTTCCTTAGGAACGTTGATGGAATTGTTGATCTGCGTGAGCACTGAGCAGCTCCCCCCTGGAACATGGGAAAACAGGGGGGCGCTGTCCATGGTGCTAGTTTGGGTGTTTAACTCTATACTCATTGTGCATCGCCCCGTTTTCGTCGTGGATGTCCTCTTAATAAAAGTTATTATAATAACCGATATCACAACAATTCACAACATTTGCCTATAACCCAGATAAGCTTTTTTCCAAGGCTATGGGACCTGCATAAAACACAATTCACACTACATTCGGTCTTGAGTTACTTCGCTTCGTTGGAGGATAAATGCACACACACACACACACACACACACACACACGCAGTGCCATCTCTGTTTCCCATCAACTCTCAACTCACATATTCTCACTGCCCAGCCCTCTCCTAGGCGCCGATTGGTTCTGCCTGCACCCCCCCCTCGCGCACTACGCGTCAGAATTCTCCAATTGCGACTTGACTTGTGTGCCTTGAAGGAGGGCGGACGCAGGAGGGGGAGGAGGCGAGCGGATCCTTGTGCAGGAGGAGGGTGGGGGGTGTCAGATTGGAAATGGGAAAAAAATAGCCTACATTTTGTGTGTGAACACTACATTGTCAAATTTGCCCTCGTTTTTTTTGGGGGGGGGGGGGGGGGGGGGGGGGGTTGAGGACACAAAACCATAAAACGGCAAACTTCTGAATTCAGGGCATATGTGTATGGAAGTGCAGTATAGGCTATTTAATTAGTCTAAGTATTGTTAATTACGTGCCAACTTATTGGGTAGTTTATGTATTCATATAGTCCAGTGTGGGATTTACTATACAGTATACTATATGCCTTAACTAAGACAACAACTGGCATCGTATAGAGTAGTCAGTTATTGTAGGCTAAGCCTTGCTTAAACAAATAATTCAGTTTTGAACAGTTAATCCAATTATATAATACATGTGTTTGCTCTCATATAAAGCTTCAACAAAATACTAAGACACTTTTATTAAACTGTGAGTGAATGTGGATGTTTTTGCCGCCTCATAATAACACAGTTATGAACAGTATCAGACCAATTGTTTTGTTCTTTTGTTCAATTATATTATTCCCAGGTCAAAATGTCAAACAGGCCTGTCTTGAGCATGCAGGTATACCCTCGTACGTACCAAAAGTATAAATATAGTCTATAACTCATTTACATTGTTGTCTTTGTGGGTTCTCAAAAGTTCCTGGATAAAATAGTTATCGATGGCCCAGCTCCGAATGTTTTCTTTTCTCCCAGTCAGTGCGCATGACTGAGCGTATGCTTGTGTGAAGGGGGGAGAGAGAGACAGACGAGGGGAGAGTTCTGTTCTTCTTTCACTGCTCCATCCGGGAACTTTCGAATTAGCATTGACAGCCGAAGCGCAACTTTTCCCCAGGCAAAGTGAAATCAAGCCGCGGACTCGGACAAAATATAGTCCCCCTTATTCAACTCAAAATTATCGAAAGAAAAGACACCCGACGTTTTGGACCAGCGCGTCAATATTTGGACATATTTGGAGTGGAACTGTCCGAGTGCTGAAATCTTTCCGCCGGGTTTGGGGCACTTTTCTCACATGGCGTAAAGTGGGTGATGAGTCCTACCCCATGTAAAGAAGCGAGAACTTGCTTTGCAGGCTGAGTAGTTCTTCTTTCAATTGTTATTGTCGCTTTAAAACATCTTTAATTCACTTAAACTTCGTCTCGATTGCGTCGAAAGTGGGAGAAAAGTGCTTTTTGGGAGTCGGAACATGGAACTACAAGGCCTGCAAGAGGCGTTGAAAGTAGAAATCCAATGTCATCAGGTAAAACGAAACATCGTGTTATTATTCTACCCTTATTGGTCTTGTGGGCAAGTGAGAGAAATACGAGGGGGAAAAAAGAACATCTGAGGGGATGATGAAACGCGGTGAGGTTATTAATAACATTCCGAGGGAATAAGTATGCGACACGCAATGTGTCGCTTATGTCTTGCGTGACGACATAACGTGCACTTTCGAATCTGATCGGTGCACTTTTTAGAGTACTTTCGTCTTGTCGTGGCTCTTTTGCGAGCAACAAGAATTCGGAGCGATGATAATGCGGTGCTGCTGTGTGGCGATCAGGACGCGACCTGAATATTTATGAGGTGCAAGAAACTGACTCGCTGTATTGCTCACCGCTTTGTTCCTCCCTTATACATACTAACTTGAAACACTTTTGTAATTGCCATTTTCGTCCTCTCTCTCTCCGTTTAGAAACTAGTTGCACAGATGAAGCAAGACCCACAGGTAAAATGCACTATTTCTAGGAGGAACATCCTCGCGATCATGGCATCAGCTCAATTTGGGGAGTGTGCGAAAAACTTTATCAGCATAAATCTCTTCTTTTCGTTAACATCATCACCCAGCCAGCGTTTACTCAGCTTTATTGTCCTCGTATCGCGACTTCGCTGGAAATCTTAATAAGATAGAAGTTTCATTTTGTGTCGACATGGTGTTTGTTACATGGTGTTACAGTTGTCTTATTTACCATTTACACTGACAATGTTTTGTTCAATTGTAGGATGGAGATCTTAAGAAACAACTACACGAAAGACAAACAAGAATAACATCCCTAAGCGAAAAACAAGTAAGATCCTATCATGCATTATGTTCGTCTATTACTAGGCTATAAATATTATTCTGATGTTTCCATTGTGGACTTGTGGACAATACAACTGTACAACAATGTTGTTGATTCAAAAGTGCAGCTCTTGAAATCCGCGTTGTCCTTCATGTTGACAGTAAGAAACATTGGACTGGATTGGGGATTATTGCCTCGCTACACAAAGTTGTGTAACATGAAATGTTGAAAAATGTTAGCGTCCATTTTGAGTAGGTCGACATGTTTCTGGAGAGTAGGCTAATAAAGGGGAGATGCTGAAGTATCCGGTCCACACTTTTCTACATGTCAGATATTAAGTTTCCCCCCGGCTATACTAATCCCCGGCAGTGGAATCTAACGTTACATCGCTTTTATATTCGAAATAGAACGTTTTTGTTACTTTATTATAGCGAGTCTTGTGGTATTATTTCTTCTCGGTCACATGACATGCGAGGTTGCATTTGATTCGCCCGTTATTATTAACGCTTTCACTTTTTCACTATCTTCTATTACAAACGCAGTCGAATATTATTAACTTTATACTAACAGTAAGTGGTTTAAACTTTGTTGTGTGTCGGTCTGGGGTGTATTATTTGTGAAGGTTAGTGTGTAAAGCTGTGACGCCCTAAGCAGTGGATCTGTCTTTCAGCACCACGGACAGCTGCCATGGAGAACGCTTAAAGTCACAACGCTGCCTCTTAACAACCGTTGCATTTTGTGAAGTTATCGAAGCCTTTTAGGATGTCAAACTAGTCTTCGAATCACACAAAAAGTGTTTATGAGATATATAGATCCGTAGATGTTGTCTTCCTTAATAACGGAAGCCTTTTGTATTTTGCCCCGAGTTTAATCGATCCTGTTTCCTGTGGAATGCAGTTTCCAGCACTTGGAACAGCGCCTTGATGATTGTTGCAGTTCACAATTAATACAAAAACTTGTAACCTAAATCCATCGAGCGATAACGTGATCTCGACGCTATATAGGCTTCGAGTTTTAAGATAGTTTTGTTGCACATTCGGCGGCGTTCTAATCGCTGTATTTGTGTTGTAGTGTTTTCGTAAAGCGCTTTCAGTTTGGTAGTGGAAGCTTCCATTTTGAGAGAGAAGGGGTGGTTTCTCTCCCAACATGGAGAAAAAGTCTGCAGAGTTTCGTGGAGGGGGGGATGGGCCCCATTCATGCCTAACATTACCATTTTGATTGCTTTGATGCTGTTTTTGGTGGAGGGGGGAGGGGTGGCAGAGAAAAAGGAGAAAGCCCTAGTCAGCATAGCACAGGGAATGTTTAATCACTGGATAAAAAAAACGATTCTGTTTCTTTTCTAAAAGCAAATATATGACCTCTACTTTTCTCAGCCCACCCACGGTATATACCACTGGATGATAAAGGCTCTTGAATCACTATTAGTATTTTCTTGACTGAAAGAAATACCCTGTAGGTCATTATAGTATAGATTATGACCCAAAGCTTAGATTTGGACTGTGCATATGTGTGTCTTTGTTTTAAATCAGACAATAAATGAATTCTCTCCACAGGCTGAAAACAGCCGTCTGTTCGGGGCTGTGTCAACATTTGATAATGCCAAAACAAACTTTGTTGTTGTTTGCTTGGTGTGCTGCACTTAAAGTTGGATTTAGCTGTTCATTTCATGATTGGAAATAGAAATGAGTGTGACAGTAGTATGCATAATGTAGCGAGGTTGAAACCTTGCAATGGTCGCCCCCCCTTGGTGTAAACTCACTCGTGAGTTCAATACCCTCCACATCAGCCACCAGAATTGCATCCTTTTCAGGTGGAGGAGGAATATGGATAAGACCGTGGTGTTTAACATACGCTGGTCACATGGTGCCGGTGAGCGGACTGGAGGGTTTGCGGTTCGGGGACAGGTGTCGAGCGTGACGCGCCTGCTAGTGCCCAGTGAAAACACCCTTATATCACATATATCATATTGTATAACGAATGCTTGGAGGTCATTTCATTGACAGAAGCAAGGCTGTACTTGAGAAATATAGTTGATGGGCAGGCGGCCGGGTAGCACAGCGGACTAAGCATCTGTCTACCACCGCAGAGACACTGGTATAGAATCCGGCTGTCAGCGGTGCCTCCGGCTTGGCCGGTCGTCATACTGACACAATTGGCAGTGTCAGCGGGTGCCGGGTGGGAAGCCGGAGGGTGGGTCCTGGTCGTTGTAAACAGCGACTCCTACAGGTCGGTCAGGGCGCCTGCACAGCAAGGGAAGGAACTGGTGAAGGTAGTGTGATCCTCCCACGCGTTACACTTCCCCAGTGAGAGTCTGCGCTGTCGGGTGAAAAGAGGCTGCTGGCTGTCTCATGTATCGGAGGAAGCATGTGATAGACTTCAGGGCTCCCTAGACCGGCAAGTAGGGGGCAAATGCGCGCAACAACCAGGAAGGGGAGGGGGGAATTGGCATAACGACTAAATTGGGATGGGAGAAAAAAAAATACAGAAAAATAAGAGGAGAAAAAGTAGATAAAAAAATATATATAGTTGATGGGGGGTCATCAAAGAGAAGCAGGCTATTCTCAGTCCTCGCTCCATAATGGTGGAACAAACAAACTTTCCACCACAGTCAGGCCAGCTGAAACACAACCAATGTTCCACCTCTCCAATCAATATCTGAAATGAAGAAAAAAAACTAAAAAACCTACTAACCTTTGTACTGTCTTTTACTATTATGCACTTTGCTACTAAGTAATCAACCTTATATTATATATTACTACCTTCTATAATATGTCTCTACTACTATGCACTCAAGACTGTAGCACTCAAGTTTGACACTGTTTGACGAACAATGTTACTGACCCTTAGCTGCCAGAGTTGTACTTGTAAGTCGCTTTTGATAAAAGTGTTACTAGATGTAAATGTAAGTTTGCGTTTTTTTTTATGTGATTGTATATATGGTCATAATATATACACCATATATCTGCATATTGTTTGTTGCGTTTTTGTGAGGGTATTATGACCATATATACAATCACATATCTTATGACAGGCGGTACGGTTGTTCATCAGATATGTAGTAGGAATTAGAGGAGTTACAGTTGTTTATCAGATATGTGGAAGTAGGCCACCAAACTATTCTCTCTTGACGAATGTAAACGAAAACAATGAATTGGTATTAAAAAAAACAAAAAACACCAATGACAAGAGGAATCGATGATGGCATAAAATAGATGCACGATGCATGCAATAGAGTCATCTTTCAGTTGTTACTCATGTTACATATATTTTATAACCAGTCGAATTAACCTACTCTTAAGTAACCTACTCTTACTAGTTAAACTGCTGGCCAGTATGACTTGTTATTACCATAGTGTCTTTATACCTGTATCACTGTACATATGAATACTACAACTCTGTACATACATCTGATTAGCACTATACTCAGTACTAGTACTAATTTATTGTGTTCCTTGAAATGTTTAGGCAGATGAAAGAGAAACCGACAAACATAGGCATAAAAAAACAACTATCGGTGTTGGCAGATTGGCCTATTTTCTTTTATATAGGCCAATAGCCTAAACAACCGTTTTTTGTATCTGCCAAGACTTTTCATATCAGCGGCAGTGCATCAACTTACAAAATGCAACAACATCTGTAGATACTATATCTACGTCTGTACATATCCCCTACCTACTCTTACTAGTTAAACTGCGGGCCAGTATGACTTACTACCATAGTGTCTTTACACCTGTATCACTGTACATATTAATACTACAACTCTGTACATACATCTGATTATCACTACATTCAGTAGTACTAATTTATATATTTTGTACCCAGTGTCATCACCTGTACATTGTATATTGCTGTTGCACTTTACTGTTACATTTTGCACTCTGGTTGGATGCCAAACTTCCTTTTGTATTTGTGCTGTATGATGACAATACATTTTAATCTAATCTAATCTAATCTAATCTGGTGTAGCCTACCCGTAGGTCAGGGCCCAAAATGTCCACACTGATTGATTGATTGATAACTTTATTAACAGATTGCAGAATGGGTACAATACAGTACGGCTCAATACACACAATTGTTCAGGGGATGCAGACCAGAGAAAGACTTTCATCTTGTTTACATCAGGGTCCCCCATTGTCAATTCATCATAACATTTATGACATACACGTGACGACATACAGATATACTGTTACATCCAGACATTTATGACATACAAGATATACAAATATACAGTACTGTTTAAGAGACAGAGATCCTAAAAGAAAATATATACGTTCCAGGGGGAATAAAACTGAACAGTGGAGGGGTTTGGGTGGGTGGGGGGGGGTTTGGACATTTACCGGGGCCAGTTTCGAATTGCAGCCTCCCGTAGGTGCTCTTTGAGGGCGGTTTTGAAGGAGGGTAGGGATTCACATTCCTTCACGGTTGTGGGTAGGGCGTTCCACATTGTTGTGGCATAATTGCGAAACGTGTTTAGTCCCTTGTTTGAGCCGAATCTGGCTTGAACATGATTTGTGGAACTCCCTCTGGTGTTGTGGTCGTGGAATTCACTGACCTTTGGGAAGTATTTCGACAGGTACATGGTACCTTAGTGGTGTAGTGTATCTTGTAGACCAGGCTCACTGACATGTTTTGGGTGAGACTCCACACAGCGTCAGAGGCCACAATACAACACTTCCGGCCCTCGACACTCGCTCTCTTGTACACTTCAAAAAAACAACTCGTCCGTTGATTCTCGCTCCTCTCTCCCTTTCATTTTGCCCCACTTACTTCGAGTTGCATCATGGCATCACCCTCCTCTGCTGACAGGTGGAGAAGAGCCTAGCTCCTTTATTTTGTCTCTCAAACCGAGATTGTGGCTCCATCGTGTCGCTTCCTGGCGCGGGAAAAGGCCTTGCGAGGTCGGATATAAACACGCTGGCGCTCTCTCACAGCGGCTGCCAGGTCGGTTTGTATCGACGACGGACAGCCTCCTTCCTGACTTTACAAAAGAAAAACAACAACCAAACAACACAGGGTTTTCAAGACCGGTGGTGAATGTCTTTCTGAAGGCAGCTTCTGTTACCAGGGATACTTGTCTTTCTCTTCTCTCTCGCTAAGTGCGCCGAATGTCTCCCTCATTATAGTCTTTCTCTCGAGTTTCTCAGGACGTACACACAGCGACAGCCTTGGATCACTTATTTATATACGTGTCTGTGTGTACCGCTGCTTCTGTGATTGCTAGGATGCCGGGGTTGTTGGGGTGGGGTGGGGATAATAATACTAGCTGACTGCTGGTAGCAGAGGGCTTTTTCACCGTATTGTTCTCTGTGCCTGGCTTCGGCCACGGAGGAAATTAAACCTAGAGAAAGAGAGGGGGAGAGAGAGAGAGGGGGGGGGAGAGAGAGAGAGATGGGGGAGTATGAGGAGAGTAGTCAAAGTTTAATAGGTAAAACACAGTGGACAATAGGTAAAACTCATACGGATGGAGAGAAGGGGTTTGCGTGGAGTGAAATATGAATGAGTGAAAAGGCCATTGGAGAGAAAACGAAGTAGACTAATGGTGGAGTGGTGTTTGCTTAGCTCCGCTGCCATTCAGCATCCTGTCAGGAGCTATTTGCTCGGATCCGTTTGCAAAAAGGGCGGGCTCGGCCCGGGAAAAACGCAGGCGTCCGATTGGCGCGATTCACCTGCGGCAGCTCCAGGGTCCTGATTGCAGGGGACGGGAGGGGAGGGGAGGGGGGCCGGTGGTGCCGCGTGACCTCAGAGAGAGGGACCCTCGCTCTCAGACCCCCGTCGGAGTCGTCGTGCCCGTAATGCCTGTGATAAGGAAGTCTCTTCTAAACGCCTTTAATTGCCAGCGTCGCACCGAGTGGCTCTACGTTTAACGTGCAGTCGAGTCCCGGCGAGAGCAGAGCTTCTCTCTGGCCGCGGCGAAAGGAGACGGCCGGGGCTTTTCGGGAGCCTAGGCCCGCGCTCTGATGTTGGGGACGTCGGCCTGCTGTGCGTGTGAGCCGCGGCGTCTCAGGCCCCCGAGGGTGCACAGCTGTTACATAACCACGTTCCCACTTCCGAGCGCCTCCCTACACTAACTAAGTTCTGTAAGATTTAACCCCTCAGGCGTTCATCCTTTTAAAGTAGTGTGTGGGGCATAGCCGTAATTAACCGTAATGCGTTACATGTGCAGTTATTAAAACAGGGCATCTGCACAGTTCTCAACTTAAAGTTTAATGACTTTGTAATACCTATACAAGGAAAAGATAATACCGTTTCCATGGCAAAAATACAGCATACAATGTTTAGATTAGATTAGATTAAAATGTATTGTGATCATACAGCACAAGTACAGTACAATGAAAATAAGTCTGGCATCCAACCAGAGTGCAAATGTAACCGTACAGAGCAATAGTAATATACAATGTATACAGGTGATTAAACTGGGTATAAAATATATACATTAGTACTACTGAGTAATAGTGCTAATCAGATGTATGTACAGAGTTGTAGTATTCATGTACAGTACAGTGATACAGGTATAAAGACACTATGGTAGTAAGTCATACTGGCCAGCAGCATAGTTAGTAAGAGTGGGTAAGGGATTTGTACAGAATATAGATATAGTATCTACAGACGTTGTTGCGTTTTGTAATAAATTGATGCTCTGCCGCTGATATGAAAGTTGCTTAGGCTACAGGCCTATAAACAAAAAACAGGCCTATATCTGCCAACACCGATAGTTGGTTGTTCATGCCTTTGCTCATTGATTTCTCTTTCATCTGCCTACACATTTCACGGAACACAATTTCAATGGACCTGTCTCAAACCCTGCCCTCTTTTCTTGATCCTCCAATCACAACTGTCGCTTACCTCGGACAAACCAAGTTTGTCCGAGGTAAGCGACAGTTGTGATTGGAGGATCAAGAAAAGGGGGCAGGGTTTGAGACAGGTCTACACAACCTCCAGCCCGACGTAGCCACCACTACTAGTGGCGGCGTTTAGGCTTGCTGGCTGGTTTACATTGTTTACATCTCCTCCACAATCAAACCTTTGACTCGAAACATCGAAGCTAATTTGAAAAGACGATGACAATGTAGGCCTTGCCCTTGAAGCTATACGACATCCTAACCATAGCCCGAGGTAAAACAGCGGTTGTTCTCACCGCAGGTCTGACATTACATTAAATGGTATGATGAATGTAGCATAAGAGATGGCATGAATATATGAACATATCTGCTGGAACGGTAGAAGGGTACCAACAGTCTCGCTTTACATAGGCATACATGGCTGGCAATACAGTGGCACTATAGCTGTGACCGTACATTGAATAGTATGATGAATAACATCTGGCAGATGTGTCTGAATGTGATCATACCGGCTGGAACCGTGGAATGGTGCCAGCAGCCACATCCCTATTTACATACAGTAGGCCTACTTGTGATTTCCCCCCTGACTTCCCCATGTAAACATTAGATTAGATTAGATTCAAATGTATTATCATCATACAGCACAAGTACAGTACAACTTACTGGCATCCAACCACAGTGCAAATATAACAGTAAAGTGCAATAGTAATATACAATGTACAGGTGATTAAACTGGGTATAACATATATAGATTAGTACTACTGAGTATTTGTGCTAATCAGATGTATGTACAGAGTTGTAATATTAATATGTACAGTGATACAGTGATCGACCACACAGGGCAAGGATAATTCCAGAGCATTTCTAAATAGTTGCTATTTGCCCACGTCTAGCGCTGTAGAATCACAATAGTTTATGGTTAGAACAGCTGTCAATCACATTTCTATCAATCCATGGAGTGCTATTAAAAAGAGAAAGACCAGAGTTTTTTCAGATTTGGGAGGTTTCCTGGGTAAACAAACTGCGCATTGCGCTCAATTGAACTCGGCTTGCATTTTGTTTTTCCGTGTCCAAGAGGAATAATGAATATATACATATTGTAATGACCCTAGGTGTATAGGTAACAGGTCTATTATTCTTTGACATGTGAAGCTCTGGTAGCTTGGCCAGAGGGCTGAACTTAGTTGTTTTTATTTTTGCAGTGCTCTGCTGTTTGGACACTCTCAACGCGTTCTCGTTTTGTCACGATAGAATCATATAGTTTTATCCCCGGTCTTGTCCGGTTATTGGTGGAAACATTACAAATATCTGTCCTCAATCATTATTCCATACAGATCAAAATGTAATGGCTCACCCTCCTGAAAATGAATACATTTTAAGACAGAATTACCAAAGAAATATTTTAAGACGTTTTATGCGTCTGCGGGGACCCTGGAAATAGCTCCTCTCCTACCGCTTTATATCAATAACCGGACTAAATTACAGACATGAATGGGGGTTTCTAGTCGAGCTTCCTGGACTAAACCACAGACATGAACGGGGGTTTCTAGTCGGGCCCTCGTGGACTAAACCACAGACATGAACGGGGGTTTCTAGTTGGGCCCTCCTGGACTAAACCACAGACAAGAACGGGGGTTTCTAGTCGGGCCTCCTGGACTAAACCACAGACATGAACGGGGGTTTCTAGTCGGGCCTCCTGGACTAAACCACAGACATGACTAAAGCTAGTCTCAGTCGACTGACGGTCGTAATTGTTTGTTGTTTAATCCATCAGTTGATTTAATCGACAGATCTGTATAACTGAGTTCCCCCACATAGAAACATATAGAAGGATCCCTGTAGATCTTGTGTTTAGCAGATATGTGCTAAATATAAACACTACCAAAAGATCTTAGTTCACTAAGACCATGATGACATTTTGAAATCTTAGTCGACCTAAGACCATGATGACAATTTGAAATCTTAGTCGACCTAAGACCATAATGACATTTTGAAATCTTAGTCGACTAACGCCATAATGACATTTTGAAATCGACTAAGAAGGGTTAGTCCTGTAGTTTCTAGTATCCTTCATAGAGACGAAACACATTACAAGCACATTGTAGGAGCTTCTAATAGCTCCGCATAACACATTATAGGAGCTTCTAATAGCTCCTAGACTATCATAACATTCATAATATAACGACAATCCATTAGAGCCGTTTGCCCTCAGTAAAGTGTTACAAGTTATGCAGTCGGTCGTCATTGTACATTTTCCTTCTTGCCAGTTGGAAGAAAACTCCCCAAGTTTACCGTTCAGACCCTGCCTTGGGGGAGTATCCTGAGACTGGGAAACAAGTTATAGCCACACAAGATTAGGCCAGAGTTAAGTGTCTATAACTCGAGCTCATCTCCTCTCTCTCTCTCCAACAACAAAGAGAGCAGCTACGTTGGCGAGCGGGAAAGAGGTCACCGAAAATAATACATCTGATGATCTGGGATCTGGAGCCATTTTTTATTGTATCAGTAGGGTTTCAGATTGGGTGTTTTTTCTCTCTTTTGGCCGGCAAACCCTGAAACCGTGGCTCAGGGACAGGGAGGGCAGGGAGCCAGTATGTTGGCTAATATGTTCTATGTTCCTCTGGGGCCCGAGTGCGGTCCCCTCCAGCTGCTGGCGAGAGCTTTGTGTGTGTGTGTGTGTGTGTGTGTGTGTGTGTGTGTGTGTGTGTGTGTGTGTGTGTGTGTGTGTGTGTGTGTGCGTGGCAGCCTGGTAGGGG
>NC_140179.1:30572822-30607822 GCF_963971535.1 Notolepis coatsorum
GTGTGTGTGTGTGTGTGTGTGTGTGTGTGTGTGTGTGTGTGTGTGTGTGTGTGCGTGCGTGGCAGCCTGGTAGGGGTGAGAGGTCAGGGGTTGCCCTGGCAGGGAGAAGATATCTCACTGTTCTTCTCAGGTCTCTCTGCCCATATAAGGCAAGGCAGTGGGCGGGGTTAGAACCCCCCCCCCACACACACACACACAAATCCTGTTAACAATGATGAAATGTTTTATTTTTTTATCTGTATAAATATATAATGGTGTATTTATACTGAATAATAAAATATATTTATACATTATGCCGCTCCTGCCTCTGTAAAGGCCCCGAGGCAATATGGGTTTAGCAGGAATATTTAGCACTATATAAGCCAAGCAGCGTGTTTGCTGGTTCAAAATAACTTAAAGTCCAGAAAAGCCATCGGGAGATACAGTGTAGCTTCCCATTTTATAATTTTCTTGTCCACAAATCTGCACAAATTCCCCTTTGCACATACATTAGTTACCAAAGGCGTCAGCTCAGCTGTTGCCCGCGCTGCACTGCTAAAACTGCATTCTGTCATACATCAGCTTTTGCTCGGTAATTGGACATCCGAGAGGGTTGGAGAAATCTGTTCTGTCTCCCCTGTGGGAAGCATTGATACGCCGGGCTCTCCATCCCCCACGCTCTCTCCCTCTCCCTCTCTCTCTCTCTCTCTCTCTCTCTCTCTCTCTCTGTCTCCCTCTCTCTCTCTCTCCCTCTCTCTCCCTCTCTCTCTCTCTCTCTCAGACCCCTTCCCCTGCTGTGCCAGGCCCTAGCCATTTCAGAGGGAGGGGTGTAGCCAAAAGATCTGCCACACTCCGCTCTGAGGGACACCGGCTGAAAGCGGTGGTGTACCCATATAGGCCTAGATTCGGGGGGGGGATCAGGGGACAGATACATTTGCCCCCCTCAATAACTAGAGCCAATGAATGGCTGTTTGTGTCGGCGGGTACCTGGATGTTGTCTTCTCCTTTACATAAATGAAGACATTTCCACCCATGAATTGATGTAGAAAAGGCCCAAAGCGGTGCATAAAAGTACAGCAGAATGCAGGAAATTAACGCTCAAAACTTCTGCGGCGAGGTCCCCCAGATCGAAACTGGTGGTACCTGGTGGTACCTCTCGGCTCTCTTCATCCTCCACCCTGCAGCAGAGGGGGCCACTCTCACCTGCGCAGGGGGGTCGCCGGGGAGAACGTGCTGCTGTGTGCAGGTGAATGAGGGGCGGGGGGGGGGGGGGGGGGGGGGGGCGGACTTTCCCAGCGCTCGGAACAAAACTGTGGCTAATCCCAGGATGCCTCATTACGGGCTCCGGCTGGGCCGATTTAAGCCCGGGATGAAGGTTTAGGGATTTCTACCGGACTAACTCTGGGTTTTTATTTATAGGGGAGATTGTTCTCGTCGGAGGGAGGGGAGGGGGGGGGGGGGGGGGGGGGGGGGGGGGGGGGGGCTAGGGCTGCTCGTCCCTCAAAGCTCCGGTGCTTTTAAGATTTTGTCTTTCCCGACACCGATCCATCTTATGTTTATGTTTTTTCCACTCTCCCCATTTCTGTCCCCCTCCCCCTCCCCTCCTCGAGGCCTCGCTCCTCTAAAATATGACTTCCTCTAAAACCGACGGGTGACAGCCTGCAGCTGTACAGATCGGTCTTACGGGGGCTTTTTCCTCTACCGCGCCGTAATCCACGCTCTGCCACTTTTGTCTCGCTCTCTCTCTCTCCACTGTCGTCAACTGACTGGCGCTTTCAGGCAGCGCTCGGGTGGGTGGGTACTGTCGTCGCTGTCCGTGCTGCAATTCGATACTGCAGAACAGAAATTGTCAGAGAAACCTTGTCCCATATAGGTTCATGGTGAGCTCTGTGTCGACACTTAGCAACCCGAGTCGACCTCGTATTGTAGTTGAAATACCTGCATTAAAAAAAAATTATAATCCCAGCGGATCTCTGTGGTGTCTCAGTTTCACGTTTGTAGGTTAAGTATTTCAAGTTAGCTATTGGCTATTTCTTTTACCTTTTTTTTTTTATCTCATTATCAACCAGGAAAAGTTGAGTGAAACCATAGAAGTTGATCAATCTAATGATCTATGCATGAAAACGGTTACTCTTTTCAGCAAATCTCTTTTCAGTTACATCAATATTGTGCTGTCAGAACTGTTTCATGTGTGTAGGTAAAGTCCGCTATTGGCCATTCTAGCATCTCTCATCTCGTTATCAACAAGTAAATGCTTTGAAACCCACTTAACCCTTCTGTATTGTCGCAGTGAAAGGGTTAACACTTTGTCGTGTGACAGTGAAAGGGTTGACCATTATGTAGTGTGGTAGTGAAAGGGTTAAGCCACAGTGGGCCATAGACCATAGGCTCATTCACCGTTGTGTTAGCAAGAAATCTGCCGGGCGAGATGGAGCAAACATAGGTACTATATCCTAACAATGGATATTAATTGGACTGTGAACGAACTGTATCGAATAGGGTACATTTAGGAATGGTCTTTTGTTTTTGTAAATGTCAACAACGCCACTATTGAGACCAAACGGTTTAAAACAAGTCGGACCACCGAGGCACATCCCTCCATGAAGCGGCACGGTGCACCTGATATTTCAGCCACGCGGAACGTCCGCCGTACTCCTCCATGCTTAATCTGCCATGACGGATTACGACGTCATCGAGATCAATATTTCAAATTTTCGTCATGGTATTCACATTTCACCACGGAGTCATGACTGGTGCTGTAGATCTCCACTCAAACTCTCCAGCGCTTCAACTCTCCTGGTGGCCGATCGGCGAGTTGCCAAACCGGAAGTGGGGACGGAAGTGCTTGGTGTCCCCCCTATTCCGTCCGCCACTCGCTATCGCTCCCGGGACTCCATCTCGACACACTGGATAATCTATCCGTTGCCATAACTCAATAAACAACAGTATTTGGACGTATATAGTATTATACAACCGGAAATGGTCCACCTAGATCAACATCCCATAATAGCGATCTTTTTGCTCCACGCTGATCACCCAACGGTAAGAGAAGCTGCGGTGAGTTTCAGCGTTTTTGATTATTATTATCCATACAAACTGCTCTGATCTATATATCACCCATACAACATGAATCATTTAACGTCGGTCACATTGCATTATAAACGACCCCCCCCCCCCTCCGGTCAACATCAGATGATAAGTCATAATGTCTAGGACCATGTACAGTTGACATTTTTAATCTGGCGTCAATCGCTATCAAACTGCATTTGATGATCTAATATATACATAAATGGCTATATCTCACGTTCTATGAAATACAGCAGAAAACGATAAAAACACATTTATACTCTAGACAGTATTTTAGTATGAATGTGTGAATGAAAAAGTAAAACGTTCCTATATCCTGAACGATAGATAATTGATGTTGAATGGGCCATAGTAATGTCAATTTAGCAATACAATTTAAAAAGTTATAGCCCTGCAAAGAAGGTGAACATCTCCATAGACAAATAGAGCTGGCAGAGGATGGTATAAGAAGGGTACAATGCCTGGCGAAGAATGGGTTAACTGTTACTAGAGATGTTCCGATACCATTTTTTCCTTCCCGATCCGATTCCGATACCTAAGCTTTGGGTATCGGCCAATACCGATACTGATCCGATACCAGTGCATACATTAAAAAAAAATTATAAAAAAGAAATTATATAAATTATAAAATAAAATAAAATAAAAAATGTATACAGCTACTGTTTTTATATATACTGTTTTTTTGTAATAACTATAAAGTAATGGTATTTATTCAACAACAGGTGATTGTATAGATTAGTATTAGTATCAGTAATTGAAAACTATCTCAATGAGTTCACCCACGGAAAGGTTGTTGGCACATTAGTTCCACACGGACATTATTCGTTGCTGCACTTGCTTCCACAAGGCTCCGTGTAGGTTAACTACTGTAGTACCAGAGGCTCTGTTGTGATTTTTGCACAATAAATATTCAACATTCTCTTTTGAGACTCCGCCTCAGACTCTTATCATTTGGCACTAAAAGCTAAACATTGTCACGATATGGCTGTCCGCAACATGTCATTAATTGTGTACGCGAGGTGGTCGATCAGTGACAACGTTAACGTGAGCTAGGTTAGCTAGCATGAGCTACCGGTAGATGGAAAGACTGTAACGTTACTGGTGAAAATGTGATTTAACTTGGAATACTCCTTTGCCAACTTGCTGTACTTTGCTTCCAGGTCTGCAGCCATTATTGCTGGATTATGAATAGCCCCAACTTTAGCCAAGGTAACGTTAAAGCTAAAACTTTAACGTTAGTTAACGCTAGCTTTCGGGTTAGCTGTTCAATGCTAATAACACCACCAAGCGAACCCATCAGAGCTCCCCGTCAACAGCGCTCTGTCGGGACGATGGCAAAGTATCTGGAAAGTATCTGCTGTTAAAATGACAAATGGCATTGACACTTTAATTCACGGTCGGTTAAAAACACGTTTGTTTTATAATGCTCACTCAGCAGACCGCAGTGTTGTTGATAAATTACGTCATATGTTATCGGAGCGCAGAATTAGAGGGTACTCGCCGATACCAGCATTTTAGGCAGTATCGGCGGCATTTCCGATACTGGTATCGGTATCGGAACAACTCTAACTGTTACACCGCTGAACGGCATGCTGGGTGCAGCTTGCTAGCTAGCTGGGTAGCATAAAACAAAGCAATGGTAGCAACGTTTTGTACATTTGCCACGTTTTGTACATTTGCCACGTTGTTTCACTAAGCTTCACACATTTCAAGCACAAGTGACGTAGCGCCTAGGAATTAATGCTTTTGTTCGTTCCGTTCCAATTTTGTTTACTCGATTTTCGATTAGTATTTGAATAGTTCCCAGTAGGCAATTCTGTGAGTTTTGCCCATCCATAGGCCTCCACTCTCCCTAGGGGGAGAGAGAGAGAGAGGGAGAGAGAGAGAGAGAGAGAGAGAGAGAGAGAGAGAGAGAGAGAGAGAGAGAGAGAGAGAGAGAGAGAGAGAGAGAGAGAGAGAGAGATCCATGTGTAGAGCGTGTGCCCATAGGTAGGGTGTGTATTTGAGTGAGTGAGTGATCAGTGAATCATTGGACGCGTGAGTGAGTGAGTGTCTATGCATAGATTAGTGGCTTGTTGGAGAGGACAGGGGCAAGCAAAGGGCAGCCACACATCACCCCCCCCCCCCTCTCCTGCTCTATCTCAAAGGACCATAAATCTTCCTCCCCACTTTTGTCCCCATGCACTTCAGGCAATGGCGCGTCATCCCCCCCCCCCCCCCTTCCCGTCCCCTCTCCCCCCACCACCACCCCCTCCTCTTTGTTTGCAGAGATTCCTGTTAATCACGACTGTAAGGCTCGCGCAAAGTTTAATTAAGAGCAATATGGCAGGAAACTCTGGCTCGACTCTCTCGCCCTCGATAAGGGCGCCGCTCCCACAATGCCACACGTGTGCGGAGGGGGGGGGGCGGGGGGGGGGGGGGGGCTAGGGGGCGGCAGGGGGTGTCAGTCTTGTCTGGCTGGCTGTCTGACTAGCTAACGTCTCACTTTTTTATACCCCTTTATGGCGGCGCGGCCTCTCAGAGTGCGTATGAATCTCACTACCCCCCCTCTCTATCCCTCAAAGAAAAAGGGAAGAAAATACAATTTAGAGCGTCTGGAGGTGTCGGGCGGGCGCAAAACAGAAAAAACGTTTTCCTTCAACTCGAGTTAAATGTCATTCCTGTCAGAGGAGGCTAAACTAAATATATGGAAGGTTCCAAAGAGAGAGAGATGGAGAGAGAGAGAGAGAGAGAGAGAGAGAGATGAGGAGAGAGAGAGAGAGAGAGAGAGAGAGAGAGGCCCACCGTTAGTAGTTTGGGATGAGAGGAGGAAGAGAATGTTTAAGATCTCACTTTTGGGGGAAACATGCTAATGGAGAGTGAGAGACAGAGAGAGACAGAGAGAGAGAGAGAGAGCCTCTTTTAAATAGGTTACGGAGCACCTGCTGGCTGGCGTTCCCCGTGATAACGAGAGCAGGTCCGTCTCATCCTCCAGCCCGCGCAGGCCCGTGTGACGGTGCCTTATTACTGTACGCCGAGCAGTCATTTCCAGGGAGTCCTCGGAAAAACGCTGATGCAGCTCGGCTGGCAGGGAAGGCAGCGAGGGAGGGAGGGAGGGAGGAGAGGGAGGGAGGGAGGGAGGGAGGGGGGGGAAGGCTACGATGAATTAACCCATGTTGACTACCATGCCACCTCTCTGTGCCTCCCTCTCGCTCTTTCCCCCATAGCTCTTCTCTCTTTCATCTTTTTTCCCCTTTCCCCTGAGCAAGAAGAAGAGAGAGAGAGAGAGAGAGAGAGAGAGAGAGAGAGAGAGAGAGAGAGAGAGAGAGAGAGAGAGAGAGAGAGAAAAAACAGACTGAAAAAAAGGTCATAATTCACACTCCATATAACTTATCTGCATAAGCCAACCTTTAGCCGGGCTCACTAGAACCCACCCAACAAAAGACACCGGTATCATCCTATTAACGTACGCTTTGTGCTTAATGAGCGGGATTAGCGTCGAAAGTACAAAGAAGATTCGTAGTAATAATATGGGAGAGAGTTAGGTTATGAAGTGAAGTGGCTGGCGGAGTAATGGGGGTTAGTCTCTTCTCCTTGTTAAGAAGCGGCGCTTTGGTGAAGGTTAGCAGTCTCTCCTGTAGGTTAGAGCTGCTCTCATCCTGTAGGTTATAGCTGCTCACAGGGCTACTGCGGTCGTAGAAGAAAAGTCGTTTTTTTCTTTCTCCAGGCCCGGAAAACGGAAAATGATACACACTGTCCAGAAAGATTTTTATGAGATCTAGTCAGGAGAGAGAACTCCATAACTGAAAAAAAATTCCTGACAAAAATAAGAACTAGTTTTAAGCAAATGTGTCCTTGAAACAAGTACAATAATCTGCCAGTACAGTAAGCAAATCTGGCGTGGCAAGACGGGAGACCCATGTTACTGACCAAACACTCGATATCAGTGATGGCTGTTGGAATGTAGAGCTATTTAAGACTTATTTTAACCTAAAAAACCCATCACTTACAGTACCTTTAAGTCCCTTGTTGTCCAAACGATAGTCTGAGACATTCGAATGATTCATCACTTGAGCCTAGGCGTAGACAAATATAGGTCACAGAAATTGCGTTATTTGTCATGGAATAGTCATGGAATCTGAACGCTGTGCTTGACACAGGGGATGAGAGAGACAGCCACACAATGTGTGTGTGTGTGCGTGCATGTGTGTGTATGTGTGCGTTTCCTTACTCTGTCCAGGCTAACAAGGCCCTATAAGAAGCTGTGTGGGAGTAGAGGCAATTCAAGGGCTCCATTCTTACTGTGGTGCAAATGAGAGGCATTGTCATATCTACTGTATGCTGGCTATTGAACGACACAGGCATTACCACAGTGTATTTCCTCTACATAGCAATAACAACGACACAGAAAACCCAGGGAGGTGGACTCATGGGGGCCTGGCTAATTATGTCTCATAAAAATACCCCAAAATATGTACATTCTTCCATACTGAAAGTATCTTTTTGTATATTAAGTGTGTTAAAAGTATATTTGTAACTGTATTTAGTATTTACTGTATCATCCTATTAACGTACACTTTGTTCTTAATGAGCGGGATTGGTGTTGAAAGTACAAAGAAAATGTGTAATAATGATATGGAAGAGAGTTATTATGAAGTTGGCTGGCGGAGTGATGTGAGTTAGTCTCTTCTCCTTGTTTTGAATATTAAGTGTGTTAATTAAAAGTACTTTTCAGAGCGTATGCTTGCAATGTATTTTTGGTACTTTGGTACTAATTGTACTAAACGAATGTTTAGTATGATTAGTTTAGTATGATAGTTATTAATGTGCTGTAGCCAGGTGTAGGTTAATCTAACCTAAAAAACGGAGATGTATTTAAATGTAATCTTAAATTGTATTGTAGTAAACTTATTAAAAGTGTACTATTTTGGTAAGCAAACGTAACAAAAATACATTGAAAATATAATTTAAGCACATCTTTAAGTACAACTTTTAACACAGTTAAGTTTGTACAACTTTCAATTGAACACAACTTTAGTATTCTGAATACATAGAAAGCATACAAAGTGTACTTTCAGAAAATATACTTTTAAGTTAGTTAAGATATATATATCTTTACTTGGGCACATATGCAGACTCAAATATGTTTAGATCTCATTGTAAGAAGATGACAGAAGATGTAGCAACACCATTACTTATTGGAGGCTAAGGCTGTTTTCCTGACATTATTGATGATAATATTATCCTCTGTAACAATTCAGCTGATGAAATCATTCAAAAGGAGTAGAACGGTCAAACGGTGTGAATTTGAAACAGAACTATTGTGCTGATGGAGGTAGCCTGCGAGGTAGCGTATCTACTGCCTACCTGACCAAACCTGGACCAAGTGAATAAGAAGTGATGAAAGTTTCATGTTCGTTTGGGAAGAAAGCCCTGCGGCGATATCATTTTGATGATCTCAATTGACCAATGAGATCATCACAGAGGCGGGAGCTAGTGTAACTGGGCAAGGTGTCCAATCCACTCCGGTGAAACTGTGTCTTCTTGCTCACGTATTGATCCCGGTGTCTGTGAATGAGTCAGCAGTTGGGTTGAGGTGTCATTGCTATCGCGACGCTCATTCATCACAGATCACAGTGTCCACAAATAGCAAAAGATGAAAACGTCACTAACAGTAGCTATCTACTAGGGGTGGAACGGTATGCATTCGAACCGTACACCGTTCGGCACGACCTCCACGGTTCGGGACGTGTGGGGTATTGTTTGGTTCAGGGGATGCAAAAAAAAAGTTGTCTTCATTAGGCACAGAGAGGTGAAGCGCCGGCTGCTGCAGCCAGCAGCTGCTAGTCAGTTCGTAGAAAGTGCGTGGAAATGGCAAGCGCAATATAAATCAATCTTCATTACAACTTTAAAAACATTTGGCATTAACAGTTAGGATCCCTGCAACAATTCTACCAGTTCCCTCTCTGTCCGTTCAGTAGAAAGGGTTAGCATGTTAGCCTAGCTTAGCACAATGAATGGAAGCGGACATGACTGGTTAGCCCTAGGCATTCTCCAACTAACACCCCTCCCGAAGGCTAACCGGTCATGCAGCCAGATATCTTTCTACTAAACGCACAGAGAGGAAACTGGTATCTATTTGGCATTAACATTACATAGGCCTACAACTTGCCATAACGTTAGCACGGTTTGTGACGCTACAAGTACAATGCACGTTGGTAGCCCGCAAGCTCCAATAAATCATTATCAGACATCAATGAAATGTTACCGTAGCTAGCAGAGGATAAAATGGGAGTCTGAGGCGGGGTGTCGAAAGACAATGACGTTTATTCAACATCCAAGAAGGCTAACATTGTGTTTACTAACTCCAACCGGGACTATTGCCGTTTTCCCACTGCATGGTATCAACTCGATTCGACTCCACTCAGCTTCCACTGTAGGTAGAGTCGAGAACGAAGGTACCACGCGCTAAATTGTCCCTGTGGACCCAACCCATAGATAGACAGTTCTGTGTGTGAATTGCGTTAATCCACCACCGTTTCACAATTACTCTGTTGCACTCAATATTTAAATAATGTTAGTCTAAATAAATGTAGACAGACAATGTACGCATTTAAAAAATAGAATGAACAGAGTAGTGTTGTTTTGAAACAGTAGGCCTACAGTGTGTGTTAGTTTGATTTATGCTGCATTCTATATTGATGGCCTTCTAATTTGTTTGTTTATTTATTTTAAATAACACAGTGACACTTTTCCTTTTGATAAGAAATCCAGCCATATTCCTTTCATTGTATTTCAAATACTGCACTTTAATTTCAAGCGGAAAACTAATCTTTCCATGAACTGACGATCAGGGAATTTAAACATTGTTGACATTGTTTTTTTGTGTTTATTTTAAAGAAAGGAAAGTCTAGTGCTGGTTGAGCATATGCATACTTTATGTTACTGGCCTTTGTCTATAATGTGGCCACAAAAATAGAAAGGTTTAATTATTTAGTTTGTTTGCACTAAGTTAATACTTTGACAAATGTAGCCTATATTTTTCAGTCAGTTCGGTCTTTGTGTGTCAAACATTATTTAAGGCAAACCGCTGTAAACCTTTTTTTTCTTCAAATAAATGAGAATCATGTTTAAATGTTTTGAGTGTACATTTTTTTAAATAAAAAACAACATATCGAACCAAACCGAAAACCGCAACCACAAAACCGTGATACGAACCGAACCGTTGATTTTGTGAACCGTTCCACCCCTACTATCTACCTATAGCCACTAGCTATCTATAGCATGCTAGTGAAATAGACCCATTTGAATGCAGTTAGCAAGCTAACATTAATGGTTCTATGTTCCATCTGATACAACACAGCATCAGAAACCGAGTGGTAACATTAGCGACTAGCATTTACATTTACATTTAGTCATTTAGCCATCAGGAGTCATCAGGAAGGGCACAACTCTATCAACTGAGTAACAATGTTCATCAAAGTGTTGAGTGCTACAGTGTAGGTTAGTTTATTAGGACAAGTGCATGACAGTAAGGTTAGTTAGGGTTAGATATATATTTTTTATATTCCAGATAATGGTTGAAGAAGTGCGTCTTTAGTCGACGGCGAAAGATTGGACGGGTTTCGGCTGTCCCAACTGGGGTGGGCAGTTCAATTCCACCATTGTGGGGCAAGGACTGAGAAAAGGCGGCTTCTCCTTGATGCTAGCATGCTATGTACAGTACCTTAGCTTCGTAACTATACAGGTTCAACCCCTGTTTGATTCCACTCCTGTGTGAGCAAAAGCAAAAATCTTTGTACTACACCTTGGAGGATGCAGGTTTGCTATGCTAGATCTGGTTCAGTGGCTGTGTGATTCCCTAACACTAGGAAAATAGTGAATTGATTGTGATTGATTGTTTTGTGCACCATCTTGAGCCTAAGCTGGGCTACTCTGGCCTCAACCGGTAGCCAGTTGAGCTCCTGGAAAGGAATCCTCCCAACATGATCACGAGGCCCAAGACCCAAAACAACCCTGACCAGCTTATTCGGTGACACCTGTATGAAACTGACCGCTCCCCAAACCAGACTACACTAGCATAATCAGAATGACACTGCACTAGCTGTTGGCTCGTAGTCTAAGGCTTTCCTCTCAAGCAGATTGGCCTTTCTAACCAAAGACTCTGTGACTTTACCCAGCACCTATAAGGCCACTTCCAATTAAACACCCAGGTCCGGAGGTCATGAGGTCCCAAGGTCACCGCACCGTAGAATTCACGCAGAATGATGGATCTAGTTTCTCTCAGTTCTTTTCCACGTCGGAACTCGAAAGGAGAGCGATTTATTGCCATCAGCGCTTGCCCCTCGCCCCCCCCCCCCCCTCGCCCCCCCCCCCCCCCCCAAAAACAGCTCACTATCTCACCCGTATCCTAATATATGATTAGACTAACCGACAGCGTATAAAAAGCGGCGAGAGGCAGTGAACAGGAAGCAGAAGGGGAACAAAATGTCCTTTCTTTTTAGGACGCCATTTCATTAACCCTTTCACTACCACACTACAGGCGGTTAACCCTTTCACTACCACATTACAGACGGTTAACCCTTTCACTACCACATTACAGACGGTTAACCCTTTCCCTAACACACTACATAATATTAACCCTTTCGCTACCACACTACAGACGGGTTAACCCTTTCACTACCACACTTTCTTAGTGAAAGGTTAACCTTCTGTAGTGTGGTAGTGAAAGGGATAACATAACGAACCCCCCGGAAACCGTTGTCTTTACCACCCCCCCCCCCCCACACACACTTTGACTTGTAGAGGTAGGCAAGGTAAGAATATCCCTCGACACAGTGGAGATTGTCACGTCGTCCCTTCAGGGAACGAGGGAGACGAGGAGAGGTCACAGTGGTTTTGATGCCGTTGGAGAAAAAAAGAAAGGAGAAAAACAAAACAGCTGGGGAAAAGAACTGCCCTCTAATTCCAACTCTCTGCGCTGTGCCTTCGTTACCTTCACTTTGAAGACACAATTTCACACAAACGCCGCGAGAGAGTCGGGACGGGGCCATTTGGAGCATTTTGCTTTTTTTTCTCGAGAGAGCCTTTCTCTTTTCATTTGAACAGCTCTGTCTTCAGTGGGAGCCTGTATCATCGCTCAATTTCACACCGAACCTGAGATTAATTGTCACGGTTCCATTTCAGAATCAATGCGTTTCCCTGTCAGCGGGGCCCACTGCATCACTCCCCCCCCCCCCCCCCCTCTCTCTCTCTCTCTCTCTCTACCTCTCTCTCTCCCTCTCTCTCTCTCTCACGCTGAAATATGTTCTTCCCACAGGAGAAGAAAAGAGAAAAAGTTGCAATCAATTCTATCGGCGAATTTGATATTTACAAACTACAAAGTTCAGCGGGCTCCCCGTCAACACCTGCCCCGCGGAAGGCCTCGTCGGTGAACCGACCGCTGACTGTTGGTGTCACGGATATAATAGAGATGCCTGTCTGTTTGCCGGGGCGTGTAAAGTTCACAGAACTCTGTGATAACGGGAGTGAGTCAGAGCTACAGCTAGTGGTCCCGTACCGGCAGAGATACCTGACTTGTCCCCCAAGACCCTCAGGCGGTTCACAGAGTACACAGTCCTACTGGATAGGAAACGTAGTGCGCGTGTGTGTGTGTGACAGGGAGAGAGAGCGATTATTATACAGTATATATTTGTCTTTCCAGTGTGTGTGTGTGTGTGTGTGTGTGTGTAAATGGTAAATGGACTGCATTCATATAGCAGCTTTTATCCAAAGTGCTTTACAATTTATGCCTCACATTCACCCAGTCACTCACACATTCACACAGCGACGGCGGAGGCGACCGCGCAAAGTGCCGACCTGCTCATCGGGAGAGCAGTTAGGGGGTTAAGTGTCTTGCTCAAGGACACATCGACACGCGGCCCGGGAGGAGCGGGAATCAAACCGGGAACCTTCCGATTACCAGACGACCGCTCTACCTCCTGTCGCCCCCTGTGTGTCTGTGTAAGTGAGTGAGAGGGAGAGAGAGATTATTATACAGTATATATTTGTCTTTCCAGTGTATAAATATACAATATACAAAACTAAAGTACAAAATGCAAACAAATGCAAAAATTAGGTAGAGGTGAGTGTGTGTGTGTGTGTGCGTGTGTGTGTGTGCGTGTGCGTGTGTGTGTGTGAGAGCGAGTGAGTGAGCGAGTGAGAGAAAGAGGCTTTATTATACATTTCTTTTGTCTATTTCCAGTGCGTGCATGTGTTCTGGCAGGGTGAGGGCGACTGAAAGAGAGGGAGAGGTTAATAACATACGTGTGTCTTGCCGGTGTACGTGTGTATGTATACGTGTGCGTACTCGCGCGCGTGCGCGTGTGTGTGTACGTGCCAGGGTTGTACTACATGTGTTATTGTGAGCGCGAGGGACAAAAGGCTGTGGACTCCACTCTGTGTGGAGCCTTGACAGGCTCCGTCTGCTTCATTCTAAAGCCTCTCACTTAATGAACTTCCTCAAGTTTTTCCTCCCCCCCCTTCAGCACCGTATCATAGCAACACATTCTATCTCAGTCAAGTCACCTGTGTGTGTGTGTGTGTGTGTGTGTGTGTGTGTGTGTGTGTGTGTGTGTGTGTGTGTGTGTGTGTGTGTGTGTGTGTGTGTGTGTGTGTGTGTGTGTGCCTGCACCAACGACCGGGTCAGAATCGCTCACTCTGCCGTGATAGTCTCTCTCTCTCTCTCTCTCTCTCTCTCCTCGCTTCCTCCCGCTGCTGCTATCAGTGTTTGATTACGCTCCCGTTCACTCAGACTTCCACTGCTGTGACTGTCAAGTTCAGATGAGTCAGTGAATAATGTTGTTTTCATAAGGGGGGGGGGGGGGGGCAGATTCCTCAACACACGAGCAACTCGTATGTAGATTCTGTCATGCATAACGGATAGCGGTAAGCATATTGCATAGCCACCTGTCTGCCGATATGCAATCCTATCTTTTCACAATCAAACACCATGTTGGTATCATCTTTATCTCACCCAGCCGGGGGGGGGGGGGTCATGTAATCGGTTGTGTCTGTGTGTGTGTGTGTGTGTGTGTGTGTGTGTGTGTGTGTGTGTGTGTGTGTGTGTCTTGTGTGTGTGTGTGTGTCTCTGTGCAAACTACAAGGCAGATTTGGATGAAACGTCGCATATAGGCTGACAGCGGGCCAAGGACCTGAATTCGGGAATACTTTTCAGATTGGTCTACGACAAGTATTTTATTTGAAGTGATCTCCATCATTGTCCATTGAAATAGATATCCAGTGTGAAGTTACACCTTTTGAGCACAAGGGGGCGATACTACACAGGTTCACTCGCTCACAGCCTCCGGGAATCCGCTCTCTGGCCCCTGTTTACAACATGGACATGCCACAGTGAACCTATTGTCATTGCTATACCTACAGTAGGCATTCAAAAACATTTATGAATTCATTAATTTCCATCATAAAATAAGCCCTGTCCCCCTTTCATATCTCATGAGCCGTTTGTCGTAGAGCCTTATGGGAGGTGTCTAACTCAGCACAAACTACTTTCATTGGTCTAGGTTAACCACACCCCCCATGCTTAAGTGTGTAATAGTGTGTAATAATGTAATAGTGTGCTAGTGTAATAGTGTAATAGTGTAATATCGCGTAATAATGTAATAGTGTGTAATAGTGTAATAGTGTGTAATAGCGTGTAATAATGTAATAGTGTGCTAGTGTAATAGTGTAATATCGCGTAATAATGTAATAGTGTGTAATAGTGTAATAGTGTGTAATAATGTAATAGTGTGCTAGTGTAATAGTGTAATATTGTAATATCGCGTAATAATGTAATAGTGTGTAATAGTGTAATAGTGTGTAATAGCGTGTAATAATGTAATAGTGTGCTTGTGTAATAGTGTAATATTGTAATATCGCGTAATAATGTAATAGTGTGTAATAGTGTAATAGTGTGTAATAGCGTGTAATAATGTAATAGTGTGCTAGTGTAATAGTGTAAATAGTGTGCAATTGCAATAGTTTGCTAGTGTAATAGTGTAATAGTATGCTAGTGTAGTAGTGTGTAATAGTGTGCTAGTGTAATAGTGTGTAATAGTGTAATAGTGTGTAATAGTGTGCTAGTGTAATAGTGTGTAATAGTGTAATAGTGTGTAATAGTGTGTAATAGTGTAATAGGAATAGTGTAGGCTGTCTGCTGAGACAGTGGATGATCTCTGTGTATGTTGTGTGAGTGCCTTTGCATACCAGTAATTATAATGAATGGTAATAGATGGTCTCTGCACTTGTTAAATATTGTAGGCGTGTTTGCTCTGTGAGAGAGATGGCACCTAGATGGATCTAGTCTATAATGAATTTGAATTATATTTATAACACATTATAACACAATCATAATACATGGTAAACATAGTGAATCGTATGTTTTATAAGAATATTCATACTATGTTGTACTTATACTCATACTGTGTTTATTTTCATAATGACTTTTTACAACATTTTGATTTGATTTGATTGAAGTTTTATTTCAAATATGCAACATAACAATCAAACATCAAGTACATAATATAGCCTTAAGCCGTTCAAATAATAAATGTATATACAAAAATTAAAAATAACAAAGAACAAACAAAAAAAAGTCAAACAAATTTTTTTGTCATTCACATTTACATATTTGAAAAGGAAGTGGGAAGAAGCATTACACTTATTTAATCCCACCCCTATTTACTCAACAGAACATACTATAGTTTATTTACTAATTCATACATTACTAGACTTATTTTAACTTAGTTTAACAATACATTTTTTAATAATACCATATTAATATTTGCCAAACTGTATGTTACCCTGTAAAGTTCCTCTAGCCTACATCATGTATCATGACATCATTTATAATGACTCTTTAAAATGTCATAGTGTGTTATAACATCCATAGGTGTTAAACCTTGTGGATAGGTCGAAATACAACTCATCATAATACACAATAGATACATACCGTCGCTGAAACGAAACCTTATAACATGATTAAATGGTTTGGTTACGGCCTTATGTTGTCCATGAGGATGTGAGGCCCTGCTTCCCGGCGAATGGGGCAGGAAGATAATTCACTGATCCCTGAAGGGCACAAGGTACCAAGAACATTACAATCTAAAGGACAGCACTCACTATTTTGGTGGAGATTAGAATCAGGTCCTTGTTGAATCATTTTTCCGCCCCCTCTCTTCCGGTAAAGGGCAAAGCATTAGGAATGGCAGGCCGTATTGACTTTTCCTTGATAAGGTCCCCCCCCCCCACCACACCCCCCCCACCCCCAGATCGGCTGTATGTTGATAACCAAGTGGAGCGGCAGGCCTCTGGCCGGGGCCGGGGGGGTGGTGTGGGCCGGGCCTGCGGTCAGCAGCTTAAGGCTGGCAGACGTGACCACTGTGCACAGTCAGCACCAAGAGGCCGGGCCAAAAAAAAAGAAAAAAGAAAGACACAATTTATCATCAAACGCTGAGCCTTTCAACCCCAAAGCCCCCCCCCCCCCCCCCTCAACTTCTCAGCCCTCCTTTATGGTGGATTACGTTGACAGTTGCCATGACAACAGCATTTTGAAACGCCTTCCACCACGCCGGAGCCTCGAGAGAAATATCTTAACACTCAGACAGCTCGGGGGGGGGGGGGGGGGGGGGGGGGGGGGGGGCTTTACATGAAGTTGCACTATTTAGAGACACAACATTTAGAGACAATTATGTAACCACGCCTCATGACAAGCAGAATTAATGCCGGTTATGCGTAACGTCACACGGTCACAGACAGTTTGTTCCCCAAAACCAAGAAGCCGGATTGTAGCGTGACCTCACTTCCTTGCTTTTTTCCCCCCCTCTTTGCGTTCAACTAATATGAATTCAAGTCCGACTACAGTGTATAACATTCTTTATTTTTTGTATTAATATCGTGTAATAATGTAATAGTGTGATATAGGGTGATAGTGTGTACTGGTGTAATAGTGTGTGATATTGTATTAGTGTAATAGTGTGTAATAGTGTGATAGTGTGTAATAGTGTGATATTGATTGATTGATTGATTGATTGATTGATTGATTGATTGATTGATTGAAAACTTTATTAACACTTTGCAGAATGGGTGCAATACACTACGGCTCAATACAAAACAACTGTTAAGAAGACGCAGACCAGAAAAAGACTTTCGTCTTGTTTACATCGGGGCCCCCATTTTCAATTAAGAGCATTCTGTAATAGTGTGCTAGTGTAATAGTGTAATAGTGTGTAATAGTGTAATATTGTGCTAGTGTAATAGTGTGTAATAGAATAGTGTGTAATAGTGTACTAGTGTGTGATAGTGTACTAGTGTAATAGTGTGGTAGTGTAATAGTGTGCTAGTGTAATATTGTGCTACTGTAGTGTAATAGTGTAATATTGTGCTAGTGTAATAGTGTGATAGTGTGATAGTGTGATAGTGTGGTAGTGTAATAGTGTGGTAGTGTGATAGTGTACTAGTGTAATAGTGTAATAGTGTGGTAGTGTACTAGTGTAATAGTGTGGTAGTGTACTAGTGTAATAGTGTGGTAGTGTACTAGTGTAATAGTGTGGTAGTGTAATAGTGTGTAATAGTGTGATAGTGTAATAGTGTACTAGTGTGGTGGTAGTGTAATAGTGTGATAGTGTACTAGTGTAATAGTGTGGTAGTGTAATAGTGTACTAGTGTGGTAGTGTAATAGTGTGATAGTGTACTAGTGTAATAGTGTGGTAGTGTAATAGTGTGGTAGTGTAATAGAGTGATAGTGTACTAGTGTAATAGTGTACTAGTGTAATAGTGTACTAGTGTGGTAGTGTAATAGTGTGATGGTGTACTAGTGTAATAGTGTGGTAGTGTAATAGTGTACTAGTGTAATAGTGTGATAGTGTACTAGTGTAATAGTGTGGTAGTGTAATAGTGTACTAGTGTAATAGTGTAATAGGAATAGTGTAGGGAGATCTGCTGTCATTGGTCTATGTTTGCCCTGCCCCCTACATTCAAGCCCCGCCTAACATGTAGGCTGTCTGTCACAGTTGGGCTTCACACAGTGGATGATCTCTGTGTATGCTGTGTGAGTGTCTTTGGATACCAGTAATTATAAGGAATGATAATAGAGGATCTCTGTATTTGTATTTTTTATTTTGTAAACATCGTAGGCGTGTTTGTTTGCTCTGCGAGAGAGATGGCATATAACTTATAAAAAAATATTATTATTATTATAAATATAACATACACATTTTCTTTCATAATTTTTTATAAAAAAAAATCATAATTTTTATCTGAAATAGTTTCGTCTGGATTTGTCCCAACAGAGCAATGTATTCACTTACCGGGATGGGGGGGGGGGGGGCATGAGGGAGCCGCCCTGTCTCCGCCAGGGGAGTGTCATTCTGTTTAAAGGGGGACAACCTGGGGACATATAGCCGCCCCTTAAACGCATCTGACTCCATTAGGTGAGAGACTGACAGGACGACGCTCTGTAGCAGCCTGCTGCTCCCGTAACCCAGTTCACCTCCATCTGTCTGGGAGAGGGCGAGTGGGTGAGGCGGGGGGTTGACTGGACACAGAAAATGTCATCTCTATTAGACCCCCCCGGGTCAGGTCTGGAGTAGTACAGCACTCAGCGGATAGGTGTTACATGTTCTACACAAGAGGCGGATCAGGGGGTGGGGTTGTTATTATTACAGCTGCTGTCGGGACCAAAAAAAAAACATGGCATCTTCGAAGTGGTCAACGTTTCCAGGAGATGAGAGAAGAAAAACAAACGGATTGTCAGATTGACACCGATGTGTGTTGTCGAAGTTGTACGTTGAGTCTTGAATGGGTTCCGTGGGCGGGAACTGTAGTGTCACGGAATGTTGCTCACGGAAACTTTTAATTCTAGTAAAAACTAGGAAATCACCAAAATTGGAGATGCGATCGAGGTCTATGCCCCACAAAAGCGCCGGTATCGGTAGACTTTGTATTGAAAAAGTAGAGCGTGCGCCTCCTCTACGGTGATCGGGGTGCAGGACAAACAGAAGAGTCAGATACACTATTAGACGTACAGTATAGTAGGGCTGGGCGATATGGCCAAAAACGTTATCGTGATAAAAAAAAAAAAAAAAAAATCATATAACTCGATATCGATAATTATCGTCTATATACATTTCTGTCAAGTTTAATTAACTTCTTATGGCCGGCGCCGACGGGCTATTAATAGACTCACTTGTTTTGCTGCGGTAGAACGAAGAGTCGAAGACGTCATTACGAGACGAGTTGGAGAGCCGTCGCGTGTCGAGTCAACCCTTTGAGAAGCGTTGTGGTCCCGGCTTGAATTCTCCATGAATGTGTCCAAGTCCATAATCCATATAAATCCATTTTGTCATATCCAACACAGTCTGAATGAATGTTTCTTGTGATTATGCCGCGTGATTTCAAACTACCAAAACTGAATGTCTTGTCTCGAGTTGATGTCGTCATAGATTATTATATTCCACTAGGGGGCAACCTACCGCCACTGGATCATATGCATTATAAGAATGGACACAGTTAGCCAGAGCAAGCGGTGTATCCCACGACAATGTACTAACTATCACCCTAAAATACTCCGTTCCGCCCCAATACATTGCAACGACGTCCACCGCATACCCCACACTACTCTAACCGTTACCCTCAGAATTCACGCCACACACCCAATAGTGGCGTGCAAGCTAATGATCCTAACCAGCCTTGTTTACTACCCAGACTCCCAGAGATGCACCGCGGCGCGGGTCTCCTTCGCTGTTGCCATCTCCTTCACTGATTGGTTGTTAGTGCGTGTGCTGATATCCAAGCTTGGAAAATCGATATATCGAAACTTTGCGACCACGTTTCATGTTTATTTCGAGGAAATAATTTATCGCGATGATTATCGGTATCGTTTTATCGCCCAGCCCTACAGTATAGACACACTATTATACCTATATACACACTATTATACCTATATACACACTATTAGACCTATATACACACTATTAGACCTATATACACACTGTTAGACATATATACACACTATTAGACTTATATACACACTGTTAGACATATATACACACTATTAGACTTATATACACACTGTTAGACATATATACACACTATTAGACCTATATACACACTGTTAGACTTATAGACACACTGTTAGACTTATAGACACACACTGTTAGACGTATAGACACACTGTTAGACCTATATACACACTATAGACACACTATTATACCTATATGCACACTATCAGACCTATATACACACTGTTAGACCTATATACACACTGTTAGACCTATAAACACACTGTTAGACCTATATACACACTGTTAGACCTATATACACACTGTTAGACGTATAGACACACTGTTAGACCTATATACACACTGTTAGACGTATATACACACTGTTGGACGTATATACACACTGTTAGACCTATAAACACACTGTTAGACCTATAAACACACTGTTAGACCTATATACACACTGTTAGACCTATATACACACTGTTAGACCTATATACACACTGTTAGACGTATAGACACACTGTTAGACCTATATACACACTGTTAGACGTATATACACACTGTTAGACCTATAAACACACTGTTAGACCTATATACACACTGTTAGACCTATATACACACTGTTAGACCTATACACTGTTAGACCTATATACACACTGTTAGACGTATAGACACACTGTTAGACCTATATACACACTGTTAGACGTATATACACACTGTTAGACCTATAAACACACTGTTAGACCTATATACACACTGTTTGACCTATATACACACTGTTAGACTTATATACACACTGTTAGACCTATATACACACTGTTAGACCTATATACACACTGTTAGACGTATATACACACTGTTAGACCTATATACACACTGTTAGACGTATATACACACTGTTAGACCTATATACACACTGTTAGACCTATATACACACTATATACACACTGTTAGACCTATAGACACACTGTTAGACCTATATACACACTGTTAGACCTATAGACACACTGTTAGACCTATATACACACTGTTAGACGTATATACACACTGTTAGACCTATATACACACTGTTAGACCTATAGACATACTGTTAGATCTATAGACAAGAAGATAAATGTTTTTCCGATTCATCTTATTCACTTTGCCACCATGTTGGTCGAGTCTGGTGCAATGTGAGGTACGGGTGCAGAAGTGACCCGTTCATTTCAATGCTTTCGACACACAAAGAAATGCCACTTCAAGAACCGAAGTAGTCAAAACAACAGGCAGAATAACACTATCAGAGTCAAGACAACAGGCAGAATAACACCATCAGAGTCCAAACAACAGGCAGAATAACAATATCAGAGTCAAGACAACAGGCAGAATAACAATATCAGAGTCAAAACAACAGGCAGAATAACACCATCAGAGTCAAGACAACAGGCAGAATAACACTATCAGAGTCAAAACAACAGGCAGAATAACACTATCAGAGTAAAAACAACAGGCAGAATAACACCATCAGAGTCAAGACAACAGGCAGAATAACACTATCAGAGTCAAAACAACAGGCAGAATAACACTATCAGAGTCAAGACAACAGGCAGAATAACACCATCAGAGTCAAAACCACAGGCAGAATAACACCATCAGAGTCCAAACAACAGGCAGAATAACACTATCAGAGTCAAAACAACAGGCAGAAATTAGAATAACACCATCAGAGTCCAAACAACAGGCAGAATAACAATATCAGAGTCAAAACAACAGGCAGAATAACACTATCAGAGTCAAGACAACAGGCAGAATAACACTATCAGAGTCAAAACAACAGGCAGAATAACACCATCAGAGTCCAAACAACAGGCAGAATAACACTATCAGAGTCAAAACAACAGGCAGAATAACACTATCAGAGTCAAAACAACAGGCAGAATAACACTATCAGAGTCAAAACAACAGGCAGAATAACACTATCAGAGTCAAAACAACAGGCAGAATAATACCACCAGAGTCAAAACAACAGGCAGAATAACACTATCAGAGTCAAACAAAACAGGCAGAATAAGAATGTAAGAATCGCAAACTGTATCATATCACGGCCCCAGGATCCAAGTAATTTGTGACAATCTGGCTCTCTGGTGATTCACACCCCTTATCAGTATGCAGATGAGCTGGGGGGAAGGGGGAAAGGGGGTCAGTCCTCTTTCAATCCAATCAATGCAGGAAGTGAACTAGCTTCAAAGTTGAAATATTGAAAAACTTTTGTCATTAGAGGGTTGTCATATCCAATCAGAAAGTAGATCCCTGAGAAGGAATACTCTGCCGTTAGCAAATTACTTGCTGTCATCCACTTACTATTTCAATTGATTGAAAGTGAAGGTGAATTGACCTGAGCCTAATGTATGGGCGGGTGATTGGAAGTGAGTAAATCACAACAAACTGCATCAACTCCCAATGGGGTTTAAAAAAAAAACGTAAATGTGCTCTAAGTGGTATTTTATTAGTTAAAATAAGTGTTAAATAACTCTACATGCCGACAGCCATCACTGATATAGAGTGTCTGGTCAGTAACATGGGTCTCCCAGTCCCTCCTGCTCTGCAGTAAACACAAAATACATTTCCTGGTATCCATTCCCACTTTATCTAATCAGGAGAGAGAACCCTAGATGTTTGTACATATTTCAAGAATTCCTCCCAAATTAGCTGGAAGATTATTTTACTTGTTTCAAGCACATAATAATTGATTTTAAAACATGTTACTATTTCTCTCTCCTGATTGGATAAAGGAAGGGATACCAGGACAATGTATTTTCTGCTTACTGCAGAGCGGATGTTACTGACCAAACACTCTATTAGCTATTCTTCATCACATAGACCACAAAAAACACTTACAGCACCTTTAAAGATACAGTGCAATGAAATCTATTCCAATCAGCTTTCTCTGAAATATTGCATAGTTTGAAGGGTCAAAGTGGGTATCAAACAAGAGGGAAGACTGTCAGGTTTTAAACTGTGGATAGTGGATACCAAACAGAAGGTAAAGACGATTTTGCACTGTTAAACAGTAATTCAGAACTATTTTATTGCACTGTAGAAAACTGTGATTTTATAGTATGTCTCCACTTTATGTGCTCAACTGCTCATTTCATCATTCATGTTTTTTCTATTCTAGTCTGCTCATTGGACCCATGCTATTGTTTTACTTATTTTTACTTTTATTTCTACGCCCCACTATCTGCTGGGTGCATACTATGACCTTTATCATGTTTTGTAACAGATTACAGAAATTCAAGTAGCCTATTGGAACGTGAGGTTCTGATATGATTTGATTAATATCTGCATTATTTTATCCCACTTTATGCTTAGCTCTTGCTGCTTGTTTTACACTGATTTTATGTCTTATTTCGTAAAGCACTTTGAACTGCAATCCCATGTATGAAAGGTGCTATACAAATACAGTTATTATTATTATTATTATTATTATTATTATTATTATTATTATTATTATTATTATTATTATTATTATTATTATTATTATTATTATTATTATTATTATTATTATTATTATTATTATAGTACACATAATTAAGATCAGTTTGCTCTGATCGGGCCATCAGTCACATCTAGCTGCTCTGATTGGCCCATCCATCAGTCAATCTCAGTATGTCTGATTGGCCCATCAGTCACATCTAGGAGAGAGGACACAGCGCTCCAAAGGGATCTTTGTTTGTTTGTTTATTTACACATATAAAAACAATGATATATATAATACAGTACAATCCACAAAGGGGTGTGTAGGAGAATTGCCTAAAAACCCTCTAGGGCAGTGGTCACCAACCTTTTTAAGCCCAAGATCATTTTTTTTTTTTTGGTGAAGGCAAGATCTACCTATTGAAGCGTTGAGAGAAAAAGACAGCCAAGATTGTACTTTAAACTAAATGACTTTTATTTTCCTGTATTCTAATTACATGCAATGCTTTGGTCCAACATTAAAACTTCAAAGTAGAACTGTAATATGTACTTTCTCATATTATTAACATTGACAAACATATTTACAATTAGCATTTTATAAAGTAGAACTGTAATGTGTACTTTCTCAGTCAGTGCTAAGTGCAGTCAGTGCTAAGTGCAGCACACTTTCACATCAAAACAAAAGTAGAACTGTAATGTTTACTTTCTCAGTCAGTGCTAAGTGCAGTCAGTGCTAAGTGCAGCATAATTTTCACATCAAAACAAAAGTAGAACTGTATGTGTACTTTCTCAGTCAGTGCTAAGTGCAGCATCACTTTTCACATCAAAACAAAAGTAGAACTGTAATGTGGACTCTCAGGGAAGGACAAAAAAAAATTAAACGTTTTACTTTCAGGGAAAGATCTACAGGGAAAGTCTCAAAGATTGACCAGTCGATCGCGATCGACGGGTTTGTGACCACTGCTCTAGGGGCTTGCATGTGGCATTCACCAGGAAGCAAAATTACACTGATATACATCAACATAACATATAACCCCCCCCCCCCCCCCCCCCCCAAACACACACAAGGAACATTCATTCTCAACACACACAAGCAGGTCTACAGATAGACACTGAAGCAGGCACCCATGCCATACGATTCTGGGTATAGAGAAAACAACTAATGACAGGTAGAATATATAATAAAACGAAAATACAATAACAAAATACAACAAGCCATCAGACCGTGTAAAGGGAGCCCATATGGGAAATATTGGTGAGCTAGGATATGAGAAGATTTCAGTGCTCTTTTGAACTTCAGAAAAGAAAATGACAAAATATGTGGAGGCAAAGAGTTCCACAACTTTGACCCTCGGTAGAGTAAACAAAACTGAGATGGAGAGTGAGATTAAGAATTTTAGAGGAACTCCTGAGGAATCTTCAACTGTTACAGTGTCCAGTGTCTTGTGAAGAGAAGGCCACGCCCCCTCAGCCCACTGAGAGTTGGCTGTGCCCAGAGAGGGTGCACTAAAAACACTTATAACAACAATAAGTAATTTATGACTGAAGTAAAACATCATTGTACTGTATCTTTAAAGGGGAATTCCACTCAGTCTGCGTGTCTCTCTTGTATTTTCTAGAAAGGTTGCTTTCACTACAGAGTCAAATGAGCCCACAGTCAGCTCTGTACACATCGCCAGAGATAATAGCTCCTAAACTACTGCACATGCTCCAGCTTCCTGCTTTACAAAGGCCTACACTGAGGCGTAGCAGGGTGGGCATCATCACACAAGAACCGTCAAAGAAAAGAATAGAATAGAATAGAATCTAAATATTTTAATCATCCCGGGGCAAATTTGGCACTACAAATCGCTCACAGTAAACATTTAGGTAGACAAACAAATCACGAATAAGAATAACAAAAGATTGCCTAAGAATAAAGAATAAAATAAGCCTAATAATAATAATAATAATAATAATAATAATAATAATAATAATAATAAGATAAAATAAAGTACGGTCCGGGATTCACATTTCCTATGTAATGTATGTAGATTCTAATATAAATACACAGTAAAAAATATACAGAGATCTACATTAAGTGTACTGTAAGTGTAATACTGACAATGTTGTTTTGAAAGTAAAAGTAGACGGTAATGGTCACTCTGTGCTCAGTGATGCAGTGAGGCACAGTGATGCATTGTAAAGTCTGATGGCTGTCGGAATACATACATACATACACACAAAGGTGGTCACTCCTACCAAACAGATACAAACAGGGGGAGGGGGAGCATTTACTTCCAGTTACCCCGTTACCTGGCGAGAGAGAGCGGGTAGCTGATCGAGAGACGTTGAGCAAAGGTAAAGCTACATATCATCGTGACGTCGGGTTTTTTGCCGAATCGGCACCTTCCACGGCCGGTGTTTCTGAACAGAGGCGTTGCTTTTGGCACAGCGCCTCACGGAGAGAACGAAGCCTCGGTTACACCTCAATCTGGCGGATTAGTTTAAAGGTAGAATCTGTGATGGTGATGGGGGGAGGGGGAGCGTTCACTTCTGGTTACTCCGTTACTTTGGCGAGAGAGCGAGAGAGAGAGAGAGAGAGAGAGAGAGGGAGAGAGAAGATCGAGGTATCAGGAAATTCTAAATACTAGGGATGCTCGATATTGGCTTTTTTACCGATACCGATATCAACCGATACCGATATATGCAGGGTTTCCCGCCCCAAAAAATGGAATAATTTCAGGTCATTAACATTACATATCTCTTGTTGTGGAATTAACACAACATTATGCATACTTTTGACAATAAATAAAATCAGAATTTGTTCTTACTTGCTTGCCTGGGTAAATAAAGGTTATAGAAATGTATTATAGAAATTATATATTTTTTAAACCGATACCGATATTTTCCGATATCACATTTTAATGCCGATATCGGCCGATAATATCGGTAGGCCGATAATATCGGACATCCCTAATAATTACCCACACATTGTACATTGTAGTTCTTCAATATTGAGTGAGGTACTAGAGCGAAGTGTCATTGTGGCTCTTATCAAATCAGCATCTTCCAGGGGCGCTCCAGTAGCATCTTCCAGGGGCGCTCCAGTAGCATCTTCCAGGGGCGCTCCAGTAGCACCACATAGCATCTTCCAGGGGCACTCCAGCAGCATCTTCCAGGGGCGCTCCAGCAGCATCTTCCAGGGGCGCTCCAGTAGCACCACATAGCATCTTCCAGGGGCGCTCCAGTAGCATCTTCCAGGGGCGCTCCAGTAGCACCACATAGCATCTTCCAGGGGCGCTCCAGCAGCATCTTCCAGGGGCGCTCCAGTAGCACCACATAGCATCTTCCAGGGGCGCTCCAGTAGCATCTTCCAGGGGCGCTCCAGCAGCATCTTCCAGGGGCGCTCCAGTAGCACCACATAGCATCTTCCAGGGGCGCTCCAGCAGCATCTTCCAGGGGCGCTCCAGTAGCACCACATAGCATCTTCCAGAGGCGCTCCAGCAGCACACCACGTAGCGCGATGAGTCGCCAAGTGGTCGCCCCGAGTTCGATTCCCCGACCCGCTGGCCATATGCCGCATGTCTTCCCCTCTTCTCCTCCCGTTTCGCCCTCTCTCCTCTGTCGGTCCTGCGTGGCCAAAAGGTCCTGCGTTGACCAAAATAGCTGAAAATGCTATAAATAATTTTTTTTTATTTTTTTTTTTTAATCAGCATCTTCCACAGCTGATGTGTCTGATTTGAGATCGCTTTGGCCACATAGGCTGCGTTCACACTGCAAGCCTTAGTGCTCAATTCTGATCTATTCCTCAGATTTTCTTTGGTTTGGCTGTTCAATGAACTGGTCACATGCTCCTGAACCGACCCGCATGCGCAAATTAATAATAAAGAAGATGGATGTAAATATTGTGACAAATGTCAATTTATATAGAGTGACATACAAGTCACATGACTGTTCAGACTGAGGTCGCATTGCAAAAAATCGGACCCGCATCTGATTTCAGGACCACATTATGAAAGTGGCCCGAATCAGAATTGAAGAGATCAGACTCTGTGTGATTTGTGCCGCTCACACTGATGTTGAAAAAAAATCAGATCGGAGTCACATTACGAGCAAGGGAATCAAATGTGGGCCACTTTCTTCTGCTGTCTGAGCGTATCGGTTATATATCTCAATCTGGTCAATGTTGCTTTGTGGTGGAATTTCCCTTTAAGTCTGTCCAACCTCTTCAATTGAGAAGCTGTGATCAGATGTGTGTGTGTGTGTGTGTGTGTGTGTGTGTGTGTGTGTGTGTGTGTGTGTGTGTGTGTGTGTGTGTGTGTGTGTGTGTGTGTGTGTGTGTGTGTGTGTGTGTGTGTGTGTGTGTGTGTGTGTGTGTGTGTGTGTGTGTGTGTGTGTGTGTGTGTGTGTGTGTGTGTGTGTGTGTGCGCACAAGCTTAGCTGTCATCCGTGGAAGAGAACATCAGGCACCATCTCGTGCCTCGATGTAACTTTCATGAGGCTTGTGTTTCTGCGAGGAACTGTGTCAACAACGCAAAACGCGGGCGGTGGTTGAAAGTGAGTCGGGATACGATCCACCCCCCCCCCCCTCTCTCTCTCTCTCTCTCTCTCTCTCTCTCTCTCTCTGGGCTGCGCTGTAATCTTTTATTTATCTCCCGCGCCCCCTTCCCAAACCAAAGAGGTCATCCCGATTAAACATTGAGAGAGAGAGAGAGGGGGGGAGGCTGGGGAGAGACTCTCGCCGTCCCGGTGTTCTTCTCCTTAGAACCCGGGCTTCGTCTCGGCGGCGTCTCCTCCGTACGCTATCGTTGTGACGTTCCCTCTCGGTCGGGTGGGGGTAGGGGTGGGTGGGGGGGGGCTAACAGGATCAGATCGCTTCCCTCCCGCCGACGGGATTAGTCGATTAGGGCCGGGCCTGACACTTTCTAAGACGGCTTCATCAGGACGGCGTCTGGTGTAACCACTTTAGCACCCTCCCTCCCTCCCTCCCTCCCTCCCTCCCTCCCTCCTATCTGTTCCTCACACCCAGTCCCCACATTTTACATTTACATTTAGTAATTTATCCTGACTTTATCCTGACTTTATCCAAAGCGACTTACAAGTTCTGTTACGACAAGTCAGCAGGAAGGGTACAACTCTTTCAGCTGAGTAACAATGTTCATCAAACAGTGTTGAAACGTGGGCGCTGCAGTGTTGAGTTCATAGTAGTAGTGACATGTTAGTATAGTAGGAAGAGTGCATGATAGTAGAAGACAGTGAGAAACAGTCCCCCATCACCCCCCACCCTAGCCCCTTTCGTGACTGTGATGCACCGAGTGAATCCACAGTCACTTGCTCCTCAATAGGAAACCAACGTATGTTGACCATGAAGGACTGGTTCTGGCCGAACCGTTCGTTATACAAGTATCACAGAGAAATGTCAAATGTACTCACAGTTGCACGAAGGTTTCGGACAAAAATACGGGATGGTTTGAAAACTCTGCGTTGCTAATAAACATTTTAAATATCTTTTATAAACTGGTCAACACTGCTCAAAACGGCATTATTTCCGGCGTTGGCTGCCTGGTGTGATCACAGCGCATGCGCATCATGCACCCAACGCCGGAAATAATGCAGTGTTGACCAGTTTATAAAAAATATTTAAAATGTTCATTAGCAACGCCGAGCTTTCAAACCATCCCGTATTTTTGTCCGAAACCTTCGTGCAACTGTGAGTACCTTTGACATTTCTCTGTGATACTTGTATAATGAACGGTTCGGCCAGAACCAGTCCTGACATGGTCAACATACGTTGGTTTCCTATTGAGGAGCAAGTGACTGTGGATTCACTCGGTGCATCACAGTCACGAAAGGGGCTACCCCCACCCCCACCCCGAGGTAGGAGGCAGGAATCCATCCCTTGCGCATTTTGGAACAACCGCTCCCCGGTTTCGATTCTCGCGATGATCTGCGACGACGAGCGGGAGAAGAAACAATTACTCGCCCGACCACGAAGAGGCCAGCGGTGTAATTAAAGGGGCTGAGCGCCCTCCGGTAATAAGCGCTTCTTATACACCGACGCGGCCCCCCCCCGTCCTCAGCCGGCGAGCGCGTGGCCAGAAGCCGTCGGCGTGGCGGCAAAAAAAGCCGCTGAATCAGCCGTTTCTCTGCGTCCTGACCTGTGATTGGCTCGGGTGCCACTGTTAAACGGGTAATTATGTAAAGCCACGAGTGTCATTCCATTAATAACGCTAAATGACTATTCACCGCAAATTATTAATTGTTTTCACGTGATCCGCTGAACTCGGGCCCCCGGGGACTAGTTCTCAGTGTGATCAGTTCGTCACCATTAAGAAGTGTGTTTGCTGTGAAGACTCGTACGCCCGGGTGAAGACGTGAAGGAGCGCTTTTTAATCAGAGTGGCTGTGTGTTCTGTGTGTTCTGTGTGTTCGGTCTGTTCTGTCTGTTCTGGCGCTGAGCGACGGAGAGGGAAGAGGGCAGGTTATTGTCTTCTGAAGAGCAGCTGGTTCCTTCTCAAGCCCCTGCTGCCTCAGCTCTCTCTCTCGCTCTCTCTCGCTCTCTCTCTCTCGCTCTCTCTCTCTCTCTCTCTCTCTCTCTCTCTCGCTCTCTCTCTCTCTCTCGCTCTCTCTCTCTCTCTCTCTCCCTCCTCTCTCTTTCTCTTTTCTGTCATTAGGTTTCTGTTGTCTCTCCATCTATCCACGGGTGTGTGTCTGAATGTGAGTGTGTGTGTGTGTGTGTGTGTGTGTGTGTGTGAGGAAGTTTACATCAAGGCTTTTCTTTTCCTTCAGCTACAATCAATGGACTCACTCAGCCAGCGAAACAGACGTCAGTCGGAAAGAGGTCAATTATGGGGGACCGACCAAAGGGGGAGATCTCTCTGTTAGTCTGATTGCTGTTTGTTATGGAAACCGTGTCGTACTTTGTGTCGTTCGAAGGGGGGGGGGGGGGGGGGGGGGGGGGCTCGGGTCTGTATCGGGGGCCCCGGGTTCTGTATCTGTCATCCTGTCTGCGGGAAAGAAGCGTGCGTACGTGCGCACTCCTCCCTCCCACCCCCTCTCTCCCCCCTTCTCTCGGTGTGATACAAGCTTACATGATGGAGAGAGAACATGGTGTCCCACAGGAGTTGCCACTATCCTCGAGCAGGGTCAAAACAGATTAAGAACGAGGAACCCCAGCCGAGATCAGCGAGGAACGAGTGTCTAGAAACAGCCCCGAAGTGTTATTGTACTTAACTCCAAAATACACTTTTCTTTCTCTAAACAACGGCTTAGCTGAGACCCCCCTACCACCCACCACCTCATCCCCGTTGTGTGAGGGGCCTGCGTCTCCTTGGGCACCCCCCCCCCCTCTCTCTCTAACCCCTGGCTGATTTACATACTCCTTCTAGGCCAATATCCCACAATGCCCTGTTTCTTTTTTTTTTCTCTTTTTTTTATGCATTATTGAGTTTCCTAGTGGCACTCTTAACATGGAAAAAGGCCCAGCCGTAAAAAGGAAGTCAAGGCTCTCTGGATTCAACAAGGGGGCGACTTCAAAAGACCCTTTGAAAGATTGATCAGGTGGGGTTGTAGTAGCTGAAGTAGATTTCTGACTCGGGCCTCCTCATCGGGGCTAGCGGCGCCACAACAACAACAGGGAGCGGGGAAAGGAGTGATTCATGTGAGCCGGAGGGGAATATATAGGCTAATAATTTCACCGCAGTAGGTGAAGGCATCTCTGGGACATTTAATAGGCCATGTGTGTCCCGTATTCACGTGCGTGGAGATAACAGGCGCGCTCGCACAGAACTCGAGGCTCCGTTCCGATTAGAAAAGTGCAAAGGCGTCGCATTGTATTGTTCCGACGTCCACCCCATTAAAGTATCTTGTATCTTGTATCTTGTAACCTTTAGAGGTCAAGGGTTGAACACTCCCAAGCAACTGGAATACACACACGTAACATAGAATGTGTACTTTTACTTTTGATACTTAAATACATTCAATATCAAATACTTCTTTAGAATTTTTAATGGAGGATTTTTACTTTTACCAGAGTACTATTTTATCTGTGTATTTCTACTTTTACTTTTACTTAAGTAAAGGAACTGTGTACTTCTTCCACCGCTGGTCCGTGGAGCCTGGCGAGGGTCCGCTTCCACCGCTGGTCCGTGGAGCCTGGCGAGGGTCCGCTTCGAGTGCGTCGGTCTAAGGGTTGAGTCCGCGCCCCTCGCCAGGGCAGCCGCCGATGCCACCGCCACTGCGAAGCCCCGCCTCTGTCATCACTCTCATCAATCCATTGTTATGGTCCACAGAAGCTGTGTGTGTGTGTGTGTGTGTGTGTGTGTGTGTGTGTGTGTGTGTGTGTGTGTGTGTGTGTGTGTGTGGCCGGCCACAGGCTGTTTCAGATCCTCCTTAGGCCTCCCTTGCTCTATCTCTCTCTCTCTCTCTCTCTCTCTCTCTCTCTCTCTCTCTCTCTCTCTCTCTCTCTCTCTCTCTCTCTCTCTCTCTCTCTCTCTCTCTCTCTGTGGGAGGAAGGTCTCCGGGTCGGGCACCCATTACCTCACTCACATGGTCATAACGAGGGTCTGTCTTGCACCGAGGCATCCACCAATAAATAACACGGGTTATTCAGCGCTTAAAAAGCATCAGCGTCCTGTTCTCTGGGAGGGCGTTCTGTTTAGAGAGAGACGGCAGGAGAGAGGCGTCCGTAACCCGTTCTATCGCCAGGAATGCGGGGCACTTTCTGTTTTCACTTTTTACATCTTCCGACGGATCTGTCGGAGCACGCAGATGCCAGGTGACTTAAGCAGGTGGGAGGTGGAGGTGAAGGTAGGAGGTGGGAGGTGGAGGTGGAGGTAGGAGGTGGAGGTGGGGGGTGGAGGTAGGAGGTGGGAGGTGAAGGTAGGAGGTGGGAGGTGGAGGTGGAGGTAGGAGGTGGGGGTGGAGGTAGGAGGTGGGGGTGGAGGTAGGAGGTGGGGTGGAGGTGGAAGGTGGAGGTGGGGGTGAAGGTGGGAGGTGGAGGTAGGAGGTGGGGGTGGAGGTGGGGGTGGAGGTGGAAGGTGGAGATGGGAGGTGGGGTTGAAGGTGGGAGGTGGAGTTAGGAGGTGGAGGTAGGAGGTGGGAGGTGGAGGTGGAGATGGGAGGTGGGAGATGGAGATGGGAGGTGGGGTGGAGATGGGAGGTGGGAGATGGAGATGGGAGGTGGAGGTGGAGATGGAGGTGGGAGGTGGAGATGGGAGGTGGGAGATGGGAGGTGGAGGTGGGAGGTGGAGGTGGAGATGGGAGGTGGAGATGGAGGTAGGAGGTGGGAGGTGGAGATGGGAGGTGGGAGGTGGAGATGGGAGGTGGAGGTGGGAGATGGAGATGGGAGGTGGAGGTAGGAGGTGGAGGTAGGAGGTGGGAAGTGGAGATGGGAGGTGGGAGGTAGGAGGTGGGAAGTGGAGATGGGAGGTAGGAGGTAGGAGGTGGAGATGGAGGTAGGAGATGGGAGGTGGAGATGGAGGGTGAGATGGGAGGTGGAGATGGAGGTGGGAGATGGAGGTGGGAGATGGGAGGTGGAGGTGAAGGTGGAGATGGGAGGTGGAGATGGAGGGTGGAGGTGGGAGGTGGAGATGGGAGGTGGAGGGTGGAGGTAGGAGGTGGAGGTGGGAAGTGGAGATGGGAGGTGGAGGTAGGAGGTGGAGATGGGAGGTGGTGGTGGGAGGTGGAGATGGGAGGTGGAGGTAGGAGGTGGAGGTGGGAAGTGGAGATGGGAGGTGGAGGTAGGAGGTGGAGATGGGAGGTGGTGGTGGGAGGTGGAGATGGGAGGTGGAGGTGGAGGTAGGAGGTGGAGGTGGAAGTGGAGATGGGAGGTGGAGGTAGGAGGTGGAGATGGGAGGTGGTGGTGGGAGGTGGAGATGGGAGGTGGAGGTGGAGGTAGGAGGTGGAGGTGGAAGTGGAGATGGGAGGTGGAGGTAGGAGGTGGAGATGGGAGGTGGTGGTGGGAGGTGGAGATGGGAGGTGGAGGTGGAGGTAGGAGGTGGAGGTGGGAAGTGGAGATTGGGAGGTGGAGGTGGAGGGGGTGGCATGGGTTAAGACCTCTTCCTGGCCTGGTTGCCGTGGAGAAACCGAGCCCTCCCCACCCAGCACTCCTTATCATAATAGTTTCTACCTGTTACATCACCAGAAAGAAACACCTCAGTCAGTCAACGCCCCCGTTCGACCCATTAACTCTTTGCGCCAGAGATGAGATACCATACCTGGCACCGAGCTGTGCCGTATCAAACGCCCCCCAACCAGGGACCGAGTTGGGATCCAAACGACTGGGCGCTTCTGACCGAACTATGAACTCTTTAGTTACCCGCTGGATCTGGGTTCCGGGTCCAGATACTCATAAGACTGAGGGATGGTGTCTTGGGGGGATTATGCCTCCGCTAAGCCGCGATGAGCCGTCACGTCCACGCCTGCGAGTGTCTAATCCTGCCATCCCTCACCAAATCTGATCTCCCCCACAGATCTGTAGTGTAGCTCAAGGCATCTCTGCAAGGCATCTCTGCCTTAATACTGATAATGCCTTTCTAGTTGGCGGTGGGGAAAATATAATCTTCGGAAATCCCCCCCTTAATCAAACCAGCGGTGACATAAACATTGGCTTGGAAGGCGGCCGAGGAACGACATAATGGAGCGAATTGCGACAGTTTGTTTTCCAATGCGCGCGGGAGCTATATTTAGTACCTCTCGTCGGGTGCCATTTTGTAATGGTGATTATTTAGAGCGACGGCGCGATAAGGTGTCGCACAATTATCACTCCCTCCTCCGCCTGCCACGTTGGAAGTATCAAATCGGGAGACCCGGAGCTGCCGCTTTTTCGCGGGATCGACGCCGTGGAAGGAGAGGGAGAGAGAGAGAGAGAGAGAGAGAGAGAGAGAGAGAGAGAGAGTTTTCGGTGAAGGCCTTAACGCTCTCCCCCTCTGCGTCTCTGAAGAAACCGGCTGAAGAAGACTCCATTCAGCCGTGGCGCTCACACCGCGAGAAACCGTCGGAATAGAAGGCAACCGGTCACACACACGCACACACGCACGCACGCACACACACACACACACACACACACACACACACACACACACACACACACACACACACACACACACAATGTCACTTCGCTAGGAACAGGTGAGAGGAAAAACTGAGAAGATTCAGAGTCTACTGTGGAGGAGAAGTTCTCCTTTGATGTATAGCGTGTGTGGTTATGTGAGTGTGTGTGTGTGGTTGTGTGAGTGTGTGTGTGTGCGTGCGTGCGTGTGTGTTGTTTTCTTTCTCATCTCCTTCCAGTAGCAGGGGGGGGGGGGGCTCGGGGATTGTCCTCCACAAGGCCCCTCCCCCTGTCAGGTGACGTCTTGGCTTCACCTCCTCCTCCACATCAGAGTGTGGGACTCCCCTGCGTCCCTCTGGGCAGTGAGGAAGAAAGGGAAAAAAGAAAAAAGAAAGTTCGCGTTTTTTTTTCTTTCTTTGAAGTGTC
>NC_140179.1:30612563-30705867 GCF_963971535.1 Notolepis coatsorum
TGGCTGCCATGTTCCATCAATGTGTCACGTCGGAGAAGCCGAGGCTCTGTCTCCTACTCCTGACGTCATTTGGACTTATATCGCACCCCTCCAATCCCTCCTCTCCTCTTTCTCCCCTCCTCTCCTCTTTCTCCCCTCCTCTCCTCTCCTCCCTCCTCTCCACTCTCCTCTTGTTTCCCCTCCTCTCTTCTCCTTTCTCCCATCCTCTCCCCTCCTCTCCACTCTCCTCTCTCTCCTCCTCTCCTCTCTCCTCTCCTCTTGTTTCCTCTCCTCTCCTCCTCTCTCTCGCCTATTATTGGCTGGCAGAACTGCCAGGAGGTGTAATGGGGGAGAGAGAGAGAGAGAGTGAGAGAGAGTGAAGAGGGTCACGTGGAGGAATTGTTTTACTGCTCTTTACGGCTGTATTGTTAACGCCAGGGGAGCGAGCCCTCTCACCCAGCTGCCTAGCTTGGTGTACAGGGTAATAAAAGCCCCCCCCCCCCCCCCCCAGGGGCCTTTGCCACTGTTTTCTCCCCAGTGTCTTAACAAAACACCAATCACACACGAGTCGGGTGGAAGTGTGTGTGTGTGGGGGGGTCAATCGGAGTCCATTTTGTTTGTGTGTCATTGTGAGGGGTGGGAGGGGGGGGGGGCAGCGGTGCAGTGGAGGAAAGTGTGTGTGTGTGTGTGTGTGTGTGGGTCTCTTAGACCACCTGGGCCACTAATTTGTCGATCGATAATGAGGTGTAATTGGATGGCAGCTCTGCATGAGCGAACACATTATAGCCACATTGTTTCAGCGCAGGAGCACTTTGGTGAACTCACCGGTGGTTTTACAAGTGACACCGCTTGTTTGGCCTCTGCACCTCTCAAGCGGAGATTTCTGTTTAACAGCGTGTGCGTGTGTGTGTGAGGGGGGGGGGGGGGGTGGGGGGGGTGGGGGGGCTACTTAGCCACGGTTTACTTGACAGCTTTATTCTGATGTTTTTCTGGTTAACTTCCAAAACGAAACAGAAAAAAACGTGCAAGATGCGAGGCCTCTGGCTGTAGCTCTTTTAGCCTAAGTGTGCAGGTGTGTATATATGGGTGTGTGTGTATGTGGGGATGTGTAGGCGGGGGGGGGGGGGGGGTCTGCGTCGTGAGCATGACCCGCGTGTGTTTCGCTACAGTTCCTGCCGTTTTGTTTGAGCTTCACCAAATAGTCCCGGTCGTCGTGGTAACGTCTCCTCCCAGGCAGACTTGGAACCACAGGTAATGACACCTGTGCGCATAGTTTTCTCCCTTGTATGGTTTGATGGGGAAGGACGATAATCGTGTGTGTGTGTGGGGGGGGGGGGGGGGGGTCATAAATAACCCAGCGAATATCCATATTGACAAAAAATGCTGCACGAAGATGTCAAATCTATCAAACAGGAGAACACGCTTCCATAACAACTATGGGACCAATCATTGGGAGTTGTTGCAGTTCTATAAACTCGCTGGGGGGGGGGGGGGGGGGGGGGCGAGTCCTTTTGAAAGACTCTTCTGCTTCAGCAGCCGCCCTACGTCATCCTGTTTTGTCTCTCCCTCCTGCCGGCTTCCAAAGACAAGCGTCTTCGTCCTCTTTAGACAACAGCCAAGGTCACCTCTCTCTCCTGCACGCCTCCCAACTCCTGTCCTGCCACAGCCGGGGGACGGTAGATGGCCCCTTCAAGTGGCTGCGTTCCCAGTCACCGCTTTGAATGACTAACACTTTGCCTGCTGGAATAAAAACACACATCGCGGCGGGGCTCGTCTCCCTCGCGGAGGAGATAACATCTGAATATCATTCCGGCCGCGGAACGCGCGGGGGATTCTCAAAATGGAGGCCGAGAGCACCGGAGCAGGTACTTGAGAGAGGGAGGCGAGGCGAAATAGGAATGGTTTAGTTTCTCTTTCTGTGCGCTTTCCCCGCTTATCGGGTGGAACAATGAGAGAATGGGTTACTGAAATGAAATGTAAGTCTTTCTACCTCCAGGCAAAAAGACACACACTTCTTCAATCAATATCTGGAATGAAAGAGAAAAAAACATCTTACTGTCTTCTACTATCATGCACTCTTCCACTAAGTAATCTACCTTGCCTATATTACTACCTACTATGCTAATATGTCTCTTCTTGACTTTCTATTTTATTTCTTGACTTTCTATTGTATACTTATATTATACTTATTTTATACTATCTTGTTATTATCTAGCACACTCTCGGGAGCAAAACAGAAAGAAGCATTTCATGCAAAGTCTTCTGTATTTCTGTATGACAACTAATAAAGAAACTACTGCTATGCACTTAACACTGCAGCACCCAAGTTTCAACACAGTTTGATGAACATTGTTACTCAGCTGAAAGAGTTGTACCCTTCCTGCTGACTTGTCGTACAGAACTTGCTTTGGATAAAGTGTCAGCTAAATGCCAAACGAAAATACCAATTCCTTTCAATATCAAAACACTCAATTTGAGATAATATCAGGCTTTCATTTTCTTAAATCTTTCTCTCCAATGCGGTTTCAAGTGAAACGTGTATATATTTAGGGGAACTTTGTATGAAAAGCCTGACATACTATAACAAACACAGTTATGTCAAATTGTCGACCGTGTTTGATGTATTAGAAGAATCCCTCTTTGATGTCAGTCAGTCCTCCTAATCTTCCCCCGCAATGCAAAGTGTCAGAGGCCATCTTTGATTATGACTAGCTAATGTTAGCTGTAACACTGGGTATAGCTGACATACTGTAACAGCTATACTGTTTAGAAGCAACTGTCAGCACTAACGCTTGCTAACAGAAAAATAGGTTGTTAGACGCTTTGCATTGTGGGGTAGATTAGGAGGACTGAATGACGTCAAAACATGGGGACAGACATACTTAAAGGTAGAATCTGCAATGGCGTCAAACAGAGACCTCTAGGCAAAATAGCTCCACTTGGTACAGTATTGCGCTTTGTTTATTATTTATTTATTTTGGTCGGACTCGTGGGTTGGAGTTTAGTAACGTATTATACTGTGAATCTCTCCAGACCTCTCGGCAACACCTCCCCGCTCTATACCCGTCGGTAGTGTGATAGTAAAGGGTTAACCTTCTGTAGTGTGGCAGTGAAAGGGTTAACACAGTTTATAATGTTTTCACAACATCTCACACAGTAGCCTGTGGTTTTATTCCGGTAATATTCCAGATACTAGCTGATATTCTGGATAAGGTGTGTACTAGTACACACACCTTCGTGACCCGACCCGACCCGCTCATATTCACGAGTACACAGAATATATAGCAGGCACGCGGCGATATTAGATCGCATCCTGAGGTACGTAAACAACACACCGTATCCCGTCGGGTTCTGTGGCCCGTTATATAAGTTCTGTTTCCACGGCGTCACCCGGTCTCATCGCATCACGTTTACATTTTGTCATTCAGCTGAGGGCTTTTATCCAAGGCGACTTACAAGTTGCGTAAGACAGCAGGAAGGGGTACGACTCTTTCAGCCGAGTAACAATGTTCATCAAACAGTGTTGAAACCTGAGTGCTGCAGTGTTGAGGGCATAGTAGTAGAGAGTAGAGACATATTTTTTCATTTCAGATATTGATTGAAGATAAGTGTGTCTTCAGTCACAGTGTACAGCGGAGTGAGCCGTGAGCAGGTTTTATTTAAATTTTTTTCTTCACCACCGCTCTAAAATATTTGAACCCTTTCACTACCACACTACAGAAGGTTAACCCTTTACTATCCCACTACAGACGGTTCTGTAGTGTGATAGAAAAGGGTTAACCTTCTGTAGTGTGGCAGTGAAAGGGTTAACCTTTTGTATTGTCGCAGTGAAAGGGTTAACCGTCTGTAGTGCGATAGTAAAGGGTTAACCTTCTGTAGTGTGGCAGTGAAAGGGTTAACCTTCTGTATTATCACAGTGAAAGGGTTAACCTTCTGTATTGTCACAGTGAAAGGGTTAACCGTCTGTAGTGCGATAGTAAAGGGTTAACCTTCTGTAGTGCGGCAGTGAAAGGGTTAAATCGGAGGGGACCGCCCCCGCGGTTGTTGAGTGAGCAGCGTGCGGCGTTCAGAGCGCGGGCGTCAGGGACGGAGAGGCGTCGGCCTGCATCACTCCTCCTCTTCATCCCAGTGTGAAGCACCAGATGTGGGCCTGCATCACTCCTCCTCTTCATCCCAGTGTGAAGCACCAGATGAGGGCCTGCATCACTCCTCCTCTTCATCCCAGTGTGAAGCACCAGATGTGGGCCTGCATCACTCCTCCTCTTCATCCCAGTGTGAAGCACCAGATGTGGGCCTGCATCACTCCTCCTCTTCATCCCAGTGTGAAGCACCAGCTGTGGGCCTGCATCACTCCTCCTCTTCATCCCAGTGTGAAGCACCAGATGTGGGCCTGCATCACTCCTCCTCTTCATCCCAGTGTGAAGCACCAGATGTGGGCCCTGATGCGGGGAGTCTGTGTATTAGGAACGGCCCACGGGGCACAGCCCTGTATGGACTCCATAGGCTCCCAGATGCAGGCAGGCCGTGGCAACCAAGTGTGGCGGGGCGGGGGAGTGTGTAGGTGGGTGTGTGTGTGTGTGTGTGTGTGTGTGTAGGTGGGTGTGTGGGGGGGGGGGGGGGGGGAGCACCACCACAACCCACCGGGGAGCACCTCCAAACTGCTTGCCTGGCAGGACTGGAAGTTGATGATGGGCACCGTGCCCATGACTGTGCCCCCCCCCCCCCCCCCCCCCGCAGATGGAACGTGTGTGTAATAATAATAATAATAATAATAATTATTATTATTATAATGATGTATCACTTGTGGAACAAATTATCAAGGCGCTACAGTGTAGAAGAACATAACAATTAGTAAAAGAGTAAAAATAACATGAAATGTGAGGGGCAAGATGTGTGTCTGTGTGTGCGTGCGCTTACGCTGCCATGCGACAGTTAGCGCCGATAGCTTCCCCGCACTGTACGAGAGGGTTCGGTCGTTAGGGGGTTAAATAACAGAGATTCCTCCCTGGTCGGAAGGGCCAGGCTTAACCCTTTCACAACCACACTACAGAAGGTTAACCTTTCACTACCACACTACATAAGGTTAACCTTTTCACTACCACACTACAGACGGTTAACCTTTCACTACCACACTACAGAAGGTTAACCCTTTCACTACCGCACTACAGAAGGTTACCCCTTTCACTACCACACTACAGACGGTTAACCTTTCACTACCACACTACAGACGGTTAACCTTTCACTACCACACTACAGAAGGTTAACCTTTCACTACCACACTACAGACTGTTATCTGTAGTGTGGTAGGGAAAGGGTTAACCTTCTGTACTGTGGTTGTGAAAGGGTTAACCTTCTGTAGTGTGGTTGTGAAAGGGGTTAACCCTTGTTAGAGGGTTAAACAACAGAGATTCCTCCTGACAGCGCAAACACACCAGCCGAGCTTGCATGCACTCGCGGGTTCCGTGCGAGAACAGCGCACGTGGCCGGGCACACCGAGTCCGACTTCAGAGCAGGCGAAAGTGCACGGAGGAAGGCACATTTACATTGGAACAGCTGTAAATGCCTAGTCTATTGCGAAGTCAGTCCCCGTTTGAAGATTTTTTAAAGATTTCCAGTTCCAGTGTTCTATTGTCCATTTTGCATGTATAACGAGTAGGGATGCTCGATATTGGCTTTTTTACCGATACCGATTGTCCAACTCTTAATTTCCGATACCGATATCAACCGATATTATAATATAACCGAGTTATTATATAATTAATTAGAATGTTAGAATACATTTTTGAATGATGATCAGTGTGACTGTACTCCTGAAAAAGTAGAGTAATATGGTTTATTTGTATTGGGAAAGATACAGACACATTAGCTGGTTGAACAACATCTATATGTGTGGTAATAATGCAGATATTGAGTGTATGTTTGTGAAAATGTGCGTGGCGCACGCCTCTGAATCCAACCAAAGCGAAAACGATCACTTCCATCCCGCGAGTCGCGCGCCCGCTTGCGGCCAGTGGACACAGCTACGTCCGTTAACATGGGAGCGAAAGTGAAGCGCTGGTCGCCCGCTCGTCTGCCTTCGCGAGCGCCTGGTATGTCTGCGCTGTGAGTGCCAGACTTAAAGGTGCTGTAAGTGGTGTTTTTTGGTTAGTTGAAGTGGTCTACAGGTTAATATAATCACTCTAGATTCTGACAGCCATCACTTATGTAGAGTGTCTGGTCAGTAACATGGGTCTCCCAGTCCCTCCACTCTGTAGTAAACAGAGAATACATTTCCTGGTATCCTGTTCCCACTTTATCCAATCAGGAAAGGGAACTCCACACTGCAAAAATGGTCTGACAAAAATAAGAAATAAAAAAGGTTTTAAGCAAATAATGTGCTTTGAACAAGTCAAATAATCTGCCAGTGCAGTAAGAAAATCTGGCAAAGCATATCTATGGTTCTCTCTCCTGATTGGATGAAGTGGGAAGGGATACCAGGAAATGTATCCCCTGTTTACTGCAGAGCAGGAGGGACTGAGAGACCCACGTTACTGATCAGACACTCTATATCAGTGACGGCTGTCGGAATGTAGAGCTACGTAACACTTATTTTAACAAAGAAGTACCACTTACAGCACCTTTAATGAATTTATCATGCTCGCTGATAAGAGTGACACCCCTGCATCAAAGATAGTGTACTGAGATATAATCAGACAAGAGATAATATCAATGTTTTTTTTTTAATGCATCTAAGCGTTTAAACTCAAGATGCCCCTATTCTCCAGACGTGCAGATTCCACTGCGTGCTGAGTTCCAGCAGTATAGAGTCGGGTGGAACCATAGGTGTAGGTTTAGGGGGGGGGACGGGGGACGGGGGGGTTGGGGGGTTGCAGGACATGTCCCCCTCAATATTGAGAAGAGGTAAATTTGTCCCCCTCCAAAAAACATAGCTGATATGAAAGACAACATCACAATATTATGTGATTTCTTGTGATCAAGATTTGTTGTACATGATTCGGAGAAAAATACAACCCAAAACACGTGTGATGTGTTTTTGAATGTGCAGAAACAATACAGGAGAATAAATATTTGAAAGCAATACAGAACGCCTGAGAGCCTTGCTGCTATTATATCCCATTACTTACATTTGTGTCTTTTCCTTTACATAAATAAAGACATTTCCACTGTAAATCGATGAAATTAAGTGTTTGAACACTGAAAATACCCCGAACCCCCCCCCCCATGTTGACACCAAACCTGTGCCCTTGTGGGGAACGTCATTGCTTTTGCCATCCAAGAGGACGAGAGAGAGAGAGAGGGAGAGAGTTTGGCTTGTTTATATTAGGCTGAGGTTGTAGTACGCTTGTGTCCTCATTGAGAGCGGCGCCCCCCCCCCCCCCCCCCCCCCCATCCCACCCCAACATGATGTGATTTATGTCTGTTGCATCATCGCGTTACCCTGCAATATCCATACTTCACCAGCCAGGAGATCCGTGCACAGTGCATGAATGAAATTAAAAGCTGTACAGAGAAGATTGACTGTGTGGATGTGTGTGTGTACGTGTGTAAGCATGCGCCCTGAAGCAGCCTTGACGTGACATTTTGGCCACTCGCAGCGCCCTCTAGTGGTGGCCGTGGGAACAGTGTGGCAGGAAGAGGAGGGGGGGTGGGAAAGGGGGGGGGGGGGGGGGCTGGCGAGCTGTTTGCTTCCTTCTGGTCTCTGGTAATAATGACCTCTACGGAACTGACTACAACACGGGTTCTTTGATCTCTCCCTCTCTGAAAAAAAATGGCTTCTAACATGTAGGGCTGTCAGTTTATCGCGTTAATTAGATTAATTAATTACACAGCAAATTTAAAAAAAAATATAAATTTTTTTTTCAATCTCATTCATTCCATAAGAACGTAGAATACACATTTACAGACTTTTTTTTAATATGGCCCATTTGCATGTTGTTGGTATCTGATTCTAGGGACATCTATGGATCTCAGGGAAATAGGGAATGTATTCCCAGTGTCAGAAATACTGTGTCTGTTACTAGGCTTGAGTAAGTTGTAATGAACCAAATGAGAATATCAATAAAAAAAAATTAATCTTTGACTGTGAATAACACCATGCTAAAATTGACCAGACCTGACAAATCTAAGCAAATGAATAAATGGAAAATTATTAAACAGAAGGTTTTGTAGAGTACTGAATTCTGCCATCCAGACACATGCCATTTGAAATATGATTATAGAATAGGGGTGTAACGGTACGTGTATTCGTCCCGCGAATTTACGGTACAGCCGTCACGGTGCGGTACGCGCAGCCATACGAAGAATACGCCTCACAGCGCACACACACCAGTCGCACATGCAGGCACTCGCGCGTTCCGTGTCCGTGTGAGAACAGCGCGCAGCACACCGAGTCCGACTTCAGAGCGGGCGAAAGATCACGGAGGAAGGCACATTTACATTGGAACAGCTGCAGGGTCATTACAATTTTACAGTTTTCTTTCGTTTTGCCCAATAATGTCAACCAAATGAAGCCAATGGAAAGACACACACACGCGTCGCCAACACACACACCAACATTCTCCCCCGCCGGACTCTCAGGCAGAGCTGATCAAATAAAAAAATAAAACTTACATACTGAGCTCCTCTCCAGTTGAACTGCTACTGTGTTTAAATCCAAATAATCCTCTGCCATTGTTGTAACATGTCATCTGTTCTCTAGTATTCAGTCTCGTGAAGTAAAATTCTCTCTAGAAGTGAAACTGAAACTTAGCAAGGATAAGTTGTTAAAGGGACAGTATGCAATAAATGTATTCAGTGGATGCCTGAACACAGAATGACACCAGTATCACTGACTACAACGGCAATCCTATAGAAAATTATTCTATTTAATAATAATAATTATTATTATCATAAATATATAATAATAATTATAAATTATTATAAAAAATAATAATAATAATAATAAAAATATATAAATTAAATTATAAATATATTTTTTCTGTTTTTCTGATTGTACCGATCCGTGACCCCAATACCGAGGTACGTACCGAACTGTGGCTTCTGTGTACCGTTACACCCCTATTATAGAATATAGAATATTAAAATGCGATTCATTAGATTAATAAAAAATCCTGTAATTAATTAGATAATTTTTTTTTATCGCCTGACAGCACTACTAGCATGTGTTCATTTGTTCTGTACTAACTACGTCTAGGCTTCTAACATGTGTTCATTTGTTCTGTACTAACTAGGTCTAGGCTTCTTCTAACGTGTGTTAATTTGTTCTGTACTAACTAGGTCTAGGCTTCTAACATGTGTTAATTTGTTCTGTACTAACTAGGTCTAGGCTTCTTCTAACGTGTGTTAATTTGTTCTGTACTAACTAGGTCTAGGCTTCTTCTAACATGTGTTAATTTGTTCTGTACTAACTAGGTCTAGGCTTCTTCTAACGTGTGTTAATTTGTTCTGTACTAACTAGGTCTAGGCTTCTTCTAACATGTGTTCATTTGTTCTGTACTAACTAGGTCTAGGCTTCTTCTAACGTGTGTTAATTTGTTCTGTACTAACTAGGTCTAGGCTTCTTCTAACATGTGTTAATTTGTTCTGTACTAACTAGGTCTAGGCTTCTTCTAACATGAGTTAATTTGTTCTGTACTAACTAGGTCTAGGCTTCTTCTAACGTGAGTTCATTTGTTCTGTACTAACTAGGTCTAGGCTTCTTCTAACGTGTGTTCATTTGTTCTGTACTAACTAGGTCTAGGCTTCTAACATGTGTTAATTTGTTCTGTACTAACTAGGTCTAGGCTTCTAACGTGTGTTCATTTGTTCTGTACTAACTAGGTCTAGGCTTCTTCTAACGTGTGTTCATTTGTTCTGTACTAACTAGGTCTAGGCTTCTTCTAACATGTGTTCATTTGTTCTGTACTAACTAGGTCTAGGCTTCTTCTAACATGAGTTCATTTGTTCTGTACTAACTAGGTCTAGGCTTCTAACGTGTGTTCATTTGTTCTGTACTAACTAGGTCTAGGCTTCTTCTAACGTGTGTTCATTTGTTCTGTACTAACTAGGACTAGGCTTCTTCTAACGTGAGTTCATTTGTTCTGTACTAACTAGGTCTAGGCTTCTAACGTGTGTTCATTTGTTCTGTACTAACTAGGTCTAGGCTTCTTCTAACATGTGTTAATTTGTTCTGTACTAACTAGGTCTAGGCTTCTTCTAACATGTGTTCATTTGTTCTGTACTAACTAGGTCTAGGCTTCTTCTAACATGTGTTCATTTGTTCTGTACTAACTAGGTCTAGGCTTCTTCTAACATGTGTTAATTTGTTCTGTACTAACTAGGTCTAGGCTTCTAACATGTGTTCATTTGTTCTGTACTAACTAGGTCTAGGCTTCTTCCAACATGTGTTCATTTGTTCTGTACTAACTAGGTCTAGGCTTCTTCTAGCATGTGTTAATTTGTTCTGTACTAACTAGGTCTAGGCTTCTTCTAACATGAGTTAATTTGTTCTGTACTAACTAGGTCTAGGCTTCTTCTAACGTGTGTTCATTTGTTCTGTACTAACTAGGTCTAGGCTTCTTCTAGCATGTGTTAATTTGTTCTGTACTAACTAGGTCTAGGCTTCTTCTAACATGAGTTCATTTGTTCTGTACTAACTAGGTCTAGGCTTCTTCTAACGTGTGTTCATTTGTTCTGTACTAACTAGGTCTAGGCTTCTTCTAACGTGTGTTCATTTGTTCTGTACTAACTAGGTCTAGGCTTCTTCTAGCATGTGTTAATTTGTTCTGTACTAACTAGGTCTAGGCTTCTTCTAACATGAGTTAATTTGTTCTGTACTAACTAGGTCTAGGCTTCTTCTAACGTGTGTTCATTTGTTCTGTACTAACTAGGTCTAGGCTTCTTCTAACGTGTGTTCATTTGTTCTGTACTAACTAGGTCTAGGCTTCTTCTAACATGAGTTCATTTGTTCTGTACTAACTAGGTCTAGGCTTCTTCTAACGTGTGTTCATTTGTTCTGTACTAACTAGGTCTATTCCCGGCTGTCTCCTGCAATCTCATAGCGTCTGAATGAATAATAGATACCGCACGCATGAATGATACAACAGTTGCAAACAACATGAAAACAAAATGTCCACAACGCTGGATTTCTTCTTCGTTTTTTTCTTTCTTTTGGTAACGGGTGCGTCCCGATTCGAAGACAGTATACTACATAGGGAGCAGAGGCTCGCCTCTGGAGGGGTTCTGACTTGTTGGTATTCCTTAATTACAGTCGGTAACGACCTACTGTGCTCCTGGAGGGAGGAGGAGAATAATGACGGACTGTCTTCCCCGTCCAGAGAACACACAGAGAGAGAGCGGCAATCAGTAGATAAAGCATATCACAGGAGAGGGATGGACATTGCTGTGTGTGTGTGTGTGTGTGTGTGTGTGTGTGTGTGTGTGTGTGTGTGTGTGTGTGTGTGTGTGTTTGGCGTGAGCCTAGTGTACTACCTCAGAGAGAGTACCTCCCGCTGCTATGTGCGTCAACAAACCTGTGCATCAGCAGCCATGCATACACACACACACACACACACACACACACACACACACACACACACACACACACACACACACACACACACACACACACACACAATTAAGCCAGGGGACCACAATCATCCTGATTATCACAATAACGTGTGGGATAATCTCTCTGCAATTACACGTCTGAGACACCGGGAGGACCATTGTTTGTGTCACAACAGGACGTTCCTGTGGAGGGGGCTCCATTCGGTGCTGCACAGGACGTTAGAGATGGGAAAGATGGGGAGGGGGGGGGGGGGGGGGGGGAGCATGTGCTCCTCGTATAGACGTTGTCACTGGAATTCTGTTGCTAGGGAACAGTTTGGATGACCCAAGTGTATTTCCTGTCAACTAGTGCGTTAGCTAACATATTGCAACAGGAAATACACTTGGGTCCTTAGAACGTTATTGTTGTAATCATCTATACATATTACAGGGGGGGGGGGGGGGGGGGAAACTCCAGGTCTTTAGGGGGGGGGAAGGTCTGAACGTTGACGTTTCCTTGACAACAATGTGGAAGTTCAGCAACCGCTGGTCCCATGTCTCGTTGTTTACCTCCGAGACTGAACCTTCATAATATAGAAACCCTGGGTAAACATGAAAGCAGACACGCTAGCTAGTGAGTCCTCTGCATTTAAACCGCCAAACAAAAACTCATACGCGATGGGAGAGTGGCCCCTCTCAAACGTCAGATTCCCCAGAGTCTGACATTTCCGCAGAATGGCCGTTTTGAATGTTTAAAAGATGTTCCTCGGGGTCTTGTCGAACAGGGAGGCGCGGCTCAGGCGAAAGAAGCTAGCGCCTGGTCGTCGGCGAGTCTTTATCTTCTGTAGACTAACCTGTAGACTCCTTCCAGCCGCGACCCCCCCACCGCGGCCCCCCGCGTTAGCAGCCGATCCTCTCTGCACGTCTCACGGTTCTGGTCGTGAGCTGTTCCACAACAGACCGGCAGGTCGTAGCCCATGAGTGAGTTGCTGCCTACAGAGCGAGCAGATGCTGAGCTGGGAGGTTGTCTTCATTCAGTCTTTTATTTAATCTCAAAAGATCACAGAGAGCGAGCTCATAATACGTAATAAGTACAAAGACAATACAGAAACGGAAAAGTCAATCAATTAAACAATTTTACAATAATTAAAAAACGACAGCAGGCTGTGGTGAGGTTAAAGGTTTAAACTGACCAATGGATACTAATGTATGGAGTTTTAAAGTGCTTTGCAAAACATTCCACTTGTCGGGGTACACAGAAGCTAAAAGCAGATTTTCCTAATTCAGTGCAAACTTACTGCCAGTGCCTTGACATTCCGGAATCCTCCGTTCACAGTCTGCCTGGATGTTACAGATTTCCCGCCGCTTTTTTTACCATCTTTAACCCTTTCACTACCACACTACAGAAGGTTAACCATCTGTAGTGTGGTAGTGAAAGGTTAACCATCTGTAGTGTGGTAGTGAAAGGTTAACCATCTGTAGTGTGGTAGTGAAAGGTTAACCATCTGTAGTGTGGTTGTGAAAGGTTAACCTTCTGTAGTGTGGTAGTGAAAGGTTAACATTCTGTAGTGTGGTGGTGAAAGGTTAACCATCTGTAGTGTGGTAGTGAAAGGTTAACCATCTGTAGTGTGGTAGTGAAAGGTTAACCTTCTGTAGTGTGGTAGTGAAAGGTTAACCATCTGTAGTGTGGTAGTGAAAGGTTAACCATCTGTAGTGTGGTAGTGAAAGGTTATCATTCGTATTGTCGCAGTGAAAGGGTTAACCATTAGGTAGTGTGGCAGTGAAAGGGTTAAAGCGTGAAGATACTGGTATCATATGAAACTAGCGTTCTTGAGAAATCCAAAGCTACTAACAGCCATGTCATGCTAGCTCACTGGCAAAGGGATATTATTCAGCTCCAAAATTAAGATACATTTGATGGGAGGAAAATTCTGTGGCCATTTTCAAAGGGGTCCCTTGACATCTCACCTCAAGATATTTAGATTAGATTAAATTAGATTAGATTCAATATAAATGTATTGTCATTATACAACACAATATATACAACGAAAAGAGGTTTGGCATCCAACCAGAATGCAAATGTAGCAGTAAAGTGCAACAGCAATATACAATGTACAGGTGATTTAAACTGGGTACAAAATATACAAATGAGTATATATCAAATGTATGTACAGAGTTGTAGTATAATAGTGATACAGGTATAAAGACAGTAGCCTATGGTAGTAATCATACTGGCCAGCAGCGTAACTAGTAAGAGTAGGATATATAGGATATACATAGTAAAGGACTAGCCTATGTGCAGGTAAGTACAGACAGGTGTGGACTGGATAGGCGTGTATGCGGTGAGAATAATTTCATATTTGAATGTTAATGGACTCAATGGGAACCATACAAGACGCCTCTTAACAGCCAGGCTAATGTAATGCTAGTCACACGCAGAATTAGACCCAAACCAGGCAATATAACAGGTTTAATTGATACAATGCGGTTTTGGGTGACAGATAAGGCCCAGGGCAGACTGGTGTACTGGGAACTGTACTGGTGAATCCTGTCACCTTGGGCAGGCTAGAGGTTCAGAATCCCAGTGATGGTTGGAGCCCAGGGCGGGTAATGACTTCTGCGTAAGCCAGTCACCAGAGCGAGGAAGATAAGGTCCAGAGTTCCAGTCCAGCAGTCATCATCATCATCATCATCATCATCATCATCATCATCATCATCATTTATTTATTCGTACATGGAATTACCACAGTCCAACAGTACTTATTAATATAATTAATCAAATTCCATGGCCGAAAGGAACAGGAAGAAGGAAAATTCTTATATATACCTGCCCCTACACACATACAGCACAACCGATAGACTGATTGCGTAAAACCAAACAGAATGTACCCATTTTGCAAAAATGGAAACATCAACACAACTAAATTAAATAAACATAAATAAACCCATTTTGTGTATCTTATCAGTCAAACTACATGTATCTATACACTTATATAATATATTATACTTCTATATACTATATAATTTTATAAATTAAATTTTATTATAATATAACTAAATCATACTATTTATACTACACCATATTGGTATATACAGTATTATACAATATTTTAATATATTATTATTCTATAATAATTCCAGTTCCAGTCCAGCAGTGAAGTGATGTAGGGTGGAGGATCACCAATAATGGCTTCGTAAAGAAACAGATGCCAGTGCAAGTCACGTCTCTCTCTCTCTCTCTCTCTGCCAGGACCACCGACCTTAGCATATAGGATACAATGATGGGCACCATAACTGTCACCGGTGATAAATCTAAGGGCAGAATGATATACAGGATACAAAGGCTTTAGAATGGAAGCAGCAGCATGTCTATAAACTACGTCTCCATAATCCAAAAGAGACTTCAAGACCTTCTGTGCTTCTGTTTCTGTACAAAAAGCCAAGCTTATGTCGCAGTTTACTCTCGAGATTATCCACATGGCGTTTAAATGTAAAGTGAAGACGTAAGGGATGTTTTCCCGGACCGGTGCGAGGGGCGGGCTGAAAGTAAGTCACATCACATCTGAGGAAGTAGAGGGAGTAGGCCTAGCTTTAGGCTAAAACTGAATAAAAAAGGAAATACTATATACCTGTAGCTGAAGTTATCATAAGAATATCATAGAATATTGTAGACACAGATATTCTAGCTTCTAAAATGCTTAATCGTGATGTTTGCAATCATTCTTGATAGTGAAATCGGTCTCTACTCTACTCATCCAATACCTTGATTTTTTTTTTTTTTACCAAACTAGAACATCACAAATGCCCAGGCTGGCTGGGGCGGAATTTGTGTGTGTGTGTGTGTGTGTGTGTGTGTGCATGTGTGTGTGTCTATTCTATATATAGCTCTGCGATCTTGCTCAGCTATTTCATTGATGTCAAAAAATTCAATTTTCTGAACCAGCTGTCGTAGCCTATTTAACCCCCCCCCCCCCCCCAAAGAAAAGAACAACGAAATAAAAAAAGAACACAACAAGGCAACAACGTGAAATGATAGACACGTGTCTCTCTGCGGGTGAGTCTCTCACTCTGTGGAAGAGTTGACAGGATTTCGTCTTTTTTCTTTTTCTTCTTCTTTTTTTTTTGGGGCGCTGCGAGGCTGGAAGGCAGAGTTAATCACAGCTTGGCACACACACAACAGATATGAGGTCATGAGAGAATGTGATGGCGCGCTAAGCCTTTCATCCTGACAGAGAGATAAACCAGGAAGAAAACACACACAGAAGCCTTTTCTCACAGATGATGCATGTCTGTCAGCTCAGCTCTCTCTCTCTCTCTCTCTCTCTCTCTCTCTCTCTCTCTCTCTCTCTCTCTCTCTCTCTCACTCCTCTCATCCGACTGTATCTATCCCTCCTGCCCCCCCCCCCCCTCCACACACTCCTCCACCTCTCTCTCTCTCTCTCTCTCTCTCTCTTGCTGCGTATGCATTTCCTCCTCTCCTCCCTCCCCCGCTGTGAGTAACAGTGATGACAGAACAAACGATAACAAACACAGACTCAGAGCAGGAGACAAGCTGCTAGCCTCGGCTCCAGTCAGGAGTTAGCTATCCACTCTGCTTTATATAATCCCTCCATCTCCTCCCACACACTCTCTCTATCTCTCTCTGTCTGTCTCTCTCTCTCTCTCTCTCTCTCTCTCTCTCCCTCTCTCTTTCCCTCTGGCCAATTCACGCCTCTCTTTTTTCTTCTTCTTCCAACGGGCGACTTCTCCCGAAATACAAACAAAGGGTAAACGGTCGCACCCTTGTCTGTCAACGTACAGGGTCGCGATACCGTTTTTTTCTTGAAGCTCTACACATCAAACAGTGTTTCCAGTACGCGGCCTGCGGTGACGTTATACAGTAACGCCGTTTCCCTTTCTGTCAGCTGAAGTGGGTAACGGTGCTTAAAGGAAATCTTAACCAGGATCGGATCGTGAGCTAGGGTTCCAAAAATCCAGAACTGCCCTTTTAACAACAGGCAATAGTTCAAGTTCAAGTCTTGTTTTTATTTGTCACACATAAGGTACATGTACATTATAGTGAAATACTTGGTTCTGTAAGAGCCTCCTGAGATTGTGCTTCATACAGTAAAAGAGTAAAGACCAACACTATACAAAATATACAATATACAAAACTAAAATGTACAAAATGACAAAAAGAAATCTATTCTACATTGGTTCCAATTGACGATGGCTAAATTAATCTTGGATAAATTGGAGTAATTGTATTAGAACTCCTGACTTAACACAACGTAAAAGTATTAACGATTAAAGTATATAGGCTATGCCTAGTGAGAGAGAGAATATTGTGTTTTCAAAGTGATTTTAAAACAAAATTACAACTTTTATTTGACAGTGGTTCGGGAGGTAGAGCAGTCGTCTGGTAATCCGGAGGTTCCCGGTTCGATTCCCGCTCCTCCTGAGCAGCGTGTCGAAGTGTCCATGAGCAAGACACTTAACCCCTAACTAGGGATGGGTACCGTTCACATTTGAACCGATACGGTACCGGTACCTGTGAATCGATACCGGTACCCAACGGTACCTTTTTTCCGGTACTTTAGTCTCAAAAAATGTAATCTACCTACCTCAGTAGTGGGAAAAAAATCGAAACTTCAAATAACCACACTTTCGACTGTTTTCAGCTTGCCATTGCCCCGACTGCTTTGTTGTTGAATCAAGTCAAATTCTAGGTAAGCGTATATTGTGCGTGTGAACGTTGACACGAAAAGAAAAAAACTAAAAAAAAAAAAAATATATATATATATATATTTTTTAACGGTATCTCACGTGATCGATACTCTTTTAAAGTACCTTTAAAAGTACCGATTTCGGAGGGCGGCTAGGTGGTGTAGTGGGCAAGGCACTCGCCACCAGTGTGGAGACGCTAGGATTCGCGTGTTCGAATCCAGCTCTCCACATTGTTTTCAGTTTAGCTGGTCGTCCGCAGTAATACACATTGGCCGTATTACGGGGAGGGAAACTGAAGGGTGGGGATCGGGCGTTGTGAACAAGCGACTCCTACAAGTCGGTTGGTGCGCCTGCGCAGTAGAATCAGGAAGTGTCGGGGCAGCGTGAGCCTCCCACGTGTTACTCCTCGACACTGAGAGATCGAGCTGCGCAGGTGAAAAGATGCGACTGCTGTTACCTCAAGTACCGGAGGGGACTTGTGCTATGTATGACTTAGTCCACATTGCAGCCGGCTTGTGGGAGGCAAGAAACAGCGTTCGTGACAGGGGAGGGTTGAATTGGATGATACGAAATTGGGATGGGAGAAAATATAGAAAAATGGGAGAAAAAGTGGATAAAAAAAAAAAAAAGTACCGAATTCGGTACCCATCCCTACCCCTAACTTCTCCCGATGAGCAGGTCGGCACCTTGCACAACTCCGCCGTCGGTGTGTGAATGTGTGAGTGATGGGTAAAAATGTGAGGAACAATTTGCAAAGCGCTTTGGATAAAACAACTATATAAATGCCCCATTTACCATTGAGCATGGTAAACGGTAAACAGACTGCATGCACATAGTGGCGCATTTGATCGCCATCCGTTGTTAAAAGGGCAGTTCTGGATTTTTGGAACCCTAGCTCACGATCTGATCCTGATTAGCTAATTAGCCGCAAACCAATGCAAAGTCAATGGGGTCAGGCTCCTGATGGAAGCTCGTCGAAATGGACTCCTCCTGCGCACTTCCAGAGTAGACCTCAGTGAGCTTCAGTCAGCCTGCACGGACAGGGGCCTGACCCCATTGACTTTGCATTCGTTTTTTGGCAAACTTGTGAGGAGCAGGATGGATTGTGCTGAGAACAGGACTCTACTGGACCCAATCGATCAATAACATCACTGACCGGAACTATCCCTCTAACGCTATGGTGCCAGGACCCACAGCGGCTCACGTACCAACTTCTGTCGGGTTAGATTAGATTAGGTTCAAATGTATTGTCATTATACAGCAGAAGTGCAGTACAACGAAAACAAGTAACAGTAAAGTACAATAGTAATATACAATGGGCGGCTGGGTGGCGCAGCGGTCTAAGCGGTCGTCACCAACGCGAGAGACACCGGTATCGAATCCGGCTGTCAGCGGTGCCTCCGGCTTGGGCCGGCCATCATACTGACTCAATTGGCAGAGTCAGCGGGAGGGGAGTCGATGGGTGGTAATATGGTTGTTGTAAACAGCGACTCCTACAGGTCGGTCAGGGCGCCTGCACAGCAAGGACAGGAGATGGCGAGGGTAGTGTGAGCCTCCCACACGTTACACCTCGCCAATGAGAGTGAAAAGAAGTGGCTGGCTGACTCCGCATGTATCGGAGGGGACATGCGATAGATTCTTCAACCCTCCCTACAACCGACCAGTGGGGGGCACATGCAAGCAACGATCAATATATAAAATATATACATTAGTACTACTGAGTAATAGTGCTAATCAGATGTATGTACAGATTTGTAGTATTAATATGTACAGTGATACAGGTATAAAGACACTATGGTAGTAAGTCATACTGGCCAGCAGCGTAACTAGTAACTACTAGTAGGTAAGGGATATGTACAGATATAGACATAATATCTACAGACATGAGACATGAGAGTATGTATATATACGGCATATACATGACTATTGTACATGCTATTATACAGAGTTATATTGGTAGACTATAGTATGAGGTAGGTAGTTATGACTATTATGATTACTATGATTTAGGGCTGGGCGATATGGCCAAAAACGTTATCGCGATAAAATTATTTAATTATTTTCATATAACTCGATATCGATAATTATCGTCGATATAATGTCTGTCAAGTTTAATTAACTTTTTATGCCCGGCGCCGATGGACGGGCTATTAATAGACTTGTTTTGCTGCTGCGAATGTCTCGAGTTGATGTCGTCATCAGTCCGCGCACGTTAGCAGTTAGCCAGAGCAAGCCGTGTATCCCATGACAATGTACTAAATATGACCCTAAAATACTCTGTTTCGCCCCAATACATTGCAACGACGTCCACCGTATACCCCACACTACTATAACCGTGGCCTCAGAATTCATGCCACACACCCACTCGGCACGTAAACTATAAAATAGCGCCGTGCAAGCTAATTATCCTAGCCAGCCTTGTTTCCAATGCACTCAATATAACCCTAAAATACTCTGTTCCGCCCCAATACATTGCAACGACGTCCACCGTATACCCCACACTACTATAACCGTGGCCTCAGAATTCACGCCACACACCCACTTGGCACGTAAACTATAAAATAGCGCCGTGCAAGCTAATTATCCTAGCCAGCCTTGTTTCCAATGCACTCAATATAACCCTAAAATACTCTTTTCCGCCCCAATACATTGCAACGACGTCCACCGTATACCCCACACTACTATAACCGTGCCCTCAGAATTCACGCCACACACCCACTCGGCACGTAAACTATAAAATAACGCTGTGCAAGCTAATTATCCTAGCCAGCCTTGTTTACTACTTGAGTGTTACCTCTCTACCCAGAGGTGCAGCGCGGATCTTCTTCCGCTATCGGACATCTCCTTCACTGACGTTTTATGTTTATTTCGAGGAAATAATTTATCGCGATAGTTATCGTTATCGTTTTATCGCCCAGCCCTACTATGATTACAGTGTAGGGCAGTTGTAGACAGTGAAAGCAAACAGTGGGTATAAAGAGTATATATTGAGTATAAAGAGTTCAAAGTTCATACAGTGTCCCCACATGACCCACAGCTCTATGAGAGCTCTCATTAAGAATCCCCTGCTCTATAAACACTGTGAGCTCAGAGCACAGAGGTTCTGACTAACTCTTACTTGACTTGTCTTGATTACCTCTGAAGCCTCTGTGGATATGATTCCATATTGATATGCACAGGCTGAGCTCTGTCTCTGAGCCAGCCCACAGCCAAACGGCCCCCCGAAATCTACTGGAAGTCTCAACTTGATTGTGGGCTTAATTTCCCCCCTTTGCGTTTTTTTGCGCGTACGCCGACCTCAGCGGTCAAGGGGCGTGCGGGGTCCTGTAAGAGGAGAAAACGGAGCGGGTAATAGCGCGGCTCGTACTGAGCGTTTCAAGAGAGGACTCAGGAAAGACCAAAGACGTTTTTATTATTCTTTTTTTGTGTTATTTTCTCTGCTGGGGCGTGTGTACTGTAACGCTCCTCTCCTTGCTCCTCTACCCCAACCCCCCCCCCCCCCCCCCCACGGGGTGAATCCCTAGCCCATAATTGGGGTGAGGAAGGTGTTCCTGTTTTCTGTTTGTGTCTTTTCAAGCGGCTACACACACACGCTCGCGCGCCAAGTCACTGTCTGGATAGAGGAGGGGTGTGTGTGTGTGTGTGTGTGTGTGTGTGCACGATGCTGAAACATTCTCCTTCCGTCTCTCCTTCCCTTCGTCCCCCTGCACAGGGAAATTGCTAAACACTTATTCTCCATGAGTGGAGAGAGAGAGAGAGAGAGAGAGAGAGAGAGAGAGAGAGAGAGAGAGAGAGAGAGAGAGAGAGAGAGAGAGAGAGAGAGAGAGAGAGATGCAAGAGGAGCTTATAGTTGGGAGCAATAATGTTCCTCTCTCTCTCTCTCTCTCTCTCTCTCTCTCTCTCTCTCTGTCTTGTATTCTGGTAGTATATCTCTAATAGGCCCGTGATGTCAGGCCTGTGGGCCTTGTAAGTGGGTGTGTCTCAGTGGGTCTCGTGGGTCTCAGTGGGTCTCAGTGTGTCTCAGTGGGTCTTGTGGGTCTCAGTGGGTCTCGTGTGTCTCAGTGGGTCCTAGTGGGTCTCAGTGGGTCCTAGTGGGTCCTAGTGGGTCTCAGTGGGTCTCGTGGGTCTCAGTGTGTCTCGTGGGTCTCAGTGGGTCTCGTGGGTCTCAGTGGGTCTCGTGGGTCTCAGTGGGTCTCGTGGGTCCTAGTAGGTCTCAGTGGGTCTCGTGGGTCTCAGTGTGTCTCGTGGGTCTCAGTGGGTCTCGTGGGTCTCAGTGGGTCTCGTGGGTCTCAGTGGGTCTCGTGGGTCTCGTGGGTCTCAGTGGATCTCGTGGGTCTCAGTGGGTCTCGTGGGTCTCAGTGGGTCTCAGTGGGTCCTGGTGGGTCTCAGTGGGTCTCAGTGGGTCTCGTGGGTCTCAGTGGGTCTCAGTGGGTCTCAGTGGGTCCTGGTGGGTCTCAGTGGGTCTCAGTGGGTCTCAGTGGGTCTCAGTGGGTCTCAGTGGGTCCTAGTGTGTCTCAGTGGGTCTCAGTGGGTCCTAGTGGGTCTCAGTGGGTCCTAGTGGGTCCTAGTGGGTCTCAGTGGGTCTCAGTGGGTCTCAGTGTGTCTCAGTGGGTCTCAGTGGGTCCTAGTGGGTCTCAGTGGGTCCTAGTGGGTCTCAGTGGGTCTCAGTGTGTCTCAGTGGGTCTCAGTGTGTCTCGTGGGTCTCAGTGTGTCTCAGTGTGTCTCAGTGGGTCTCAGTGTGTCTCAGTGGGTCTCAGTGTGTCTCAGTGTGTCTCAGTGGGTCTCAGTGTGTCTCAGTGGGTCTCAGTGTGTCTCAGTGGGTCCTAGTGTGTCTCAGTGGGTCCTAGTGGGTCTCAGTGGGTCTCAGTGGGTCCTGGTGGGTCTCAGTGGGTCTCAGTGGGTCCTGGTGGGTCTTGGTGGGTCTCAGTGGGTCCTGGTGGGTCCTGGTGGGTCTTGGTGTGGCTCCCGGTTTGCGACACACAACTGCTGCAGATGCCGCCACGCTCACAGACAAACCGTAGAAATGACAAAATCACACCCTCTCCACAACCAACACCCCCATTCCTATCACTGGGGGTTTGGGGAGAGACGGAGGGAAGACAAGAATGAGGACGAGGAGGAGGACGAAGAGGAGGAGGAAGAGGAGGATGAAGAGGACGAGGATGTGCTGCTGCAATCGTTTGGCTGAGTGCTTTTCCTCACACACACGCGTGCGCCTGTGCGATTGACTTTGGCATTTCAAAACGAGGAATTCATTTAAAATAAAGAAAGAAAATGTGAAAACAGAGGTGCAACAGAGGAGGTCCAAGGTTGCTGCATTCACACACACACTCAAGAGGCCTAAGTGAAGGTGCTTAGGTTGGAGAAAAGAGGCAGCAATTACGAAAATGAATGCCCTCGCAGTGCAAGAATTTTCATCTCGGCTGTTGCCATGGGAACAGGCCCTTCGCAGCCCCCCCCCCGCCCCCTCCACCCCGCTCTCCACTGCTTTGCTCGCGCACAATGGAACGAACGGATTTTCAGCACAAGAAGAAAAGAGAGAGAGCGACCGGGCGAGCTGTGCTCCAAAGGGAAAGGCTAAAAGTTTCTCTCCCTCCTCCACCACCCCCCCTCCCCCCTCCTCTCCTATCTCTTTATTCATTTGTTCTCTCAAAGAGGAGGAGAGGAGGCTTAGTGGACATTTTTCCCCCCTCTCTCTCAATTGACTGCAGAGTGGGATAACGAGGGATCAGGAAGAGAGAGAAAGACGCCTCATTTGTAAACAACTACAATGTATTTGCATATCGTCAACCCCTCTTGACTTGTACACACATACTACTGTATACAAAAACATAGCAAAGTACCGCCAAAGAATGTTAAACAACCCCCCTGGTCACAGGCCTTAAAATGAATAGTCTGTTCAGTATTTCCTACCACACAACCCCCCCCCCCCCACACACACACTCCTCCCCTCGTTTGTCGTTCTCTTCCCGTTCCGTCGTAGTTCAGCGTCCGTCCGGCCGTTAACATGACTGTTACTGATGCGCTGACCTTGACCAGTGGTGCTGATTTACGGCCTGGACTTAGCTCCGTAAATACCATTGTCTCGTAATCCTCCTTCTCGTACCGAACCACAAGTCAGAACCCACCCCCCCACCCCCCCTTCACCATTCTAACCCTGTGTGTTCCACTTCTCCTCTTATTGACTTCTCCGTCGATACGGCGCGGGTGTCGTATAGGGCTGTCACATTATTTTCGAATTTCTAATTTACATAAAAACATGAGATTCGAACTTGAAGGGAGACGTTTTATAATATTATTATTTAAAAAAAAACGGTCAGGTCATTATAGGTGAGACTGTGGTGAAAAGAATGATACCAAACATACCATGGTAAAAAAGAAAAGTTGCCAACACTTTGAAAATAGCTTAGACTTTTTTTATGTTTAGGTTTATTTTTTTATTTAATTTTTTTTACGCTGAAATTCGAATTGGAATTCGAACTTGTCTACAATTCTGCAACGAATTTTGAATTCGATTTTTTGTTAAAGTGACAGCCTTAAGGCGCTCCCATAGTCCAGCAGACTGTACACAGAGCAGACTCCGCGGAGGTCCGCACGGCTCTTTGAGCCTTCATAGTCGAGCGGACCTCCGCGGACCAATTTCCTACATGTCACGCGCCAGTTTACACAATTGTCCCCACGCTGTTCAACTTCTGTCATGTCGTTGTCATCCGATGTCAAAATAAAGAGTATGTTATCTCCGTTTCCAATATTTCGAAATAAAACTGGCAATTTTACACACTTCATTTAGAAAAGCCATTCAAACATCTCTCTTGGCACGGAGCGAGTGGTCAGAGTAAAATGCAGATCGGCGTCACATTAAATGCAGTTCGATGTCAACCAAAACGCCGAGCAGCGTTTTGTGTGACACCAAGTCAGCGGTGCGGATGTCCGCGCGTCAGAAAATAGTAGCTTCGCACCTGTGGGTCTGCTGTCCGCTGAGATCAAAGCTCAAAGAGCCGCGCGGACCTCCGCGGAGTCTGCTCTGTGTACAGTCTGCTGGACTATGGGAGCGCCTTTAGTGTCGTACAGGCAACCCAGTCCGGCCGCTGGCACGGGGAAATTATTCACACAACGTTACCCTCTGGTTATTTTGTCTAGGAGGCCTTTACTTTTTTTTTGTTTGATGTGAATTACGAGGTGTTCCGGATCCCACCGGAAGGCGATAATCGTGTCGTGGATATCAAATGTCCCCCCTCCCATCCCCATTGTCCCCTATCCTGTGTCCCCCCCCCCGCTCTCATTTGACCTATCATAAAGGGCTCCTCCCGACCCCAATCTGTCTTCTCTACCTGGGTCATTTCAGCTGATCACCTGGGGCGGAAGCCTCAGCCATGTATCTAACTATCTTGTATATATTCTATCTATCTGGCTAATAAACCTTATTAACCGGACCTCAGTTGACTGAGTACATTTCTTCATGATATTCACAATATCCTACAATCGTCAGAATCGGCAGGTCGGCTGTTTGTATATTAGATTTGGCGTCGAGTAGCTCACAGCGTTCTGGTAACACTGGTAGGAAGATATCTGTTCTGGAAACAGACAGGCGGCTTTTAAACACTTCTACTCGTTAGGAGAGAGAGAGAGAGAGAGGGAGGGGACTGGGCTTTTTGATCTTGAGTGAGTAAGTGAGAGAGAGAGAGAGAGAGAGAGAGAGAGAGAGAGAGAGAGAGAGAGAAAGAGAGAGAGAAATAGAGAGAGAGAGAGAGAGAGAAAGGGAAAGTGTTCTTCAATGTAGCTACTTTAACGAGTGGTTTGAAAACACAGGAGAGCCGAAAGCAACACACTGACATTTTCCCAGGGAGGACTTGTAGGCTAGGTTTAATTAAGCGAGTGCACCAGTACTGGGTTTTTAATGAGAGCAGTCTGAGGCAGCCTTGGGTTTGAGGTTAACCCAATGCCTCAGTGAGAGAAACTACACACACGCACGCACACAGTGAGGTGAATTAAAGCGCTGTAATGCTATACGGCCTGCGCTCCGGCCCGGCTGACAGTGATATTATGCACGGTGACAAATGAAAGGCTGAAAGAGGTCAGGTGACTCTCATAATACTCCTGCCTGGTGTATTCATAGAGATATAATTGTTATTCTTAGATGTGAACCGACGGTTTCTCCTGTCCTGTATCCTGCTGGAAATCGATATGTAGCACTTGGAGGGAACCCCTTAGTATGGAAAAGCATTTTCTGATGCACACACACACGCACATGCACACGCACACGCACACGCACACACACACACACACACACACACACACACACACACACACACATCATGACTCTTAACTCCCTATTTGATACATTAAAGGAACACAACAACATTATGGGACATGCGCTTACCGTCTTCTCCAGAGTCAGACAAGAAGATAGATACCAATTTTCTCTCTGGCTGCAAGCTAGCCTAGCACAAACGAATGGAAGCGGATACGGACCAGCTAGCCCATCTTTTGGCCAAAACCACATCTCCCGGAGTTTTGAGCTAGGCTAACGGTCCGTATCCGCTTCCATTAATTTGTGCTAAACTGGGCTAGCTTGCAGCTGGAGAAGACCGTAAGTGCATTTCCAATAATGTTAGCCTGTTCCTTTAAGGAGAAGGTCACCACAGCTTGAAGTGGAGAAAGTCAATCTGGATGGCTGGATATAAAGACAAGTTACAGAGAGACCTTGAGATAGCGGGAGGGAGAGGGAGAGGGGGGGGGGGGGAGAGAGAGAGAGAGCGAAAGAGAGAGAGAGAAAGAGAGAGAGAGAGAGGGAGAGAGGGGGAGATAGATAGAGAGAGAGAGAGAGAGAGAGAGAGAGAGGGAGAGATCACACACATATTCCTGCACTATCTGTACTGATCCCTGTATGTTTCCCATGTCAATAAAGCCCCTTTGAATTGTATTGAATTGAGAGAGAGAGAGAGAGAGAGAGAGAGAGAGAGAGAGAGAGAGAGAGAGAGAGAGAGAGAGAGAACAGCTCAACTGTTCCTTCATGTCTTGTACGGCAGCAGCTTGTCTGTGTATCTCAACACTAGCAGAGGTCCAGGTGAGGTGAGTTCAGGGAACAAAGCCACCGCCCCGCCATTTTGTTGCAACTGTCCTTGTTGTTCTTTCTGGGTATGCTGCATCGATATACCGACGCTGTTATTGGATATCCGTCTGATACCAGGCTAAAATAGGGTATCTGTGTTTGTATCATGAGATAATTGTCCCCAATACTACTGATATGAAATGTGTGACGTGCCAGAAATCAAAGTAAAGTAAAGTAACACACATAGAAGCATGTTAGATCATGTTAGATCATGTTAGATCTCTAATGGATTATATCTCAATCACTTTTGTCCTATGAGCCTCCGAACTGATCTAAGTCTTAAGTGTTCTTATGCTTATTTTTTATTCAGTTTTAGTATGCTTATTTTTTATTCAGTTTTAGTTATTTTAGTTCTTGCCTATATTTTTTTTGTCCACTTTTTCTCCTTATTTTTCTATTTTTCTCCCATCCCAATTTTGTGTTTCCAATTCTCCCCTCCCCTGTCTTGAACGCTGCTCGCATATGCCCCCCACTGGTCGGTTGTAGGGAGGATACACGAGGAGGCAGCCTGTCACATCTTTTCACCTGCCAGCGCGGACTCTCATTGGCGAGGTGTAACGCATGGGAGGCTCACACTGCCCCCGCCATTTCCTGTCTCTGCTGTGCAGGCGTCCCCCAACCGACCTGTAGGAGTCGCTGTCCACAACGTCCAGATTACCACCCATCGACTTCCACCCGCTGACTCTGCCAATTGAGCCAGTATGACGGCCTGCCCAAGCCGGAGGCAATGCTGACACCCGGATTCGAGACCGGAGTCTCTTGCATTGGTGACGAGCACAATCTCCGCTGCGCCACCCAGCCGCCAGTTCTTGCCTATATTTATGTCTTCTACTATTACCCAGCCCATACCTGTACCTCCCTTCCCCCATGCTGACGAAAAGATATAAGGATAAAATAAAATAGAAAAGAGACAGACGTCGATACATATGTCACAGAGGTAAGGGACATAATTAAAACACACATCAAACAAGCAGTTAAAAGACTGTTGCAGGTGTGTGTAAACGACTCTGCGATAGAGTCCTTAAAAGTAGTGAGGGGGATCAATTTGTCCTCGTTCCAACTGCTGGGAGCAGCAAATTGGAAGGAGGATTGGCCAAAGGAAGTGTTAACACGGGGAACATCTAGAATGATGAGATATGGTGAGTGGGAGTAGATGACACTTTTAACAGGTGTATCAAAATAAGGAGGGGTCGAACCCACCACACCCTGGCACTCTTAAACGTGAGCTCTGGTCTCTTAAACGTGAGCTCTGGTCTCTTAAACGTGAGCTCTGGTCTCTTAAACGTGAGCTCTGGTCTCTTAAACGTGAGCTCTGGTCTCTTAAACGTGAGCTCTGGTCTCTTAAACGTGAGCTCTGGTCTCTTAAACGTGAGCTCTGGTCTCTTAAACGTGAGCTCTGGTCTCTTAAACGTGAGCTCTGGTCTTTTAAACGTGAGCTCTGGTCTCTTAAACGTGAGCTCTGGTCCCTTAAACGTGAGCTCTGGTCTCTTAAACGTGAGCTCTGGTCTCTTAAACGTGAGCTCTGGTCTCTTAAACGTGAGCTCTGGTCTCTTAAACGTGAGCTCTGGTCTCTTAAACGTGAGCTCTGGTCTCTTAAACGTGAGCTCTGGTCTCTTAAACGTGAGCTCTGGTCTCTTAAATGTGAGCTCTGGTCTCTTCAAGGCCACAGAGCCTGCGTTACAAATCCTATTCCTTTTTCTATCTCTCCCCTCTGAATGAACAGCGGGGGGTGAGGTGTCTATAGACAATGGGCTTCCTTTCTGTGCATAGGTCTCACAGAGGGGGGGGGGGGGGCTTGACACAAACCATCCGGCTCCTAACTTCTCCCTCTCTCTCTTCTTCTCTTTCTCTCTCTTTCTCTATCTGTCTCTCTTTCTCTCTCTGTCTCTCCCTCTCTCTCTCTCTTTCTCTCTCTCACTCTCTCTCTTTCTCTCTCTCTCTCTCCCTCTCTGCATGCTATGTACGTACACCATCGGTGACCTTCACAGCGAACCGGTTTTCATTATTATTTTATTTTTTCAGACTTCCGCTGCTTTTGTTTCTCTCCAGCACTCGGTCGTCTAACAAGTTGTCTTTCACGAGCGAGCGAGAGATAGAGAGAGAGAGAGTTGAGAGAGAGAGAGAGAGTGGTATGGTAAATCTTTTTTTGTGTTGACCTAGCCTCGCACTCTCGTTCGGATCGGGGAAATAGATGTGAAGTAGTGCTCTGGTATTATTTAGTCTTACATGAGCACAGTCGCTGCTCTTTATAGCGTGTGAGTCACGTTGTTCTCGTACTCATCAAGCCCCTCAGTGACCCCTCAGTGACCCCTCGGTGACCCCTCGCGGCCCGTGGACGGAAATGTTCTTTGTGACTGAAGCTCCTGCCGTCTGGGCCACAATAATGAACCCACACTCTCTCTTGCTGCCTTGATCCAAAATGGAGGTCAACCGGTCCCACTCAGGCTATGGTTAGACTAGTGTATTCCTGGCGTTTTTTTATACGTTTTTGACGACGTTTGATGTCCTATCTACACAGAAATGCGTTTTTTGGCGTTTTTTTGTGGATACGGCTGAAACGCAAAATTGTGTTTGCGTTTGGAGATACGCAAAAAAAACGCTTCGACAACAGCGTGTAGTCAGCACGGAGCAGTTGTTGCGAAAACGCCCATGCGCAGTAGATACCATCTGTGTGCCCTTCCGGTGACAACAGTGTGTGTGTTTGGGACAGAGCTCCGTGTCCCAAATAGCTTCAGCTACCATGTGTTGTCAAGTTATTGTTATAAGGACCCCAGTCCAAGCTACAACAGTCTGCATTCCCTTAACAATTGTTTGTATTGAGCCGTATTGTATTGTACCCATATGCAATATGTTAAATAAAGTTTACATCCATTCATTCTGCTAGCATTACCGATTGCATGAGCAGCTGGCTAACGTGAGCTATCAGGATTCAGACCCTGTTAGCTCAGAGTTCCTCTTTCAACTTAACAAGCATTAAACAAAATGGCCCAGTCATCTATTCACCTTTGTTTAATACACACAGCATTGTCTCTAATGTTATCTAACTACTGATAGCTCGCGATATCATCAGTTTCGTGCTGGCTAAGTAGCGTGAGCTAACGTTAGCTTCTAGCCACAATGCTATATTGTTATAATGGCATACTCCATTGACGTTAGCATGCAGCTAACAATGCTACCGATCGTTTTTTAGACTAAACTATCCGCTCTTGGTGGTCACTTGTGTTGATGTTAGTTTTGTTTCATCAACAAATGACAGGCAGAACACACAGTGAATGTATCCGTTTTGTTTATTGCACTTTTATTAGGCTTTGCTGAAAAAAGAATTGCTGCATTGAGTAAATAGGCAAGATGGTGGCGCGGCATAGGCGCCTGCCTTATTGACATTTTCTTTGCTGGAGCTTCCACCAGGAAGTGTATTGGCACATTCGTTCTGATTGGTTGAAATTGCCTTCATGTTTGCCACCTACTGCCACCTACTGCTTTGGCAGTGTACTACATCAGTGTGCTCGGCTGACAAAAACGAAAAAAAAACGAAAGTGTGACTCAGGCGCACGACGTCGCGGCGATACGCGGCGATACGCATAAGAAAACAATACGAAGATGATACGAAAGGTGTAACCGCAGCCTTAAATGTAATGACTGTGTTTTTCCGCTCTTCTATTTGTGTAATGATTTCACTCTGGCCTTGTGTCTTCACTCCTCTCTTCCACATCTTTCACTCGTTCTCAATAGGACTAACAATCGTTTGACTATTGTTTTTTGTAATCTTGTATGGATCCATACAAGTATTATTGAACTTTAGAAATTGTCTCCTGATCATTATACTTTTGAACAGCAATTAAATATTCCTTTTTAATCTCTCTCTCTCTCTCTCTCTCTCTCTCTCTCTCTCTCTCTCTCTCTCTCTCTCTCTCTCTCTCTCCCATGTCTCTCAGATGCTGGGAACCCTCACAGCAGGGCCCATAAAGGTGCCTCATGTCAGCTCTCTACACCGGCTGGCGGGACAAGCACCCACTGTGCTACCTCAGGTACCAAAACACACGCGCACACTCGCACACACACACGCACACACACACACACACACACACGCACACACACACCTAGCAAGGCACTAGATAGTACAAGCTGCGAGGATGCATCGCTTGAGGGACAATAAACAACCGCAAATTACATATAAAAAGGTTGTGTGACGTGAAATCTTAATATCGCAGCGTTTACTGCCCCAGTCGCTTCTCCGTTCCGGTTCAATCTTCATTTCATTTCGAGGATCGTTGAGAGCAAAGCTCTCGTTTACGACGACGTCGGCGCAAAACGAAGATAGGGAAAAGAAAATCAGCTTAGATCGACACACACACACACACACACACACACACACACACACACACACACACACACACACACACACACACACACATGAACACACACACACACACACAACACACACAGAAGTGTACATAGGACTCATTGCCTTTTGTATTTTATCCTAGTATTTTTATCATGTCTATTTTAATTCTATTCTATCTTATTCTATTATTATTTGTATTTTTTGCACAATCGAAGCGGGCATGGCCACCTTCATTTCACTATATGTCTTGTGTATGTATGTGATAAATAAACCTCTTGAATCTTGAATCTTGAATCTCTTGAGTCTAATATAGTGCAGAAAGATAGAACCGATCCAGAGGTTTCAGAGTGGAAGAAGCAACACCTCTTTGAAAAACATCTCAATAATCTACGACAGCTCTATATGGTCTATAATAATATAGAATACTATAATACTACTACTACAGTATCGCCAGTCACTTCTCTGTATAATACTACTACAGTATCACCAGTCACTTCTCTGTATAATACTACTACAGTATCACTAGTCACTTCTCTGTATATTACTACATTATCACTTCTCTGTATATTACTACAGTATCACTTCTCTGTATATTACTACAGTATCACTTCTCTGTATATTACTACAGTATCACTTCTCTGTATATTACTACAGTATCACTTCTCTGTATAATACTACATTATCACTTCTCTGTATATTACTACAGTATCACTTCTCTGTATATTACTACAGTATCACTTCTCTGTATATTACTACAGTATCACTTCCCTGTATATTACTACAGTATCACTTCTCTGTATATTACTACAGTATCACTTCTGTGTATATTACTACAGTATCACATCTCTGTATATTACTACAGTATTTTGTTGTTATTGTAGTGGTGGTGGTAGTTAATCTACTGGTCGCTGACTAATGGGCCCACGGTTGATCTTGTCAATCAGTGGCACTGCCACTCTGCATGACTGAGACAGCGTTATTGGCTGCAGTGTGTTAAAATGACCACCGGGTGGCAGCACACACCATTACAAACTGAAAACACAGCCCTCTCTCTCTATCCCCAAACACCTAGTGAATCAGCCATAGAAATAGAGCTAATATGTGTCAGAAAGAAAGCCAATACACAAAGAAAAATATTCAATATAATCAGTTGACAGAGAGATCGGTTGTGGCGTTCCCCCTTTCACCACCCCCTCACCACCGGGAACAGTCCCCCCCCCCCCCCCCCCCGAGTGTCCAGCCGGCTCTCCTATTGGACGGCAGCGCGCTGCATTACTAGCCTGCTCACGTCTGGACATGCATCAACACTCAGGGGGCATGACAGCATCTGTGTGTGTGAGAGTGAGTGTGACTGTGCATGAGCGAGAGTGAATGAGTGAGAGGGAGAGAGAGAGAGAGAGATGGGGGGGGAGTGAGTGAGTGAGCATATGTGTGTCTGTCTGCATGAGTGAGAGTGAATGAGTGAGAGGGAGAGAGAGAGATGGGGGGGAGTGAGTGAGTGAGCGCGTGAGTGAGCATAATGTGTGTATGTCTGTGCACGAGTGAGAGTGAATGAGAGAGAGAGAGAGAGAGAAGGGGGGAGGAATGAGTGACTGAAAATGAGCAAGTGTCAGAGTGTGTGTGAGAGAGAGAGAGAGAGAGAGAGCGAGAGAGAGAGTGGGAAGAGAGGAGTAGGAGAGAGTTGGAATAAGTGAGAGATAGTCAGAATTAGTATGTGAGAGTGTCTGTGCATGAGTTAGAGTGAATGAGTGCGAGAGAGACAGAGAGAAAGAGAGAGACAGAGAGAGGTTGGGTGAGTGAGTGAGAGCAAAAGAGAGAGAGAGAGGTAGAGAGCGGTAGAGAGAGAGAGAGAGAGAGAGAGAGAGAGAGAGCCAGAGAGAGAGGTGAGATGAGGGATTGTTTGACAGACAATAGCATCTGCCATGACTGTCTCAGAGCAGCATGTGTTGAGAGTGAGTGACAGGTTATCTTCAGTGCAGTGCAGTATGTGTGTGTGTGTGTGTGTGTGTGTGTGTGTGTGTGTGTGTGTGTGTACGTCAGACCAGTGTTTTTTTTGTCACTCAAATAACACGAGGCTGGTCAGTGGTCGCGATGAGTTCAGATGGTGAAAATGTGATACGTCTTGTTAAACACTTTCGCAGGGATTAACGATAATGTAAGTCGTCACTCTCTTCTCTTGCTACTATACTGTGTGTGGAAATAAATAGAATGGATATTTCAAGTGTCGTATGAAGATGCATTGAGGGGACTTGGTCGTGGCCTTGTCAGACGAAGTCAAAATCAAAACAATATTTGAAGTCGTACTTCAATAAAGGAATATCTTATCTTATCTTATATCAAATGGATATTTGAAACATACCATATATATATATTTTGTACTACCATAGTGTCTTTATACCCGTATCACTGTACATATTATACTACAACTCTGTACATACATCTGATTAGCACTATTACTCAGTAGTACTAATTTGTATGTTTTGCACCCAATTTAATCACCTGTACAATGTTATTGCACTCTACTGTTACATTTGCACTCTGGTTGGAGGCTAAACTTATTTTCATTGTACTGTACTTGTGCTGTATAATGACAATACATTTTAATCTAATCTAATCTAACATGTTTCTACTTGACTTGAACCCCCCAACTCGTCCTTCTTTCGCTGCATTCAAAAGTATGATCTCCGACCACCGCGTGTCCACTTGTAACTGTCTTTGAGTTTTGATTGTTTATTCTTATTTGTCGTGCCCATATGTATGAAATCTCGTTTCGTAAACTCGGAGTTGCTATAAATATTTGAAATGAAAGTTAAATGAACCTCCCAGGACTTGATTTGAGACCTTTGACTCCCTAACTCCTCCCAACTCCTCCTAACTCCTCCTAACTCCTAACTCTAACTCCTCCTAACTCCTCCTAACTGTAACTCCTCCCAACTCCTAACTCCTCCTAACTCCTCTTAACTCCCCCTAACTCCTAACTCCTCCTAACTCCTCCTAACTCCTCCTAACTCGAACTCCTCCTAACTCCTCCTAACTCCTCCTAACTCCTCCTAACTCTAACTCCTCCTAACTCTAACTCCTCCTAACTCCTCCTAACTCTAACTCCTCCTAACTCCTCCTAACTCTAACTCCTCCTAACTCCTCCTAACTCCTAACTCCTCCTAACTCTAACTCCTCCTAACTCCTCCTAACTCTAACTCCTCCTAACTTCTCTTAACTCCTCCCAACTCCTCCTAACTCCTCCTAACTCATCCTAACCCCTCCTAACCCCTCCTAACTCCTCCTAACCCCTCCTAACTCCTAACTCCTCCTAACTCTAACTCCTCCTAACTCCTAACTCCTCCTAACTCTAACTCCTAACTCCTCCTAACCCCTCCTAACTCCTAACTCCTCCTAACTCCTCCTAACTCTAACTCCTCCTAACTCCTCCTAACTCCTCCTAACTCCTCCTAACTCCTCCCAACTCCTCCTAACTCCTCCTAACTCCTCCTAACTCTAACTCCTCCTAACCCCTCCTAACTCCTCCTAACCCCTCCTAACTCCTCCTAACTCCTCCTAACCCCTCCTAACTCCTCCTAACCCCTCCTAACTCCTCCTAACTCCTCCCAACTCCTCCTAACTCCTCCTAACCCCTCCTAACTCCTCCTAACTCCTCCTAACCCCTCCTAACCCCTCCTAACTCCTCCTAACTCCTCTCAACCCCTCCTAACCCCTCCTAACTCCTCCTAACCCCTCCTAACCCCTCCTAACTCCTCCTAACCCCTCCTAACCCCTCCTAACTCCTCCTAACTCCTCCTAACCCCTCCTAACCCCTCCTAACTCCTCCTAACTCCTCCTAACTCCTCCTAACTCCTCCCAACTCCTCCTAACTCCTCCTAACCCCTCCCACTCTTAACTCCTCATAACTCCTCCTAACTCCTCTTAACTCATCCCACTCCTCCTAACTCCTCCTAACTCCTCCCACTCTTAACTCCTCCTAACTCCTCCCACTCCTCCTAACTCCTCCTAACTCCTCCCACTCTTAACTCCTCCCAACTCCTCCTAACTCTAACTCCTCCTAACTCCTCTTAACTCCTCCCACTCCTCCTAACTCCTCCCACTCTTAACTCCTCCTAACTCCTCCCACTCTTAACTCCTCCTAACTCCTCCTAACTCCTCCCACTCTTAACCCCTCCTAACTCCTCCTAACTCCTCCTAACTCCTCCTAACCCCTCCTAACTCCTCCTAACTCCTCCTAACTCCTCCTAACCCCTCCTAACTCCTCCTAACTCCTCCTAACTCCTCTTAACCCCTCCTAACCCCTCCTAACTCCTCCTAACTCCTCCTAACCCCTCCTAACTCCTCCTAACTCCTCCTAACCCCTCCTAACTCCTCCTAACTCCTAACTCCTCCTAACTCCTCTTAACCCCTCCTAACCCCTCCTAACTCCTCCTAACTCCTCCCACTCCTCCTAACTCCTCCCAACTCCTCCTAACTCCTCCCACTCTTAACTCCTCCTAACTCCTCTTAACTCATCCCACTCCTCCTAACTCCTCCTAACTCCTCCCACTCTTAACTCCTCCTAACTCCTCCCACTCTTAACTCCTCCTAACTCATCTTAACTCCTCCCACTCCTCCCACTCTTAACTCCTCCCAACTCCTCCTAACTCTAACTCCTCCTAACTCCTCATAATTCCTCCTAACTCCTCCTAACTCTAACTCCTCCTAACTCCTCCTAACTCTAACTCCTCCTAATTCCTCCTAACTCCTCCTAACTCCTCCTAATTCCTCCTAACTCCTCCTAATTCCTCCTAACTCCTCATAACTCCTCCTAACTCCTCCTAATTCCTCCTAACTCCTCCTAACTCCTAACTCCTCCTAACTCCTCCTAACTCCTCCTAATTCCTCCTAACTCCTCCTAACCCCTAACTCCTCCTAATTCCTCCTAACTCCTCCTAACCCCTAACTCCTCCTAACTCCTCCTAACTCCTCCTAATTCCTCCTAACTCCTCCTAACTCCTCCTAATTCCTCCTAACTCCTCATAACTCCTCCTAACTCCTCCTAACTCCTCCTAACTCCTCCTAATTCCTCCTAACTCCTCCTAACCCCTAACTCCTCCTAACCCCTAACTCCTCCTAATTCCTCCTAACTCCTCCTAACCCCTAACTCCTCCTAACTCCTCCTAACTCCTCCTAATTCCTCCTAACTCCTCCTAACTCCTCCTAACCCCTCCTAACTCCTCCTAACTCCTCCTAACTCCTCCTAACCCCTCCTAACTCCTCCTAACTCCTAACTCCTCCTAACTCCTCTTAACCCCTCCTAACCCCTCCTAACTCCTCCTAACTCCTCCCACTCCTCCTAACTCCTCCCAACTCCTCCTAACTCCTCCCACTCTTAACTCCTCCTAACTCCTCTTAACTCATCCCACTCCTCCTAACTCCTCCTAACTCCTCCCACTCTTAACTCCTCCTAACTCCTCCCACTCTTAACTCCTCCTAACTCATCTTAACTCCTCCCACTCCTCCCACTCTTAACTCCTCCCAACTCCTCCTAACTCTAACTCCTCCTAACTCCTCATAATTCCTCCTAACTCCTCCTAACTCTAACTCCTCCTAACTCCTCCTAACTCTAACTCCTCCTAATTCCTCCTAACTCCTCCTAACTCCTCCTAACTCCTCCTAATTCCTCCTAACTCCTCCTAATTCCTCCTAACTCCTCATAACTCCTCCTAACTCCTCCTAATTCCTCCTAACTCCTCCTAACTCCTCCTAACTCCTAACTCCTCCTAACTCCTCCTAACTCCTCCTAATTCCTCCTAACTCCTCCTAACCCCTAACTCCTCCTAATTCCTCCTAACTCCTCCTAACTCCTCCTAACTCCTCCTAATTCCTCCTAACTCCTCCTAACTCCTCCTAATTCCTCCTAACTCCTCATAACTCCTCCTAACTCCTCCTAATTCCTCCTAACTCCTCCTAACTCCTCCTAACTCCTCCTAACTCCTCCTAACTCCTCCTAATTCCTCCTAACTCCTCCTAACCCCTAACTCCTCCTAACCCCTAACTCCTCCTAATTCCTCCTAACTCCTCCTAACCCCTAACTCCTCCTAACTCCTCCTAACTCCTCCTAATTCCTCCTAACTCCTCCTAACCCCTAACTCCTAACTCCTCCTAATTCCTCCTAACTCCTCCTAACCCCTAACTCCTCCTAACCCCTAACTCATCCTAACTCCTCCCAACTCCTCCTAACCCCTAACCCCTCCTAATTCCTAACTCCTCCTAACCCCTCCTAACTCCTAACCCCTCCTAACTCCTCCTAACCCCTAACCCCTCCTAACCCCTAACTCCTCCTAACTCCTCCTAACCCCTAACTCCTCCTAACCCCTAACTCATCCTAACTCCTAACTCCTCCTAACTCCTCCTAACCCCTAACTCATCCTAACTCCTCCCAACTCCTCCTAACCCCTAACCCCTCCTAATTCCTAACGCCTCCTAACCCCTCCTAACTCCTAACCCCTCCTAACTCCTAACTCCTCCTAACCCCTAACCCCTCCTAACTCCTCCTAACTCCTCCTAACCCCTAACTCCTCCTAACTCCTCCTAACTCCTCCTAACCCCTAACTCCTCCTAACCCCTAACTCATCCTAACTCCTAACTCCTCCTAACTCCTCCTAACCCCTAACTCCTCCTAACCCCTAACTCATCCTAACCCCTAACTCCTCCTAACTCCTAACCTGTGTCCTCTACTCTGCGTCTTCAGGTTAGGCCAAAGACCCTGATCCCAGACAGCCTTCCCCACAGCCCCTGTCAGGAGCCGCAGAGCAGCCAGCCCCTCAGCCTGCAGAGGGCCACTGCCGTGGTCAGTCCCAAGAGCCAGGGGCCCTCCCTGCCTACTGCCAACAGCACGTTCAGCCCCGTCCAACACCTGCCCAACGGCCTTCCTCCTCCTCCCCCTCCTCCTCCTCCCCTGCCTCCCCAAGTCCAGAGCCTGCAGGACGCCAGAGGCGGCGGGGGCATCCGCTCACCGGCGACCTCCGCGGGGCCCGGCGTGGCCTACGCCATCATCGCCGCGTCTCCCGCCGCGGGCAATGGCGCATCGGCCGTCGGCGAGGCGGTCAAGGTGCTGCCGCTGCTCTTCTGCACCGACAAGGTCAGAGACGAGGTCAGAGACAAGGAGGTCAGAGACGAGGTCAGAGACGAGGTCAGAGACAAGGAGGTCAGAGACGAAGTCAGAGACGAGGTCAGAGACGAGGAGGTCAGAGACAAGGAGGTCAGAGACGAGGTCAGAGAGGAGGTCAGAGACGAGGTCAGAGACGAGGAGGTCAGAGACGAGGAGGTCAGAGACGAGGAGGTCAGAGACGAGGTCAGAGACAAGGAGGTCGGAGACGAGGTCAGAGACGAGGAGGTCAGAGACGAGGAGGTCAGAGACGAGGTCAGAGATGAGGTCAGAGACGAGGAGGTCAGAGACAAGGAGGTCAGAGACGAGGAGGTCAGAGACAAGGAGGTCAGAGACAAGGAGGTCAGAGACGAGGAGGTCAGAGACGAGGAGGTCAGAGACAAGGAGGTCAGAGACGAGGTCAGAGATGAGGTCAGAGACAAGGAGGTCAGAGACAAGGAGGTCAGAGACAAGGAGGTCAGAGACAAGGAGGTCAGAGACGAGGAGGTCAGAGACGAGGTCAGAGACAAGAAGGTCAGAGATGAGGTCAGAGACGAGGTCAGAGATGAGGCCCTTTTCACCTCAGATGTGTGTAGCGTGTGTAGGAGAGCGTTTTTAGTGGGACTATTGGCACGGCAGAGATGCTACAGACGATTCCTGTCGGTATCACCAAGTACTCAGTGATCAAATCAAATCAAATGTATTTGTATAGCCCAAGATCACATGGAATAGCCCCCATGGGCTGTACAAGTCTTCTTGTACAAGTCAAGAAGAAACATCACAATAGATCAAAAAACTAAAACCACCATAAAATCCAAATATCCAAAAAAACTCCCATACTTTCCCCTCACAGTAAAGATAAACGCCCTCCAGGAATCGGAGTTTAGCTTAACCCGTCTCTGAAGATGTGGTCGATTCATGTTCCCCATCGCATCCTTCAAACCCGTGATGCAGCTGTTTATACCGGGATGTTTGTATTCATACACAACGGCGGTGTAAAAGGTTTCGAGTCGTGACGGTCTCATTATTAGAGTGATCCGGTCATCTCCGCCATTCATTCATGTGGATAAATTAAACGCACCCAGTCAGTGGAGTTGAAGGGAAGATTAGTGGATGTCGTTATTCTGTCATTAGGGCAGATCAGCGCAAAGGATGGAGTGGAAATGATTACTGTGCTAACAAACACAAATGCACACACACACACACACACACACACATACACACAAACACATCTTCATCACCATCAACCATACACAAACTCTACACACTTAAATACCAAATCGTACACACTTGTACGGTCATTCCTAACATCGTCCCTCTGTGTGTGTGTGTGTGTGTGTGTGTGTGTGTGTGTCATCAGGTGATAATAATCCAGCCACAGGCCCCTTGCAGCAGCTCCCAAGGCCCCCCAGGGACCCAGGCTGACAGTCTGTCCCTGGACGCCGCCCTGCCCCCCCCTGCCAAGAAGAAGGAGGACGAGGAGGACCCCGAGGTCAGATACAGCTCTACGACCCCAGGGTCAACTCTCACCCCCCCCCCACCCCTTCCAACCAAAACATCTCAAAACACAGACATATTTTCGACTAGACGAGAGACGAGCGGCGACAGTGGCTCGGGAGGTAGAGCAGTCGTCTGGCAATCCCGGTTCAATTCCCGCTCCTCCGGGGCAGCGTGCCGATGTGTCCTTGAGCAAGACACTTAACCCCTAATTGCTCCCGATGAGCAGGTTGGCACCTTGCATGGTTGCCTCCGCCGTCTGTGTGTGAATGTGTGAGTGAATGGGTAAAATGTGAGGAACAAAATTGTAAAGCGCTTTGGATAAAAGCTGCTATATAAAAATGCAGCCATTTACCATATGGTCCGCATACAGCAACAAGGGCGCCACGAGCAGTGTTTCTTATACGCGCGTGTGGGTAAATCGCTATAACCAACTATCTGTGTAACTCCCGACACTGGTGAGAGTTTATACGACCCGCCGGCCAGCTCACGTTCCCAGCTGCGATGGTTATCTGTTTCCGCGTCGCAGCGATTGGTTAACTGATCCAATTATTCCAGCCGCTAATCTCGGATAATCCCGTCGTAGGCTCGACTCGATCTCGCTCTCTCAGTTTAGCTGTCCCTTCCCTCATCCTAAGGGCCGCCCCCCGCCCCGTAGTAGCTCCGGCTGAGACGAGTCACCTGATCTACTTTCTACTGTCTCGTATTAGATTTACCCCGTAACAGGGAACACAGCATTCACTCTCCTGCTCCCGCCTGTATAGAATTACAGCGAATAAGGCGTCTGCAATAAGAGTGGGCGGGAGGAGATGTGACTCCAAAATTAATCTATTGATCTCAATTCCCCCCCTGTGAGTTTATGTCGTCTAATAAATGGTAAAGTGTCGGATTTGTCTAGGGCAAGATGTCTTCCGTCTTTATTGCTACTCTGTCCCTGGATTGTTATTTCTCTCTCTCTCTCTCTCTCTCTCTCTCTCTCTCTCTCTCTCTCTCTCTCTCTCTCTCTCTCTCTCTCTCTGGTGAAATGCTAGAACAAGCGCTCCCTCTTCTCAAGAGCCAGTCTTCTTAACTGCAGCGTTGTAGTTACAAGGAGATTCACCAGAGACAGACAGACAGACAGACAGACAGACAGACAGACAGACAGACAGACAGACAGACAGACAGACAGACAGACAGACAGAGAAAGAGAGACACAGACAGACAGAGAGAGAGCGAGACAGACAGACAGAGACACAGACAGACAGAGAGAGAGCGAGACAGACAGACAGAGACACACACAGACAGAGAGAGAGCAAGAGAGAGGCAGAGAGACACAGAGAGCGAGACAGACAGACAGACAGACAGACAGACAGACAGACAGACAGACAGACAGACAGACAGACAGACAGACAGACAGACAGACAGATAGACACACAGACAGAGAGACAGACAGAGAGAGCGAGAGAGACACACACACACATACAGAGACACACACACAGACAGACAGAGACACACACACACCGACAAATAGAGAGAGAGAGACACACAGACAGACAGAGAGAGACACACATACACAGACAGAGATAGATAGAGAGAGAGACACACAGACAGACAGAGAGAGACACACATACACAGACAGAGATAGAGAGAGAGAGAGACAGACAGACAGAGAGAGACACACATACACAGACAGAGATAGAGAGAGAGACAGACAGAGAGAGAAAGACACACACAGACAGAGAGAGACACACATACACACAGACAGAGATATATAGAGAGAGAGACAGACAGAGAGAGACACACATACACAGACATACAGATAGAGAGAGACAGACAGACAGACAGAGAGAGAAAGACACACACAGACAGAGAGAGACACACATACACACAGACAGAGATATATAGAGAGAGAGACAGACAGAGAGAGACACACATACACAGACATACAGATAGAGAGAGAGAGACAGACAGACAGACAGAGAGAGAGAGACACACACATATATATATATATATAGAGAGAGAGAGAGAGAGAGAGAGAGAGAGAGAGAGAGAGAGGAGTGTGGGGGAAGCTAAGCATGAATAAGTCATGAGGGCGGAAAGGAACCTCTTCAGAGGAGAACTCTCCATCATAACCGGAGGGTCCTCCACCGGCAGGAGCGCAGCGGAGCACTGAGCCGCCACCGCTCTGACCGCGCCCCCCCCCCGTCTCACTCTTCACAGAAGCCCCCCCCCGTCTCACTCTTCACAGAAGCCCCCCCCCCCCCCCCCCCCCACATCACTCTTCACAGAAGCCCCCCCTCATCCACCCAACCACCTCCTCTCTCTTTGGGACCACGACCAACACACAGTCCTGCACCCAGTGATCCACTCTCACAGATAATACTAACGTTTCCACTTCTCACGTGGTTCCTTCCTGTGTGTTTTTTTAATCTTTTTACAATTTAGTTTTTTACGTCTCATATCTACTCTGTCTCTTACTGTATCTCTGCCTCTCTCTCTCTCTCTCTCGTGCAGAAAATTGCCTTCATGGTTGCCCTCGGCCTTGTCACTACGGAACACTTGGAAGGTGAGTTGTTTTTGTGGAGGAGGATAGTACAGTTATTTTTCTTTTGAGGATTTGTCTCGTGCCGTCTTCAAGGTCGTGGTGGATTGGCAGTTGTCCATGAATCTACCACCCCAGCAGGAGTGACTAGGAGACTAGAGCTGCACATGAACAATGCACAGGGAATCGGGGCATCATTGCCTGGAGTTGCCCTTTCACACACAGCATGTGATTCTCTGTGGCAGACGTGTTCGCACATGGAAATACACCCTTAGGTGAGGCGCGGCCGCTGGGTAGAGCGAGGGCATGACACAGGAAGGGGCATGTAACTTGACATGTTGCAAAAAGAAATTGTGAAATAAGCAACCAACGGTGTTCCGTACAGTAAAAAAAATAATAAAAAGAGGATTTTACGCTGTGAAACTATATGCATTTTTTACAATCAATCCAAGATCTTTGTATTATACATGAACTGTTACTTTATGTAAACGTTTTCGGATGACGAGCAAGTAGGGAGTAGCTAGCCTAGCTTAGCATGCGTACTGGAAGGAGTAGGAAGGAGCTGCTAGTCTAGCTTAGCACAAGGACTGGAAGCAATAGGGAGCGGCTAGCCTAGCTTAGCATGAGACCTGGAAGCAGTAGGGAGTAGCTAGCTTAACTCGGGTCAAAAGTGAAAAAATACATCTTCCAACAACTCCAAAAAGTGTATTTCCCAAATGTCCCAAAGGGTTCTATGTTCCCGGATCCTATGTTCCCCCTATGTTTCCCCGGAGCGATAAAGGCTTGCCCCAGGCTGCCACAGCAGTGGATTTAAAAGATAGCCACTTTTATAGATAATTCATTTGTATCGCAACGGAGTCACGGATCTAGTCGGGCCATGTAGCATTATGTCGACAAAAATCAAATACAATAAACAAGTGTAAAATAAAGAATTTTAAACGAAGTTTAGCCTATTAAATCATTTTATAAGCATTCGTTTATTTGCGGTCTGTGTGAGAAGCATCCATCTGCAGAACGTCAGCCCAGCCCTCTCTGTCCCCACGCTGTCAGGCCGTCACAGGCCCGCTCAGCAGCGCCACCCACCCAATGGCTGAATTGGAGTATTGCACTGTGCAGGATTGATTGATTGATTGATTGATTGATTGATTGAAAACTTTATTAACAGATTGCAGAATGGGTACAGTACAGTGCAGCTCAATACACACAATTGTTAAGGGGATGCAGACCAGAGAAAGACTTTGTCTTGTTTACATCAGGGTCCCCCATTTTCAATTCATAATGACATTTATGACATACTCAATGCAGTACTGTTACATTTGTGACATACAGTAAATATATACAAGGGGGAGGGAACTGTACATTTATGATGAATTGAAAATAGGGGACCCTGATGTAAACAAGACGGAAGTCTTTCTCTGGTCTGCATCTCCTTAACAATTGTGTGTATTGAGCTGTACTGTACTGTACTGTACCCATTCTGCAATCTGTTAAATAAAGTTTAAATAAACGCATCACGGATCTGCCCGCAGGAACGCCCTACCCAAAGCTGTAAAGGAATGTGAATCACTACCCACTTTCAAAAACACTCAAAGAACACCTACGGGAGACTGCAATTCGAAACTGGCCCCCACAAATGTCCTAACCCAGTTGTACAGTAAATGACCAAGTATGGCTTTGTCAGTATTCCAATGTACAGTGTACAGTGTCCCCCACCCACCCCCTACTCAACCCCCCCCCCCACCCCCACCCACCTCCAATGTACAGTCCCCCCCCCCCCCACCCACCCAACCCCACCCCACCTACCCAACCTCCTCCAATGTACAGTTTCTACATCAAATGTATATACACTCTTTTCTGGACACTTTTTGTATCACAAACAGTACTGTATTTGCAAATCTGGTATGTCATAAATGTATAGATGTAGCAGTACTGTCTATCTGTATGTCATATATGTTATGATTAATTGAAAATGGGGGACCCTGATGTAAACAAGACGAAAGTCTTTCTGAATGAATGAATGAATGAAAACTTTATTTAACAGATTGCAGAATGGGTACAATACAGTACGGCTCAATACATACAATTGTTAAGGGGATGCAGACCTGAGAAAGACGTTTGTCTTGTTTCCATCAGGGTCCCCCATTTTCAATTCATATAGACATTTATGACATACACAACATACATGACATTTATGGCATAGGGACATATAGGTATAGGTATATATAGGTATTTAGTACTGATACATTTGTGACAAACGGTATTCAAATATACAGTACTGTTACCCCTAGATCCTGACAGAGTATATACATATGATGGGGAGGGGACTGTACATTAGGAGGGGGTGGGTGGGTGGGAGAGAAATATACATACGGCGGGGAGGGAATATATACATGCGGTGGGGAGGAGACTGTCTATTAGGAGGTGGTGGGGGTTTTGGGCATTTACGGTGGCCAGTTTCGAATTGCAGCCTCCCGTAGGTGCTCTTTAAGAGCGGTTTTGAATGTGGGCAGGGATTCACATTCCTTTACAGCTTTGGGTAGGGCGTTCCATATTGTTGTGGCATAATTGCGAAACGTGTTTAGTCCCTTGTTTGAGCCGAATCTGGGTTTAACATGATTTGTTGAGCTTCCTCTGGTGTAGTGGTTGTGGTATTCACTGACCTTTGGGAAGTATTTTGACATGTACATGGGCACCCCGGTCGTATAGTGTATCTTGTAGACCAGGCCCATTGCAAGTTGCTGTACTCTGTCGTCTACTCTAAGCCATCCTAGGTTGTCAAAGTGGGCAGGGGTGAGGTGGGTTCTGGGGTTCAGGTCAAGTAGTAGTCTGACCTGTTTTTTTTTGTGATGTTTGTAATTTTGTTTTAAGCGCCTTTGAGGTGCTTTGGTACCATGAGGTGCATGCATAGTCATAGTACCCTTGAATGAGTGCTCCTGCCAGAGTCTTCAGGGTATTCTTGTTTACCAGAGAGGAGATCCGGTACAAGAATCTAGTTCGTTGGTTGACTTTTTTTTATTACATTGGATGCCATTTTGTCACAGGAAAGATTTGCCTCTAGGATGGAACCCAGGTAGGTAATTTCGTCTTTCCTTGTGACAATATTGTCACCCACTGTAACTGAGAAGCCGTTCTCTGGTCTGCATCCCCTTAACAATTGTGTGTATTGAGCTGTACTGTACTGTACCCATTCTGCAATCTGTTAATAAAGTTTTCAATCAATCAATCCCGCACGGTGCAATACTCCAATTCAGCCATTGGCAATTCAGCCATTGGGTGGGTGGCGCTGCTGAACGTGCTTGTGACGGCCTGACAGCGTGGGGACAGAGAGGGCTGGGCTGACGTTCTGCAGATGGATGCTTCTCACACAGACCGCAAATAAACTAATGCTTATAAAATGATTTAATAGGCTAAACTTCATTTAAAATTCTTTATTTTACACTTGTTTATTGTATTTGATTTTTGTCGACATAATGCTACATGGCCCGACTAGATCCATGACTCTGTTGCGATACAAATGAATTATCTATAAAAGTGGCATAAACTAACGCTTATAAAATTATTTAATAGGCTAAACTTCGTTTAAAATTCTTTATTTTACACTTGTTTGTTGTATTTGATTTTTGTCGACATAATGCTACGTGGCCCGACTAGATCCGTGACTCCGTTGCGATACAAATGAATTATCTATAAAAGTGGCTATCTTTGAAATCCACTGCTGTGGCAGCCTGGGGCGAGCCTTTATCGCTCCGGGGAAACATAGGGGGAACATAGGACCCGGGGAACATAGAACCCTTTTGGAACATGGGAAACATAGGGGGAACATAGGACCCGGGGAACATAGGACCCGGGGAACATAGAACATTTTGCGGATGGGGGAACATAGAACCCTTTTTAAAAAAAATAAAAAAAGCGGGGAACATAGAACCCGGGGAACATAGAACCTGGGGAACATAGGGATGACCCCCTCATCAGCATAACAAACAACCTGGCTTGTGTTTGAAGCAGGTGTCAGCTGGGGACTCATTAGGCCACAGGGAAAGTCATCTGGCGTGTTGGAACACAATACTCCGCACTTTCCATCTCTCAGTCCGGAGTGGTGGCTATGGTTGTATCTACATTTACATTTAGTCATTTAGCTGACGCTTTTATCCAAAGCGACTTACAAGTTCTGTACGACAACAAGTCAGCAGGAAGGGTACAACTCTTTCAGCTGAGTAACAATGCTGAAACTTGGGTGCTGCAGTATTTAGTGCATAGACATAAGACTAGTATAGTAGGAAGAGTGCATGATAGTATAGGACAGTAAGAAGGTTAGTGTTTTTTATATATTTTTTTCATTTCAGATATTGATTGAAGAATTGTGTTTTTAGTCGACAGCGAAAGATTGGTCGGGATTCGTTTGTCCTGACTGTGGTGGGAAGTTCATTCTGTAACTGTAACACTTATCTCACCTATCCTAAATAACGGCAAGAAAAAATGTGTCACTCTCGTACTCGTCACTTTTAAAGGCACAATCCGTGATTGCCGTGGTGGTTCTGTTAGAATGCGGTCGCTCCGACCCGGGCTTTGTTGACTATGGTGATTCTTTGGACTGAAGATATAGGTGAGAAGTCACCTGATCTCGACCACCTTCTTACCACTACTCGATTATGGTGACTTACTTTACATGCATGCACCTGATCAATACCTTAGAAAGCTGGATACTGTGTACCATTCTGCCTTACGCTTTGTCACGAGATGTGGCAATCGAGTGCACCATTGCACCCTATATGCCATTGCAAGTTGCCCATCTCTACAAGTACGGCGATTTTCTCGATGGCTCTCTCTTGTGCACAAAGCTCTACTTAAGCTGGTTCCCTCGTACCTAAGCGTGCTTCTGTGCACTAAGCAATACAAGTATGCCCTTCGTTCCCAAGATGCTCTGAAACTGGATGTTCCCTATATGAGAACTGAATTGGGAAAACAGGCTTTTAAATATGCTGCTCCTTCATCCTGGAACAAGCTACAGGAGGACCTAAATTTGCCAGGACTGCTCACCCTCTTGAGAATTTAAAGCCATCTTAAAAACCTACGAATTCAGTTCCCTCGGACCGTGCAACTGTGTTTGATAACTTGCCTGTTTGATAACTTGCCTGAAATTGGATCTTGCTGAGAATGTTTTATCTGTATTTTATTGTGATGTTCTTTTTTATGTTGAAACTTTCTGCTGCCTTGCTTGGCCAGATCGCTCTTGAAAAAGAGATTTGAATCTCAATGATGCTTATCTGGTTAAATAAAGGATTTGATTGATTGATTGATAGGTCTCTACGAACACTTGGAAGGTGAGTTGTTTTTGTGGAGGATGATAGTAGTTTTTTTTCTTTTGAGGATTTGTCTTGTGCCGAGTTCAAGGTTGTGGTGGATTGGCAGTTGTCCATGAATCTACCCCCCCCCCCCCCCCCCCCCAGCAGGAGTGACTAGGAGACTAGAGCCGCACATGAACAATGCACAGGGAATCGGGGCATCATTGCCTGGAGTTGCCCTTTCACACACGGCATGTGATTCTCTGTGGCAGACGTGTTCGCACATGGAAATACTACCACCCTTAGGTGAGGCGCGGCCGCTTTGTAGAGCGAGGGCATGACATGTAACTTGACATGTTGCAAAAAAAATCAATCAGAGTGAAATAAGCGGCCAACGGTGTTCACGTGGCCGTCCACACCGAGGCCAACTTCAGAGCGGGCGGAAGCGCACGGAGGAAGGCACATTTACATTGGAACAGCTGTAAATGCCTAGTCTATATGCGAAGTCAGTCCCTGTTTGAAGATTTTTGTAAGATTTCCAGTTCCAGTGTTCTATTCTTATGTTATGGACGGTACTGTTACTGGACGTGCGCCCCTGGTGCATTCCCGGCGTGAAGATATAGGTCTCTACGAAGTATCGCCTGAGCCTTTGATACGAGAACTGAGCGTGTGGCGGCAGAAGATGACTTACACATAATTCTTACACATAAAGCTGCAAGTTTAATCGATTTTTGTCTTTACCCATTGTTAGATTTCGATCAATCAGCCAGTATCACCTCTTCATCTGTTGGCTCGTCTTCTCATACTGGCTGTACAATCTTTGTCATTCCCCTTTAATGCAATCCGTAATCGTAATAATTCACCACCTTCATAAGAATTCGACACTTGACAGCGTAATACCTTTCTCGGAAAACGTTGTTTATTCCATAAACAAAAGCCTTGTACAAGGTGTAAACCAGTTCTGTATTGTCCTTGAAAAGTATTTGAAAGAAACTAAATTCATTATTCTAATGATCTCCTGTTACCCAAACAACCATATCTGCTAGCCGAAGCTAGTGATGATGTGTCACTCCCCTCCCCCACCCACCCTCACTGAAAAACCTCGAGATCCTTCACCATGTAATGTTTGTAAACGGAGTGAAGCAGTGTTATGATGAGCTAAGAACGTTAAAATTATTATATATTTTTATACATCTACAAATCATACTCCTAAAGAACACATATATACGCCCCATTTTCCACCGTCCACTAAAAGCACACTTCTTCAATCATTATCTGACTAACCTTCGTACTGTCTTTTACTATTATGCACCCTGCTACTAAGGAATCTACCTTGCCTACATTACTACCTACTATACTAATATGTCTCTACTACTATGCACTCAAGACTGTAGCACCCAAGTTCAACACTGTTTGACGAACAATCTTACTGACCCTTAGCTGCCAGAGTTGTACCCTTCCTGCTGACTTGTTGTACAGAACTTGTAAGTCGCTTTGGATAAAAGCATCAGCTAAATGACTAAATGTAAATATGTCAATAAACCCAAAGTTTAGGTGGTGAAACGAAGCTTTAACAAGTGTCTGGGTCGGGCCCCTGGCTACATGACCTTTCTGAGTCCTTTGAACCAGAAGTTTCGAGAGGGACATAAAAAAAATATATATATTTTTTACACCATTCCTAAGTCCTCAAACATTTCCCCACGGTATGCAGGGTGACACCTATCAGGCAGGGTGATGGCTATCAGGCTTCTGCCATCTGGAATGACCTGCCCGAGAGGCTTATTTAAGTTCCGTTAAGTTGGGCTTTATTGTCCCCGTGGGGAGGTTGCTCCTCTGCATTTGACCCATCCTCACCACTTAGGAGCAGTGGACAGCCGCGGACAGGCGCCCGGGGACCAACTCCAGTTATGAGGCCGGCACCTTGGTCAAGGGCAACGGCAACGGCAGGAGTGTGGCTAGCATGCTAGCCTGTTCCCCCCCCCCCCTCTCCATTAATTCAAACCTTTATTTAAACACTCGACAAACCGCTGAGGTTGCCCTCATTTACAATGACGTTGAGGGTAGAGACAGGTTCAAATAAATACACGAAGATAAGGAAAAATCAGTTGGAACATTTTATGGTGTTAGGAAATGGGAGTAGGCTACCTGGAGGAAACCCACGCAAACACAGGGAGTGAAACCCAGGACCTCCTTGCTGTGAGGCAACCGCCAAATAAACCTTATTTGTATAGCACTTTTCGTACAAGAATTGCAGCCTAAAGTGCTTCACAGAAAATACAGTAAAATAGACATGAAAATGTGTTTACAATAGACAGAATAAAAGCAATGCAGACAAAAACAATACAAGAAAAGAAAACAATAGAAATAGCAGCATAAACAACAATAAAATAGCTCTCATTTACAATAATCACAGTGTGGATGTAATGAGTCTAAGTGGCAGAGTGTATTAAAAGGCTAAGGTGAAGATATACTAAGTTTTTAGCTTACTTTTGAAAATAATTAAATAATTTAGCCTCCTTAATAGCCTCCCATTAGCCTCTCTAATTTCTATAGGTAAAGTGTTCCATAGCTTTGGTGTGTATTTAGCAAAGGCTGCATCCCAATGTTCTTTTGGCTATCCTGGTATCCTTGTGGGGTGGGGGGGGGTGGCTAAGGAGGTAGAGGGGTCATCTGATAATCGGAAGGTAATCGATTTGTCCTTGAGCAAAGACGCTTAACCCCTAACTGCTCCCGATGAGGTGCTGATGTTGGCACCTTGCATGGTCGCCTCCGCTGTCCGTGTGTGAGCGGGTGAATGTGAGGCGTGGGTTGTAAAGCACTTTGGATAAAAGCGCCATATAAATGCAGTCCATTTATACTGTACCATCTTTCAAACAGACAGGCCTTTATTCATTTTATTCTTTGTCTCGTCATTTATTTAGATTTGTAATCGTTTTGGAAACGCTTTTAACCCTTTCACTACCACACTACAGACGGGTAACCTTTCACTACCACACTACAGACGGTTAACAGTCTGTAGTGTGGTAAAAGCACTACCTTCTGTAGTGTGGTTGCGAAAGGGTTAACCCTTTGTTGTGTCACAGTTAAGGGTTCTCACATACACCTCCTCCAGTTAAGCAGACTCCAGCATCTTTAATATTAAAAGCCACCACAAACAACTCCTCTTACTATTAATTCTATATATATCGTTAGGGGCTTTAAAAGAGATAAACCAGCCTGGTCCACACACAGTGGAGTCCCCCCCCCCCACACATAAAACACACTCTCTCCTAATACATCACCTTGTCTGGCCTAACGCTTTGTGTATTGAAATCCAATTCTCTTGACTAATGGCTCAGTAATAGAGACTCCTGGGTGTCATAGCAACAAAGGAAAGAGAAAAAGAAAGCTGAATAAATAAACTCCTGCCTTGCCGTACCTCGTTGGCGTGTGTTGATGCGAGTCCCTGAGATAAACGTTGGTTTTGTTCTACCTTTTATCCCTGGCAGAGATCCAAACCAAGAGGCAAGAGAGGAAGAGGAGAAGCACGGCTAACCCCGCCTACAGCGGCCTGTTCGAACCAGAGGTGAGAACGCGCTCATACAGTACACACACACGCACTCTCCAGGGGCTCCCTCTGGGGTTCTGGGTGGTGCTTAAATAACCAGGGAAGGTTATGGAACGGTCCAATTCCGTCTATTTCGGTCTTGCCGCATATGCGAGTGCATGAGCTCCGCTCTGTGAGTGTATTGGGTGGGCTGATTCAGTGGCAAACTTTGAGAAGCTCCTAAAAATAAACAGCTATATCCTGGACCATGGGTTTCTCAAGGTTCATCTCTGTGGATTATACAATTCCTGCCAATTCTGTAGCTAAAGCAACACGCCAACATCATGGGGAAACTGTTTACCGCTTACCGCACTCTCCAGAGTCAGACAAGAAGATAGATACCAGTTTCCTCTCTGTGAGTTCAGTAGAAACCTATCCAGCAAGCTAGCCCAGATTAGCACAAATGAATGGACGTGTATACGGACCACTCCGGGAGAGGTGTTTTTGACCAACAGCTAGGCAAGCTGATCCATATCTGCTTCCATTCATTTGTGCTAAGCCAGGCTAGCATTGAGTTGAGTTTATTGAGTTTATTAGGATCCCCATTAGCTGTTGCATGACAACAACTAGTCTTCCTGGGGTCCACACAAAACACAAAACATTACATTCAACAAGACTTTTACAGAACAGCATGGCGCCGGATAGCTTTCTTCTGAACGCACAGAGAGGAAATTAGATTAGATTGAATTGTATTGTCATTTCACAGCACAAGTACAGTACAACGAAAATAAGTTTGGCATCCAACCAGAGTGCAAATGTAGCAGTAAAGTGCAACAGCAATATACAATGTACAGGTGATTAAACTGGGTATAACATATGCAAATGAGTACCACTGAGTGTACTGCAGCCTGCAGCGTAACTAGAATTGGTATCTATCTTCTTTGGACTCTGGAGAAGACGGTAAGCACATTTCCCATAATGTCGCCGTGTTCCATTAAGCACCTCTTTATACACACCCAGCCTATTCAGTTCCATTTCTATGCTAAGACATTTAGCTATCTCAACACCCCCTCTAACTATCCTAGATATTTTCTTCACACTAAAATTAACATTTCCTTTTTTTCTCTCCTCTTGCCTTCCAGCGTAAACGGCTCGCATCAAATTACCTGAACAACCCTCTTTATCTGTCAGCGAGAGGTAAGACAAGGGCTTCACTTCCTATTAGCATGGCGTGGCACGTGATGCTGCTCACAGTTAGTGTGTGTGTGCACTCCTTTAGGCTTACATTTTTTTTTTTAAAGGCCTAATCTGTGATCCGAAGGTAGCCCCGCCATCCGAGAGATAAGGAAATAAGAAGAATAGACATTTACATTTTACATTTAGTCATTTAGCTGACGCTTTTATCCAAAGCGACTTACAAGTTCTGTACGACAAGCCATCAGGAAGGGCACAACTCTTTCAGCTGACTAACAATGTTCATCAAAGGGTTGAGTGCTACAGTGTAGGTTAGTTTATTAGGACAAGTGCATGACAGTAAGGTTAGTTAGGGTTAGATTCTTTTTTTTAATTTCAGATAATGGTTGAAGAAGTGCGTCTTTAGTCGACGGCGAAAGATTTAACGGGTTTTCAGACATGTCTTCATTCTCTGGTGGACCGACTGAGCTTTTACATTTACATTTAGTCATTTAGCTGACGCTTTTATCCAAAGCGACTTACAAGTTCTGTACGACAAGTCATCAGGATACAAGCTTTTGATACAAGACTCTAGACAACGGGTCTTAACGAGGTCCTAATTGCTGTTCATTTGTGGCTGTAAAAAGGTTTTTTTACGTTGGTAAAGTGCATTAAACCCTGGAGTGAAACAGTTCTAAATAGCTTTTTTTTTTACTCTCCCAAGAATGTATGCAAACATTCCCAACATTTACATGGTACAAAACTAATTACGGATTGGGCCTTTAATGAATAAATTAATTTAATGAATACATCCAAAATAGCATGATTTGAAGGAGGCTCCTTAGTTGCACTATGGTTGGTTGGTTGTGCGGGGGTTTGTGGTTGATGTGAATGTGGTCCACAGAGTCTAATAACATGCCCCCCCCCCCCCCCCCCCGAGCCCCCCTGCATGGCTTTGGCTTTGCCTCTCCCCCCTCCTTGCTTTAGCTCCCCCCCCCCTCTCTCTCTCTCTCGCTCTCCCCCCCCCCTCTCTCTCTCTCTCCCCCCCCCCTCTCTCTCTCTCTCCCTCAACCTGTTGGCAGCTACTAACCTATTCTCTGCTTTCCCCACTCGCACGCTAGACACTGAGGATCTCTGCTGGAAGGTACGTAGCATGACTAATGGTAGAATGTGTGTCAGAGAGAGAGAGAGAGAGAGAGACAGAGAGCGCGAGAGAGAGAGAGAGACTGTGTGTCTGTGTGTTTGCTGCAATGTACCGTGGTGTGGTGGTGGGTGGTGGTAATTGTAACATGGAATGGACCAGGAAACAGAAAACGAGGAAGCGGCGCTGGACGCTGTAACAAAGTCATCTCATTAATTTCATACTTTGATGTTGTCTACTGGGGATCTGTAGCGCTGCACGAGAGTACAGACCAAAGGAAAACAAACAAAAAACAACAACAACAAACAAACCAGCCTCATTATGGAATACATTAGATGGGAACAGGGCTGTCGCCAGAGTTTGAACTTTGGTGGTGGGGTGGGGGGCGTCAGCTCCCTCTAGGGGCATCCGGGGGTATGCCCCCTCCTGTTTTCTTTTTGTTTTATTTTAATGCTCATGTCCCATGAGTTCCGACAGGGGAACGGACACACGTTTTCAATGAGAACTTGGGACCGTGAGCAACCTTTTTTTGCAAAAATTATTCAAAACAAAAGCTTATTAACCCCCCCCCTCCCCAAAAACTGAATAATTTCAGGTAATTAACATTACATATCGCTTGTCATGGAATTAACACATTTATGCATACTTTTGACAATAAATTAAATCAGAATTTGTTCTTACTTGCTTGCCTGAGTAAATAAAAGTTAAATAAAAGTTAAATTTTGAAAACCGATACCGATAATTTCCGATATCACATTTTAATGCCAATATCGGCCGATAATATCGGTAGGCCGATAATATCGGACATCCCTAGTTGATACCATTTGATATACAGATTTTATGAAAATTCTCTCCAAAATATCCCATTAAGACACCAAGACCTTGACGAACACCTTAGAAAAAGTCATGCTGTGATTTGGTATCGAGATTTCTGCAAGAATTGCATTTTTCGGCGAATGGATGGTGAGCCCCTATTTTCAATATACCTAAGCAAGCGAGTTTATGCAATTCCAAGACTGTTTATGGACCCCAGTATGCAGAAATAAGCATTTTCTTTTTAAATAGGTTAAAATAATACATTTGTATAACATGCAAAGATCTGCATGGTTTTACCCCAATAATACGTGGGATTAGCATAAATAGGAGCATAATTTACGCCCCTTACCGACAAGCTAGCAGGACATGCTTGGCACCTATGGATTCCCTGGGTTGTCTAGTTTTATATGAATGGAAAATGAGCACGCTAGAGCCTGCGAACGTCTAGCTAATGGATCTGGCGAGCGACGCCCCTGGATGGGAACAACTCACTAAAAGTGTGGGACGTGACAAGACTCATCAAGGCAACCTTTACCAACAAGAGCAGCGGCGTTCCAAACTAGGCCAATCTGGGAGCAGGATTCATCATCGACTTCCATTACGTCCCGGGTCCCCGCTCTGCGCGGCGCGGAGGACAACCTGTCAGTGTGTAATATGATGGATGCGTCCCGTACCTGCCTCCAGCAAGTTCCTGGCCTTTTTACCTCGTCTTGATTGGTGTTTCTTTTTTTTCTCTTTTTTTAACCGTCACGCTATTTCAAACTGATGTCTGCTCTCGGGACGGCACGTAATATGAGAGATAGGGAAGGGGGGGGGGGGGGGGTGCGCGGTCGAACCATCAAATCTTGAGGGGCCCCTGCCGACGCCTGTGATTTTTCTTTTTCTTTACATTCCTCTCCGGCAGGATTAAAGCGCTGACATTTCACCGACTGCCTGCTTTTCCAGAGATAGTGGACGGAGGGGGGGAGGGTGCCATTAGGGTGCAGGGCCAGCGCTCGCTGCTCTAAACAAATCACTCGTCGGCTTTTTAAGCTGGTATCAAGGAGACCCTCTGGGTTCACATCGAGACTCAAGCCTGTTCAAATCACACAGGGTGTGAGACGCCTCCCTGTTGTTAGAATTTAATTACAGAGATGAGACGAGGAGGGGAAAAGTGCCCTGTTCTGTCTGTTTTAGTGCACTTTAACGGTAAACAGTGACTAATCACAAAGGCAGCAGTGCCTTTATTAGAGGAATAACAGGATTTTTTTGGGTCGGAGTAAATTATTTCTTCACTGCACTCATATCTGTTCAGGCCGTGGGGTGTTTATAACATTAGACCTTCAGGTTACCTTGTAGAAACGGCGTGTTCGCACCGACACGTACGCACCAAAGGTGCACACGCCGTTTGATGACAGCCTGTGGATTTTGAAAGTCGTTGATAAATTAGAACATTGTGACTTGGCGTTAGCTTGAGTTAGCCTTATGGCCAGCAGCGCCCCTTTATTTGAATGTAGAACGCTAACAAGCCATTTTTCATATAAGCCAACAGCCAAGGCAGCCATTTTCCCCTCAAATTGCACATACATTGGCAATTATTTTAATTTGATTGTTTATACATAACATAACCCTTTAGGTCAGATTAGACTAGTTTAAACTTTATTGTCATTATACAGCACAAGAACAGTACTATGAAAAGAAGTTTGGCATCCAACCAGAGTGCAAATGTAACAGTAAATTGCAATAGTAATATGCAATGTACAGGTGATTAAACTGGGTATAAAATATATGAATTAGTACTACTGAGTCATAGTGCTAATCAGAGAGTTGTAGTATTAATATGTACAGTTATACAGGTATAAAGACACTAGTAGTGGTAGTAAGTCATACTGGCCGGCAGCATAACTGGGCCTAACAAAATTAATAGTTGGTTTCAGGTTGGTTGTCAGATTGGCCATGGGTAGGTAGGGAATTTATTTTATTTAATTTTTTTATTTTATTCTTTCCCACGGTGACTATGGATAGGGAATTTCTTTATTTAATTAAAATGTTCACAACAACATGGATGCATGTACTCTGCCAGCATGTTTAATATCCATAATACTAAATGTTTGACTAAGATTTCTATGAAACTTTATTAAAAAAAAAAAAAAAAAAATTTTTTTTTTTTTTTTTTATAATTTTTTCTAAAAACTCATAAAATATATTGGGTCGCACCTAAATCGGCAGGGTCGGTCGGCAACCTGAAACCAACTATTAATTTTGTTAGGCCCTAGTAAGAGTAGGTAAGGGATATGTACAGATAATATATATAGTATCAACAGGTGTGTAAAAAGGATTATATGCAGGTATATACAGACAGATGTGGATATAATATATATATATATATATTAGTGCTGTCAAACGATTAAAATATTTAACTCGATTAATCGCATGATTGTCCATAGTTAACTCGTGATTAATCGCAAATTAATCGCATTTTAATTTTTTAATTTTTTTTACCTTAAACAGATCTTTTTCAAGTTCCAAGTTTTAATACTCTTATCAACATGCGAGTCAACAAATGCTTGCTTTATGCAGCCATTTAACACAAAAGGATGACCCTCATGCATTGCAAATTTGCATCAAATTCAAAACAGAGTGATGCACAAAATAACTTAAAAGAAAATAATAATTTAAAACAATGAATAAAGTGTGCATGAAATAATAGGGGAAAGAAAACGTTAGGAACTTGTTACATTCACTGAGTAATCACACACCCCCGGGCCCCCCCTCTCTCTCACACACACACACTCCCAGCTCTCTTTCTCTCTTGCCCCTTCCTCATCTCTCTCACCCCCCTCTCTCTATATATCTCACACACACACACACACACACACACACACACACACACACACACACACACACACACTTCAGAAACAAACATAGTATCAATGAGAGCATCAATAATACACCTGAGTGAAGTCTAGTAATTTTTTTTTTTTTTTTTTAGTTAATCTTGAGTTAAAAAAATTAGTGGCATTAATAGAATCGGGAGTTAACGCGTTAATATCGCGTTAACTTTGACAGCCTTAATATATATATATATATTAGTGCTGTCAAACGATTAAAATATTTAACTCGATTAATCGCATGATTGTCCATAGTTAACTCGCGATTAATCGCAAATTAATCGTTTTTTTTTTTTTTTTAACCTTAAACAGATCTTTTTCAAGTTCCAAGTTTTAATACTCTTATCAACATGCGAGTCAACAAATGCTTGCTTTATGCAGCCATTTAACACAAAAGGATGACCCTCATGCATTGCAAATTTGCATCAAATTCAAAACCGAGTGATGCACAAAATAACTTAAAAGAAAATAATAATTTAAAACAATGAATAAAGTGTGCATGAAATAATAGGGGAAAGAAAACGTTAGGAACTTGTTACATTCACACACACAAGGGCTGATTAATCACACACCCCCCTCTCTCCCTCACACACACACTCTCCCAGCTCTCTTTCTCTCTTGCCCCTTCCTCATCTCTCTCACCCCCCTCTCTCTCTATATCTCACACACACACACACACACACACACACACACACACACACACACACACACACACACACACACACACACACTTCAGAAACAAACATAGTATCAATGAGAGCATCAATAATACACCTGAGTGAAGTCTAGTAAATTTTTTTTTTTTTTTTTTTTTTTTTTTAGTTAATCTTGAGTTAAAAAAATTAGTGGCATTAATAGAATCGGGAGTTAACGCGTTAATATCGCGTTAATATTGACAGCCTTAATATATATATATATATATATATATATATATATATATATATATATATATATTAGTGCTGTCAGGCGATTAAAAAATTCATCTAATTAATTACAGGATTTGTAATTAATTAATCTAATCGCATTTTAATCGCATATCCATTTTATGCCTGATATTTTATATTCTATAATCATATTTCAAATTGCATGGCAGAATTCAGTACTGTATACAAAACCTTCTGTTTAATCATCTTCCATCTATTAATTTGCTTAGATGTTTCAGGTCTGGTCAATTTGAGCATGGTGTTATTCACAGTCAAAGATAAAAAAAAATTATTGATATTCTCATTTGGTTCATTACAATTTACTCAAGCCTAGTAACAGACACAGTATTTCTGACACTGGGAATACATTCCCTGAGATCCATTATGTCCCTAGAATCAGATACCAAGAAGAAAAGTATGTAAATGTGTATTCTACGTTGTTATGGAATGAATGAGATTAAATTATATATTTTTTTTTATTTTGAGTAAATTTTCATAACGCGATAATTTGCTCTGTAATTAATTAATCTAATTAACGCGATAAACTGACAGCCCTAATATATATATATATACACAGTAAGAATATATACTGTATAGGTGCAGTGTTATTAGGGTTGCAAAGGGTTGGAAACTGTACATTTCCGGAAATATGGGATTACTATGGTAACCTACCAGACACAGGTCATCCGGCCCATATGGAGAATTATGGGGAACGTCTGACTGACAGCTTGTGTGTGTCTGTGTGTGTGTCTGGCAGGAGGACTTGGAGCATGATGACCACTGTTCCATCTGCAAGGAGGAAGGCGAACTCCAGCCATGTCATAACTGCAGCCGAGCCTACCACCCCAACTGCCTCAACCCTCCGCTGAAAACCCCGCCCAGAGGGGCGTGGTACTGCCCCAAGTGCCAGAAAAAGGTAAGGACTACTGGTGGAGTGTGTGGAGCCGAGGATGGGAACAGTTTGCTTTAGAAATCTAATCAATTCAGGAAGTGGTTTCTTCTTCAAAAGTAAGATATTCAAAAACCCTAACCATAACCCTAACTTAACCTTAATTTGAACCCTAACCTTAACCTAACCATACCTTACCTTAACATGAATTTAAATCTGCATCTGATGCCCCTTAGCTCATGGAATGAACGTTGTTAAAGCTTGAGATTCGTTTTGCTAGGATTTGTTTCTCTGGCCGAACTAATTAACTTATTAATCCTTTATTTAAAAACAGCCAATCAAATCCCCATCAATGGAATATTAACCCGCCCATACCCATGCTGATTGGACCTTGTGCAAGACTAGAAAGCGGGGATCTTTGATTAAACACCTGCTATCAGAAGAATAATTTCATATCAAATGAAAACTTGGCCCACGATGGAATGAGTTTGAGACCCCTGGTCTATCCCTTGCAATAAAAAGAAGTTTTTACTTTAACTTTTTAGTACTTAAGTACATTTAAAAGTAGAAACTTTTGGACTTTTACTCAAGTGTGTTTTTAGCCAGATAGATCTTTCTCAGATGTAAAAATATGTACTTTTTACACCCCTGACTGTTTATCATCTCGGTAGCTCGGTCGGAGCATTCCGTTATCGATCCTTACAAACTACGTTACAAACACGCTCCAAATCCAAGAACGACTGACGCGAGGAAGTCCGAAAATAGTAATTTGTACAACAGAGCGCAGCACGCCCACCTACCTAGTGGTTCTCCGAGGTTCAAACTCACGTGTGGAATCTCCTTCGTCTCCCTCTCCAGGTCCTGAACAAGGAGAACATGTCGTGGCCTCAGAACTTCGTCCAGTCCTACGTCACACACAAGACAGGTGAGTGAACTCTGAAATACAGACGCCTGTACCATACAAAGTGTGAGTCACGTCCGCGTGCGTGGTTTTGTTTAGGTGGTTCGCGGTGGCGATGGGGTCTCGATGTACACACACGCGCGTTAGGGCGTGCGGGTGTGTTTGCGTGTGACCCTGGTGACTTGCAAGTCAAGCCATTTGATGCGCCTCGAGCCGATGGGATAGCTAACAAGCCATGTGTAACTGCAACCGAGATGCATTGGGGGCTAATCTCACGTCAAAAGGTGGTATTGGGGCCACAAGTTTACTGTAAATCGCTGTATCTGCACCAGTGGTTCTCACTTTCATGTCAAGGACCCCAATTTGATACATAATTGGCCAGGGACCCCATCTGAGAAGATGTTTGATGTCACATGATGATTTAACCCTGACTTCCATAGCCATCTACATTGTGGGTGGAGAGATAGAGGAGAGCAGAACAGTCTTATACATTCTCTCACTGTACTAACTTCTAGTGAAGAATATATTAGTGAAATTAAACTAGTCCCTGTTTTTTCGGGGGACCCACTCTGAGAACCATTGGTCCACACAAGCCACATACTGTGTCTCACACACACAGGTATTACCATCAGCCCCCCCCCCCCCCCCAAAAAATGTCTGTCCGTCTTCCTGAGGATGCATTGGCCAGGTGTAAACATGAATGTGGATAAGTCATATCTGGATGTTATCCAGACAAGAGATAAATGCAAAAAAAACTGAGGTGCTGATCGTAGCAGCTGAAAAGACTGCAGCTGGAGTGGCCACTCACTTGGGGTCCCTTAAAGACAACGTACGTCCCCACCTGAGAAACCTGGGTGTTGTCTTCGACCAGGCCATGAACCTAGCCAAACATGTCAAATCACTCACACGCACCTGCTTTTTTCACCTCAGAAACATTGCAAAACTACGCACCATCATATCTCACCTAGAACATATCTGAACTAGAACTGTCCGTGCATGCTTTTATTTCCTCTAGGCTTGACTACTGCAACTCACTTTTCACCTGTCTCACCAAATCATCCACAGACAAATGGTCCAAAATGCTGCAGCCAGGCTACTCACAAGGTCAAAAAAATCATGTCACATCACTCCCATTCTGGTATCCCTGCACTGGCTCCCGGTACACTATAGAATTCACTTCAAAGTCCTCACTTTTACTTTCAGAGCACTCCACGGTCAGGCCCCTATCTACATCACTGAACTCATCCATCCCTACACCAACACCCGCTCACTCAGATCTGCCGATCAGCACCTCCTGGTGGTCCCCAGGTCCAGGCTAAAAACAAGGGGTGATCGAGCCTTCGAGGTGACAGCACCAAGGCTCTGGAACGCTCTCCACCTGGACCTGCAAACTGCCCCCTCTGAAAACTCTTTTAAAAAACAACTAAAAACACATTTGTTTAGACAGGCCTTTGGTCATACATAGGCACTCTTTCTTGTCCTCACTGTTCCTATAGTTTTGTTTTTTAATTAGTGACTCATGATTTTATCCAAATTCTACTTTTTTATCTGGTTTCACTGTTTTTTAACTGCTGTCTGTTGTTGTTGTCATTTATTTCTGATTTTGTTTTGTTGTGTTTTTTATATACTAAGCTGTAGTGTAAAGCACCCTGTGCATTCGTGCTGTGAAGGGTGCTATATAAATAAAAGTCATTCATTCATAAAATTTAATTAGATCCAAGATTCAAGAGATTTATTCGTCACATACACGCACGAGACATTATAGTGAAATGAAGGTGGCCATGCCCGCTTTGATTGTGCAAAAAATACAAATAATAATAGAATAAAATAGAATAGATAATAAAATAGACATGATAAAAAGTACTAAGATAAAAAACAATACAATGCTAAGCTTACGAAAGGTAATGAGTCCTATATACACTATTATACAATATACAGTTATACTATATCTAACTATGCTATACTAGCTATACTATACAAAAACATAGTTATGTTAATTACGTGGAATCAGTGTAAACAGGCCTAAGGCGTATAATGTTTGTGTTCAATAACGAGCCAGGAGACTAGAGCATGTTGTATTGTATTATATATGTAATTGTTTTTATATGTGTAAATAAACAAACAAACAAACAAACAAACTCCACACACCACTGTGGGGGGGGGGGTTGTAATATAACATTCCCCATTCCCTTGTAACGTCTCCTTTTTTAAATACTTTTAAGTACTTTATACCATACATGTGCTGATGGGGTCTTGCTCTGTGTGTGTGCGTGCGTGTGTGTGTACATGCAGTGAGACAGGAGGAGAAGAGGAGACTGCTGAGGAGGAACACGGAGCTGAAGAAAGAGTGTTCCCACCTGGAGGAGCAGGACAACAGGCTGAACAAGAGCCTCACGGTGAGAGAGAGGAAACAGATCAGGGATCAGCTTAGTTTTACACCGAGAGCCTCATGGTGAGAGAGAGGAAACAGATCAGGGATCAGCTTAGTTTTACACTGAGAGCCTCACGGTGAGCGAGAGGAAACAGATCAGGGATCAGCTTAGTTTTACACTGAGAGCTGTACCCTTAAAAGGAGAACGCCACCCATTTGAAGAATTCCCGTGTTTTCCCCACATGTCCCCGGGACTGTTCAGTCTTTCTGGAGCCATAAATCAGAGAGAACCCTCCCACTCGGCGATGTAACTGGGCTGCTCCATAGACAATAAATGGGGCTAATTTCCCCCGTAATGAAGAGATGCGTAGTAAAATAAGAAAAGATATTCCACAAAGGAGTTCCACAAATCATGTTCAACCCAGATTCGGCTCAAACAAGGGACTAAACACGTTTCGCAATTATGCCACAATAATGTGGAACGCCCTACCCACAACCGTGAAGGAATGTGAATCCCTACCCTCCTTCAAAACCGCTCTCAAAGAGCACCTACAGGGTGGCTGCAATTAGAAACTGGCCCCGCTAAATGTCCAACCCCCCCCCACGCGTACAGTTTCTTCCCTTTCGGATGTATATATTTTTTTATGATCTCTTTTTTTTTAAACAGTACTGTACATTTGTATGTCTTGTATGTCATAAATGTCTTGATGAATTGAAAATGGAGGACCCTTATGTAAACAAGACGAAAGTCTTTTTCTGGTCTGCATCCTCTTAGCAGTTGTTTGTATTGTCGAGCCGTACTGTATTGTACCCATTCTGCAATCCGTTAATAAAGTTTTCAACCAATCAATCAATTCCTTAATGGAGGTACAGGTATGGACAGGGTAATAGTAGGAAGACATAAATATAGGCAAAAAAATTATAGTACAGATAAGAATAAGCAGCGTAAACAATATAATTAACTCTGAATATACGCATATGAGCCAGTAGGCAGTGTAATCAAAGGTGCAGATGAGGGTCTGTATGCCCTATCAGTTATATTATACGTCAATAACACTTAGAATCTGAATATATACTAAGTAAAGTGTACAGTATACACAGGTGCGGTATACATAAGGTACCCTAACTGGCATGATATACGCCATACGTTAGTCTGTGCGGTTTAGGTGGTAAGAGTCCAGACACACTTACTTAGTGATCAGACATTCCTAGTAGTTCTCGAGTTCTGCTGCCGTTAGTTCTCCGGCTCTGGTCCCACTGTTGTGGAATAACCACAATAACCCACTCCCTCTCTCCTGCGCGTGTTTCAGCAATGCATGGATCTGAGGCAGCGTCTGCTGGGCCAGCAGAGAGACACCCAGGCCTCCCTGGAGCGTCTGAAGGCCCTGATCCGGCTGATCCAGCGCGACCAGATGATCCAGGTCACCATGACAGCCACCACCACCACGGGCGCCTCCCTGCTCTCCCTGCCCTGGATCAAACCCACCAGCACCACCGCCGCTGTCACCGCCACGTCGCCCCCCGCGGGGCCCTCCATGCTACTGCAGAAGAGCCTGCCCCAGACCCAGGGCAACAACTGATACCGCCCGCCCCCCCCCACACACACACAACACAGTGCAGCTCTTTATGCCAAGTAGCTGCCCTGCTCGAACCGAACCACAGGCCTGCCTCAACCGAAACGTCGAGGGCAAAATGTTGTCGTTTTATTTCTTTGTTTTTTGTTTTTCTAACATGTCTGAGACACACCATTGAATAATAATATCAAGCTTTTTTTTTTTTTTTTCAAGAGCCGGCGTGGAAAGAGAAGGAAAAAAAAGCGACAAAAACTTTGGAGAAAAAAAAGAGCCTATATCCTCCACCCGATATACAACGAAGTATTTTTTAAAAACCAGACACCTACAGTGCTTATGAGATTTCTTTTTTTATTTGTTATTTTCTATTTATTAAAACGTTCTTGGCCTTAATGTATTTATGACAAAAAAGTTAAGAGTACAAACCCTGCCACAGAAATATGGAATAAGTATTCTACGGGGGGCTCAAAATAGTTTCCTTTCCTTTAAAAAATAAATAAAAATAAAAAAAAGGTATAATTATTGTACCGCATATAGCGAGAGACAACATTCTAGCGTAGTCGTAGTTACAAATAAAACGATGGGAATATCGGACGTGGAGAAGGACATGTACATTGATATATCTTGCATAGATATCGTCGTTCTCATTCTCCTATGAACAATGTTTTTTGCCATACCAATTCAGGTGAAACGAGGGGGCAGAAGGGGTGGGCGGGGTATTTTCATCGTGTATGTACGTAACGCATACGAGCCTTCAGAAACAAACAAAAAACGAAGAAGCAGAGAATAACTTTTTTTCAGTATTAATAGAGTAAAAAAGGGAGAAAGTCGAAAAAGGAAAAAGTATTTAAGATAACTACAGAATTTAGCATTTCTAGTGGAGAGTTTTAGTATTTTCATGCTGATGATGCCTGGTGATAAATGTTTGGAGTATTCAGGGGGGATCACTGTACATATATTGTATTATTATCATCATTATTATTATTATCATCATTATCATCGTTGCAGGTCTTTCTGTTCCCTCTCGACGTTACAGGATTAACGCGTCTGAATCCGAGCTATTCCTTGTTATCAAAAATGGAATTTTTTTAAAGGACCATGTTCTGAGCTCATGTAAATGTGTGATCCATTCCATTAATAGTCCTCACCCCCCTTTACCAGTATAAGAAAATATGCCAAAAAAAAAAAAATACTTAAAAATCTTTTGTACTGGAGAGTTCCATTTATCCAAACGTCTGTACAGGTAGTGCTGTTTTTCCCCCTGCCTATTTTATATATTTTGTTTGGCTTTGACCGTTTTTTACTCATGTCACAACGTTTTATGACTTGTAAACACTTTACAGTGAAGAGACGGTTATAATTTGACCAAGATTTTTTTGTTGTTTACTAGTGTGCTAGACAGTACAAATGATCACTGCCTCAAGTACAAGAAGTAGATTAAAACCAGGGTTTATTATTTTACGTTGTTTTGTAAAACACAAGTCGAACAGAATGGGGACAACTCTGTCATCTGCAACAGCTTCGAGTGTCAATGGACCAAAACGTGCACTAAAATGGCTGCCTCGGAGAGTGAGTCTTTTAGTCCCCCCGGACCGTTCCACAGTGTGAATGCGCAGAGTTTGGCTTTTCAAAGTTCATATTTGCATTTCAAAATAATAATTTGTCGTCGTATGTAGCCTAGTGTTTCATCTTAATAGAGAAGCTTAACGCTAGCTAACTAGAGAACTAGTTGGAGAACTTCAGCCATCTTGGCTAGCTAACCATGCTACAATACTAAGCTAAGTAATGTCATATCAAGTTGACAAACTGGTTGTACACGATGACAGTTTGACGTTATGATTTCTAAATGGAAATATGGACTTAATATATTGTTAGTTTCTCATGTTAGTTGTTCAGCTTTCGCCCCTGAAAGATTTACTTCTCAATAGCCTAATATTTTTTCTGTTGCCTGGCCAACGGTGTAATCCTACTTCCTGGAATTAACGCCCCTTCCCCCCAATGATCTCGCATTGCACTGTGGGATAGGTAAAGGTGAGCGTGTAGGCAGCTATGTTCTTTCACGCTAGGTCCATTTGTATAGTTAGTCTTCCTGCTGGTCCAGAGAGGTTCTGCCAAGTGTTCTGAAATATACTCACTTCACAAGTCTTATATCATACTGAGGTCTATCAAACGATGAGCTGCAAGATCTTATATCGCAAGTGAATGCAAAAAAAAACGAACAAAAGTAAGTTTGATTAAAACTAAAAGAAATGTCTTGGGGAATGTGTACACTAGCTCCATTAACTACCTGATGAGCATGACGACAAAAGGTGTCGTCAGGAAGGCAGACTTTATTTCACTCATATCAAAGTCCTTTGGGATTCTAAAAGAATCTTAAGACACCACTTGAAAGTCCTTGATGTTGAAGAGCACTGAGGATCCCACAGTGCCAGGAGGCTGGCTTTACCGCGAGGCTCTCGAGTCTAGGGCCTCTGGATCACAAGCGCCGGCAGACTACATGTCAAGCAATAGGATATTTTGAAGCATTCAACAGCAATGGACTTCCTATTCCCTTCGATGTTCCCTGAACCAGGTTGCTTTTCCGTCTTCATCGTTTTTAAACCAGCAATTTAAAACCTTTTTGTTACTCTGGTAAATATATCAGCCCCCCCCCCCCATCATGCATCAGGTAAACCTCTTCCCTGGAGGAGATTTCTGTCGATACTGTTAAGCTCTTTGAGCTCGACCCCAGTTCACATAAAAGAGCTATCACTCACAAACACTCTCCAAACCAAACACATACACATGCCTGTATCTATTTATCAAAAAAAAAAAAAAAAAAGATATAGACATCACAAACATTCTATTACGTTTGCCTTTACTAAATGAACAGAATGAGTTGGGGTTTATCGTGGAACTACGGTACATGGAACTAGACGAGCCAAGTAGGGTGGATTTGCGTTGGTGCGGGGCGTTCTGTGGGTCTGGGCAGGTATTAACAGCACATAGCAGAACCGACTCGTGCGTCGAGCCGGCGGGGATAATAATCCCCCCCCCCCATAACCGGAATGTATAATGCTGGGGTGCATATCACACGTTCTGCGCTCTCTCTCACTCACACAAGACCGCGAGAAGACAGTCGTCCTTAGGATGCTGCTGTGTTGTTGACCCAGGCCACTCGGAACCGGGATGAAATTCCGTGAAGAGGGCGGATAAGAGAATCATATCAGTGCTCCACGTCGCATTGACAGTGTGCCCTTCATCCATTCTCCCTCTCCCTCCTCCTCATCCACCACCCCCACACACACAAAGGGGCGTGTGTCCCAGCCTCCCATCTTTTTTCTCTCATCCATTTTTCAGAATCTTCTCCGGGAGAAACTGTGCAGTGCTTATTTAAGAAAAAAAATAAAACTTAAAATAAAAAAACAGATCTATTTTAATACACAAAACGACACAAAACATTTGAACAAATGAAGAGAGGAAGAGAAGTAAAAGTTATTTAAAACATTTTTTATATTCTTTTATCAAGGAACAAACAAAAAAGAGCGAGAGAAGAGAAACATTGGAATTTTTCTATTGTTTTGCCAATTATGCATCTTACGTAGCTTGCAGAAATGTTCAATGTATTTCTTTTTTTTGCCATGAAGAGGTGGTGAGAGAAGAGAAGAGACAACACAAAGACTTTTTTTATTTAGATGGATATGAACATGTCTGTTGGCTGTTGAAGTAGTAGTTATTTTCTTTGTCATTGATAATAAAGGGGGCTGTCCAGTGGATAGTGTGTATAGGATAAAAACAAGTGTTTGTCTTAATATGCCAATGTAGTTTTTCTTCATTACGATGCATTAAAAAGTCGATTGATGGAAGTTGGTAAAATGGTAAAAGAGTAGTCTCACTTTTTTGTACCAAGTTCTTATGAAAAATTGAATCATTAATAAACAAAAATTCAAGAACAACATTCTTTTTTTGAGTAGAGTCTGTATTTTTCTTTTTCCATACTGAATCATGAAATCTCTTTATTTTCAGTGCGGGTGACGGTGTGAGGATGGCCAGACATCACTGATGATATTGACAATATTCTTCTATCAATCCCTCCCTCCCTTACAAAAACATATAATACAAACATAACAAAGATAATACACTAGAAAGGTGTGCTCAGTAGAGCACAAATCTCCACCAGGCGGCATGCCGGACACGATGGACGAACAAACGCACAAAAACACTGACCGCTCTCCAATTAGTTATTAGCATTAGCGTGCTAACGCTAGACAGTAATAGGAGGCATAGGAAGCATGTTAGAAAGTATATGAAAGATGTTAGGAAGCATAGAAAGCCGCTGGGTTCGAGCCCAGCTCTCGTCGTTGCTACCGGCTGGCCGGTCGTTCATACTAACACAATTGGCAAGTGTGGGTGGGGATTGGACGTTGTGGACAGCGACTCCTACAGGTCGGTTTGGTGACGCCGGTGCGGCGGAAGCAGGAAGTAGCGGGGGCAGCGTGAGCCTCCCACGCGTTACTCCTCGCAAACAGAGTTCGAGCTGCTGCGGTGAAAAGATGCGACAGGCTGCCTCCTCGTGTACCGGAGGGGACAAGTGATGCAAGGCTTCTGTCTAGCAACGTTCAAGACGGGAGGGAAGAATTGGAAATACGAAATTGGGATTGGAGAAAAATAGAAAATGGGGAGAAAAAGTGGATAAAAAAAAAGGAAGCATAGAAAGCATGTTAGCATGCTTAGGAAACATGTTATGAAGCATAGGAAGGATATTAGGAAGCATAGGAAGGGTGATAGGAAGCATAGGAAGGGTGATAGGAAGCATGTTAGGAAGATTAGGAAGGATGATAGGAAGCATAGGAAAGGTGACAGGAAGCAAGTTAGGAAGCATAGCAAGGATATTAGGAAGCATAGGAAGAGTTATAGGAAGCATAGGAAGGGTGATAGGAAGCATGTTAGGAATCAGGAAGGATGTTAGGAAGCACAAGAAGGGTTATAGGAAGGATGATAGGAAGCAAGTTAGGAAGCATAGGAAGGATGATGGGAAGCATAGGAAAGGTGACAAAGCAAGTTAGGAAGCATATGAAGGATGATAGGAATCATAGGAAGGATGTTAGGAAGAATAGGAAGGGTTTTCCTGAATACGCTTTTAAAATGAGCAATGATGGAAATGAATTCCAATGCAATACTTGACTGGTGTGAAGAATATTCCAGCACGCATGTCCCTGGCCTGCTGTCGGCCTCTGTGGCCACTTTCATCCAACCTTGTAGTTGCCGAGATTAGTCTGGACAAACAAGACACACGCAACCGAACCCATAATCTCCTCCCAGGCTACCGCCTGGTGGAGACAGTGAACAGAATACACAAGACAACACAGTTACACACTCTGATACAAACAGAGGAGTATGGGACACCAACAGCTCATGGCTGTCAAACAGGCAATACTCATTTTAAAAACAACACCACGCACCAAGGTCACACGTCAACGAGACGAGAGATTTGCCGACGGGTGAATAATCCTTTGGCATATAAAACTTTCGAGTGCAATCGAACGCATTACGCAGAGTCACAATGTCCAGACGTAATGGTATTATCGTGCCCACAGTCAAAGCAATCAGTCTGCGTATTGTGAGGCAAATGACATAATGGTACGCAGTAAAAAAAAAAAAAAAAAAAAACGTTGTATTTGGACTCGCCGAGGTCCTCCGCTGGCGGATTGGACGGTGTTGTCGGGTCTGGCTAGAGGGCATCCGTGCCCCTTCACTGGGAACTAATGGGCGTCGCCCTGCTAATTATTTGGGAGGAACTCTGAAGTCGGGCTCTCTTAGTACTCCGGGCACACAGTGGAAATCGCCTTCTGAGATTCTCTGCCCTTCAAGGTTATCAGTCGTATCCACCCGCCCCCCCCCCTCCACCAGCATCATCCCTCATCACCTCCTCCCCCAGGCCATTATGTTGCTAAGGCACCGCTGGCACTGCGGTTATTTTGGATGCAAGCTATTTTCAGGTTTTATTTATTTATTTCAAGAGAGGTGAGAGGGATGGCTGTATGATCAAATGAGTCTGTACCGTACTTGATTTACGGGGGTGGTGTCTGGTGTAAAACTATAAAAAAAAAAATCTTTTTTATTTCATTTTTTTTTTTTTTTCACGTCCGGGAAACAAAATGCCAAAGTCACATAAATTGTACTTTGTTGTTTTGCTTTTTGGCCAAGTTGGCTGGTCCGTTCCCTTGGTCCCAACACGGGAAAGGAAAGAAAATAACTAAGGTTCACATTGAGTTGGAATGTTGTACACAGCCAGAGGTCAGGCGCGCGTCGGCAACTCAAGTGGAACAGAATCTTAGCCGTGCGTGGGGGCGTGTGTCTGTGGCTTTCCCTAAACAATGGTATAGGCCGGGGCACAGCGCCACTATGACAACACACCAGCGCCACCATGTGGTTTACTAAAAAGAAAAAAGAAAAAAATTATAATTAAGAAAATACTTTTTTGCAGTGAAAGCTTGGGGCCAGCTTAGAAACAGACGCACCATTGTCTAATACGTGATGCTCGGTCCTCTGTTCCACTGTGTGCGCGTGTTTTCGTGTTCAACATTAAACTATTACGCAACATTATACACTGTACAGTGGCTCGGGAGGTAGAGCAGTCGTCTGGCAATCTGGAGGTTCCCGGTTCGATTCCCGCTCTTCCCGGGCAGCGTGTCGATGTGTCCTTGAGCAAGACACTTAACCCCTAATTGCTCCCGATGAGCAGGTTGGCACCTTGCATGGTTGCCTCCGCCGTCGGTGTGTGAATGTGTGAGTGAATGGGTAAAATGTGAGTAACAAATTGTAAAGCACTTTGGATAAAAGCGCTATATAAAAAAGCATCCATTTACCATTTAAGTTGCAGGAAATTACAGCAAATGGCTTTCTTTTTTGCATAGCCTCCCCCCCCCCCGGACCACACCCTAATTGCGACTCAGCGCCATCTTGTTTGAAAATCCTGGGGAGAGCCCTGGTGTTGTGTTGGGGGCGGGGGTTCAGGGCGTCACCTGGCCGGGGGGGCAGCGGGAGCCGAACACGGCGCCGTAGTGCTCGATGAGGATCTCCGTGAAGATGTTGATGGGGGTCAGGGCGCTGAGGGACACGGAGCCCTGCGGGGGCCACACCAGGTTCACCCCGAACACACACGCCAGGTTGGACGGGCTCATCTTGTTGGTGATGCTCTGTTCAGAGACCTAGGGAGAGAGGGAGGGAGAGAAAGAGGGAGAGATATATAGAGGGAGGGAGGGAGAGAGGGAGGAAGAGAGGGAGAGAGGAAGGGAGGGGGAGATAGGGAGGGATATATAGAGAGAGAGGGAGGGAGGGGGAGAGGGAGATAGAGAGAGAGGGGGAGAGAGAGAGGAGAGGGAGGGAGAGATGGATGGAGAGACAGGGAGAGAGAAGAGAGGGAGAGAGAGGAAGGGAGAGAGGGAGGGAGGGAGAGAAAAAGAGAGGGAGGGAGAGAGATAGAGAAAGGGAGGGAGAGAGAGATAGAGAGGGAGGGAGGGAGGGAGGGATGGGCAGACGGGACGAGTGGGAGAGAAGCAGGGAGAGAGGACGAGACATAATTAGCAGGAGGATGAGAATAACCTGAAGTGAGACACGAGGGCAGAGCATGAGAGCAACGCTGAGTGACTCTTGTAGAGATGCAGCCATAGCACCCATTCCACTGTCGATACCGATGCAGAGAGCTACACTTTTGAAGTATCGTCCGATACAGAGCACAGATCCAATTCCATTAGGTTTACTCATCTAGACTAAACACCATTAATATGGGGAGGGGGTAATCCCATTTTCTCCATTAGAGATAATCGAACATCTTCCTATTTGTCAGAAATACAGAAAATTAAGTGACTGTATCGGCCCGATATCTAATACTAGATCTAATACCAGTATCCCGATATCCAATACCAGGATCCTATTTTTCATTCATTCAAACCTTTATTTATTCTCGAAAGGACAATTGAGGTCACCCTCATTTTCAATGTCGTCGAGACTTATAAATAAATATTAATAACTATCTATATAGCACTTTTCATGCATGGACCGCAGTCCAGAGTACCCCACAGCAATTTGTATACAAAATAAATAAAAAACAGTCATAGAATCAGCATATAGTTGACAGAATAAAAAAACAATGCATAAATTGCAGACATAAGAATAGGCATACAGTGTTGCTCGAAGGACCCCCCCGAAACAGCCAGTCCCCCAAACATCAATCCCCACCACATCCCCATCCAAGACAACCCCCCCTGATAAAGCACGTCATGACCGAAGGAAAACAGCCCGCGTGCCACTCACACTGCCATGCGCGGTGACGGGAATGCCACCCCCGCGGGCTGCCCCATATCCCCCGGTCCCGGTGACCTCAACACCACGAGGAAACCAGTGAATCCCACGCCCCCACCCCCAAACTCCACGGAGGAAAGGACAGGCCGCACGCCCCAGGACCTGCAGCCACGACTCCAAACACTCAAGCAGACAGACACAACAGCGGTCAAATGAGAAGACAGCACCGCGTAAAGGTCCGAGACGACACCGGGACACACAGCAGAAGCCGCAGCGAGCCCCCCATGCAAGGAATCCCCAAAATGCCAGCGAACCGAGGGAGCGAAACGATGAAAACCAACCATAATCCATCAAAGCACAGCAAGAGACCAGCACCCAACTCCAGGAAAGGTCCGGGAAAGGCCCAGCCAAAACCATAGGCTCCAACAAACCCCCCCCAGACCTCCCCCAAAGCTGAACACCAGTCCCCCGCACGCGCCCCGACGGAGCCCGGCCAGTCCCCCACCACTGAACACTTCCAACCCAACGACACCCCAGGGACCCCCCCCCGCATGAAGAACCCACCACAACCCCCACAGCACGTCCAAAAGGTCCCAGTGCCATCCCAGACCACCCACAACACCACCCCCATGTCCATCCGCCCGAACATCCAAAATTGTACTGATACCAGGATTCAAGAGATTTATTTGTCACATGCATACTCGAGACATATAGTGCAATGAAGGTGGCCATGCCCGCCTTGATTGTGCAAAAGAATACAAATAATAGAATAAAATAGAAGATAATAAAATAGACATGATAACGGGTACTAAGATGAAATACAATACAATGCTAAGCTTACAAATTAAGGTAATGAATCCTATATACACTTACTATACAATAATACTATACAATATACAGTTATGCTATATGTAACTATACTATGCAAAGACATAGTTATGTTTTTTTAGGTGACCTTTGCTTTTTCAAGTACCAGTATTCGTATCCCGAGAAAGCAACTGTGTTCAGCAGATGGCCAGGTGAGAGGCCTCCCCCCCCCCCTCTCTCGTTGAAGAGGGTCTCCTTGTGAGTAATTATGCGCGCCTCGGCCTGATTAAACAGTCACTTGTCAAAGTGACTAATGGCGCCCATAGGGGATCTCTGGGGAGCGTTTATACAGTCGCAGCGTATTGATCTTCCACAAGGAGTTCAGGCTGTTATCACACCACATTTACATCAGAGCGGTAATGATCAAAGAATGAATGTGAAGGAAGGTGAATCTGGCTATTTATCTGAGAGAGAGAGAGAGAGAGAGAGAGAGAGAGAGAGAGAGAGAGAGAGAGAGAGAGAGAGAGAGAGAGAGAGAGAGAGAGAGAGAGAGAGAGAGAGAAACAGGGAGAGGGATGGAGGGGGAGAGAGGGGAGAGAGAGAGCAAGAAAGGGAGGAGTCCGAGGAGAGACAGAGAGGGAGAAAGAGAGACAGAAAGGAAGAGACAGAGAGGGAGGGATGGAGAAAGGGAGAGAGGGGAGAGAGAAAGAGAGAGAGGAGAGAGAGTAGGGCTGGGCGATATGGAAAAAAATTATATCGCGATAACGATATGATAATTTTATTTTATTTCTCGATATCGATAATTATCGAATTGTTATAAGTATAAAAAAAATTAAAAAACAGATGTATGTTTATTTTGCAGCAATTCTTTGTCATTGCCGCCATCTTTAGTGTTACATCCCCTCACACTCCAGTTCTCAGGCTGCAGCTGGTTTAAAAGCTAAAGTAAACCGGCTTCTCTGCTGGCTGTGGCTCCAGAGGAGTTGAACAGTTCTGGCTCTGCTCGTTTATTTTTGATCTTTTGGCGCTTTTTTGGTGGACAAACCACCGCACATGTGCACTGTGACTCGTGACTGGAGTCTAGTTCTGCTAGCACACATAGCCTACTGTGTACAGACGGTTTCAAAATGTATTTTAAATTAGAAAGCAAACAAAATAAATGGACAAGAGAAAATGAAATCTGAATTTGGTCAGTATTGTCATTTGGACAAGCAAAGCCATTACTTTAAGTTGCAGGCAAGAAAGACAAGTCTGTCCACTGTCTCTGGTTTTAAAAATGCCCTGTTGCAGGTTAAAAAAAAAAAAAAAAAACGATTTTTCGATATTTTGTTTATTTCGATATTCGATATCGATTATTCAAATATATCGCGATATTTATCGTTATCGTTATATCGCCCAGCCCTAAGAGAGAGAGATGAAAGAGGGACAGAGAAAAAGACAGAGAGAGAGAGAGAGGGACAGAGAGAGAGAATGTTATATAACTTGAAATGCACGACAGACTGAAGACCATTTTGTTTAAACTGCCATAATACCATTTGGACCTAATTGCCATATTGGTAATGCATATTTGCACAAATCTGGTTATTTTGTTACAATTTATCATTGCTTCATGTCACATTTAAAGGAACACGCCAACATTATGGAAAAAGAGCTTACCGTCTTCTCCAGAGTCAGACAGGAAGATATATACCAATTCCCTCTTTGTGCATTCAGTAGAAAGCTATCTGGCTGCAAGCTAGCCTAGCTTAGCACAAATGAATGGAAGCGAATATGCATCAGCTAGCCTACAGTAGCTGTTGGCCTAAAACACCTCTCCCGGAGTTTTAAGCTATCCAGAGCGTTCACTAGAAAACTATCCTGCGGCCAAAGTTCAAAGTTAATTTCCACAATAAACATACTGTTACACTGCACATTTAAAAATGAGAAATTTGATACCAAGAAACTGTTAAAGGGGACATGCATTGCTATTCCTTGCACTATTTGGGCAACTTTACACAATTCCTGAGAGTTTATGGAAGACATCTGTAAGGTTTTTTTCAAAAAAATTCATTGTTCTATATTTCTGATCAAGTACTCAAAAGCCACATTTTTCAGCCTCAGGATTTCAGGCTCCGCCCATAAGCACTTTCAGTGACAGTCACCCACACAGCGTGATACATACGAGAGAGAACGAGCAAGTGAGAGAGAGAGAGATGGCGCACACACATTTTTACAGACTTCTGCATGGTCCCGCCGGTCGCTCTCTCTCTCTCACTCACTCGCTCATTCTCTGCCTCTCTGTCAAAACCCGTTTGCGGAAGTGTCGGGTTACACTATGCGCTACAACCATAGAGGGGCCGTTACTGCAAATCAGTACCTTATTCACGTCAGCAATACCGTCAAATCAGAACAGCTTAGTTGAGTGAGGGAAGATCTCGTGAACTCGAGACTAGACTGATGAGTCAATATGATAATTAACGACAGACTACATTGATATAATCCCCAATTGCTAGGAAACAATGCTAAACAAAGGAAAAGGCCATTTATAATGCATGGGACCTTTTGAGTGTTTTATAATCCTATATGGGCCTTGAGAAGGCTATGATTAAGACAATAAACTATGCCCAGTCTTAATTAACTCTTTGAGTTAAGTGTGAGGGCTCCCAAGTGATTTAAAAACAAACCAAATCCTGTATCAGTCTGAGCCCTCATGTACGGTCAGTCATTTGTGGCAAATCAGGAGTGGATAATCGTTCAGTTCCTTGCACAAGAATGCTTGGTCAGGAATGGACATTGGTCGTCACTCACGTTGATCAAATCTGTGACCTTGCACTCATCCACCTAGTGGCCCCACCACAGCATGCATTATAAATGACATTAACAGCAGCTATCTCATTGCTCTTCATGGACTGTGGGTGTATCAGATTAATATTACTTTTTAACGGCCAATTTACACAAGGTCATCCGAATGTGTCTTTCCACATATGCCTCTTAACTCATTGGGGGCCAACAGCGCCCTCTGCTGATGGCCCTTCAGTGCCAGTGCTTTATCCAATGTAGGATAGGACTTATTTGCGTGCTTAAAATATATCAAATATAATAGCAATAGATCTAAATAACACGGTGATCGTCAATGAGTTGCTTCCAGTCAACATGCACGAAACAGATAATTTTTTCATACATACATTTCCGTTTTATACCTTGATGAATATGAATATATTTCTAAAGCGTTCTGTCTCATCTCAATAAACTCCAGCAAATCGAGCTTCAGTGTATTTCGTTAGATATCGTGCCATTTGTCGCTTGATTTATGAATAGTTTTCAAATAAACGCTAGATTATCGATATTATATGTGTCCTCATGGGCGAACAGAAGCGGGGTCTGAAAAATCGCTTCTCCGTACTTTGGTCGGCGCGAACCTCACTCTCTCTCTCACACACACACACACACACACACACACACACACACACACACACACACACACACACACACACACACACACACACACACACACACACACACACACACACACACACACACACACACACACACACACACACACACACACACACACACACACACACACACACACACACACACACACACACACACACACACACACACACACACACACACACACACACACAGAGATGGCGGTGAAAGGAACATCTGATTAACCCAAGATTCATAACATAAAGTGCTTACCTCACATCTGATGTCCTGCAAAAAGATTAATCCAATTCCTGATCGCCATTCCAAATATTGATCGTGTTTATTGATCCAACGTTATATATCCAAAACACATAATCCACGCTGCTCCGAGTGTCCCCAAACCGCGTGTTATAACGTTAGTCATGCCAGTCATGCCCGAGAAGGAAAACCCGTAACGGACTTCTTAGATCGATGCACAGCCCCAGCCAGAGGGATTCCAATTATGTGCAATACCATCCAGGAGACGATAGGCGGCGGTATTTGCCCTTTGCAAGCTCAGACCCATTCCCAATGATAATGTCAGGCTGGATGGATGAAAAATGAATGGATATAGCGAATAAAAGAAATATCGATTAAAACCCGAGATTTCCTGGGTCTTGGCGCCCAGAGCATGGCGAGTTAACCCGGACTATCTCGGGTTTGGCCTCCAAAGTGTTAAGATATTCACATATAGCTCCTACAGGGTATCTGCAGGTTTCAACAAGTACAATTTAAGACTTTTTTTTCAAGACCTCGTTAATACCAATTTCACGACCATACTAGCAAAAAAAACACAAAAAACACATGGCGACACTGAGCTGGCGGCTGCACATGCTCATTTAAATTCTTGAACGTTCCATACAAGCTCTCACCAGACACACCAAGCTCCCGGTAGCCCTGCAAAAAATAACAACTTGCATACAAAAACAGTACCACATACATTTAATATCATTTCACGCCACGCTGCCCCCCAAAAATTAAATACCTGCGAAAATGAAATGTAAGACTTTTTAATACTTTTGAAGGCTTTACATTGAGAATTGTGAATTGAATACGTTTTTTTTATTTTTTTTTATTGATATTTTCACCCCTCCATTTTCCTCCGATTTTCTCCCATCCCAATGTTAGTCGTATGCCAATTCCCAATCCCTTCCTGGTCGCTGCGCACTTACCCCCCACAGTCAGATCATCTGGGAGAGTGGAGGCTATCACGTGCTTCCTCCGACACACGTCCAGCCAATCAACCGCTTCTTTTCACCTGGCAGCGCGGATCCTCCCTGAGAGGGCGTAGCGTGTGGAAGGATCACACTATCCCACTCAGGTCCTATCCGCTCTTAGCAGGCACCCCGACCGAACTGTAGGAGTTGCTGTTTACAACGACCCGGACCCACCCCGCCAGCTTCTCCCACCCTCTAATACAGCCAATTGTATTAGTGTGAACGGCCAGCCAAGCTGGTGACAACCCCGGACAACCCCTCAGCTTCGGGGTTGGTGACGAACGCAATCTCCGCTACGCCACCTAACCGCCGAATTGAATACTTTTTAATAACCCGCAGATACCCTGTCCTTGCATATATGGCACTTAATCTGAGAGGTAAAGAGTACAGGGTTGTCTGCAGTGTAGTGCTCCTAGAGCAGGTTTTTAATGCCTTTTGCTCAATAGCATGTCAGTAGTGATAGCGGGTGTGTGTGTGGGGGTGGGGGGGGGGGGTGTTTCAACCACCAACCTTTCGGTCAGCCTTTCAACCACCAGGCCAACCCGTCACGTCAGACCCTAAAAAACCTGCCCAGGCCTCGACCTCACACAATTCAATCTCAACTTCTCACCTTTCAGAGAAGCCAGAGGTCGATAGATAAACGCGTTGATTATGTTAAAGGAACACGCCAATTAGCTTATTTGCCATCTACCCTGGAGTTAGACAAGCAGATACAGTACATACCAATTTCTTCTCTGTGCATGAAAAAAAAATCTCCACATACACAGGTCACAACATGTTTAAAGGAAAGTTTTGGAGTTGTATTTGGAGTGTATTCCGTGACTGTTGGGAACTAGTCTAAACTGGCACACCTACTTCCAGTGAATGACGCTAAGCTAGGCTAACAGTGCGGCTGTTCCCTAAGCCTAATGCCTGCACAGAGAAGAAAAGGGTATGTATCTGCTTGTCTAACTCCAGGGTAGATGGCAAATAAGCGAATTTCCCCAAAAAGTTGGCGCGTTCCTTTAAAGGTTGATATGTTAAAGGCTGTTGACGTGTGAGCCTACCATGTGAAGGAACGCCGCCAGGTACTTCAGCACGATGTAGTTGTGTTCCGGGAGAGACTCCACGATCTGTTGACACGTCGTCACACGCAGGCTGCTCTCCACCCCTGAAACACAAGAGAGAGCAGTTTCTATTAGGGATGCTCGATATTGGCTTTTTTACCGATACCGATATACCGATATTGTCCAACTCTTAATTTCCGATACCGATATCAACCGATACCGATATATGCAGGGTCCCCCCCCGAAAAACGGAATAATTTCAGGTAATTAACATTACATATCTCTTGTTGTGGAATTAACACAACATTATGCATACTTTTGACAATAAATAAAATCAGAATTTGTTCTTACTTGTTTGCCTGGGTAAATAAAGGTTATAGAAATGTAAAAAAATATATATATATTTGAAAACCGATACAGATATTTTCCGATATCAAATTTTAATGCCAATATCGGCCGATAATATCGGTAGGCCGATAATATCGGACATCCCTAGTTTCTATCCCCCCTGAAACACAAGAGAACAGTTTCTATCCCCCCTGAAACACAAGAGAACTGTTTCTATCCCCCCTGAAACACAAGAGAGAACAGTTTCTATCTCCCCTGAAACACAAGAGAACACTGTTTTTATCCCCCCCTGAAACACAAGAGAGAACAGTTTCTATCCCCCCTGAAACACAAGAGAGAACAGTTTCTATTAGGGCTGGGCGATATAACGATAACGATAAATATCGCGATATATTTTAACACTTTGGCTGCCATGGGTTAAATTCATTATCAACCGTAGGTTGCTGGCTCTATTTGTCTATAGAGAAAGTCCCCTTCTTTGCAGGGCTATAACTTTTTAAATTCTATTGCTACATTGCCATTATTAGGGCCCATTCAAAGTCCTATATGTATTGTTCATTGTGTAGCAACGTTAAACTTTTTCATTCACATATTCATAGTAAAGTATGGTCTAATGTATAAGTATGTTTTCATCTCTTTCTGCAGCTTTCTCCAGAACGTGATCTATAGCCCCAAATACATTATATTGATGATGCAATACAGTTTTATGGCAATCAGCGCGATATAAAAAATTCCAACTAGACGTACTTCTAGAAGTTACTACACGTCATCTGATGTTGACCGGATGGGCTAGGGGGCGTTTATAATTCCGTGGGCAGCGTTATACCAATCATCTAATGTGGGTCAAATGTTGATAATAGCAGTTAGTATCGAAGACGGTAATTTTACACGCTAAAACTCACCCCAGTCTCCGCGCGCCGTTGGGCGATCATCGTAGAGTAGAAATTTTACCATTATGGGGTGTCGATTTACCCGGTCCATCTCCAGCTTGTATAATGGTATATACGTCCAAATCATGTTGTTTATCGAGTTATTGGCAATCGATCGCTATGTAGTGTGTTGAGATCGAGTCCCGGGACCTATAGCCAGTGCCCGGAAGTAATACGGCCGACCAGCACAACCTCTACGGCACTTCCTGTTAAGCGATTGCGCCGATCGGCCACCAGATGGCGCTCCTGAACCGCCAGAGAGCTCAGTGGGTCCTCCTGGTGGATCTCAGGCCAGCGGAGGGGAAATATGAATCCGATCCCAGATTTTTGAAATATTGATATTAAAGACGCTGTAAAGCGTCTTCGGCAACTTGAGCATGGCCGGGAATGACGTGTTTAGGCGTTTTCCGGCAGCCAAAGTGTTAATTAATAATCGATATCAAAGAAAAAAAATATTGATTTTTTTTTTTTTTTTTTTTTTGTGACCTGCAACATGGCAGTTTTAAAACCAGAGACAGTGGACAGACTTGTCTTTCTTGCCTGCAACTTAAAGTAATGGCTTTGCTTGTCCAAATGACAATACTGACCAAATTGAGATTTATTTTTCTCTTGTCCATTTATTTTTTATTTTGTTTGCTTTCTAATTTAAAATACAGTTTGAAACAGTCTGTACACAGTAGGCTATGTGTGCTAGCAGAGCTAGACTCCAGTCACGAGTCACGGTGCACATGTGCGGTCCACCAAAAAAGCGCCAAAAGATCAAAAATAAACTAGCAGAGCCAGAACTGTTCAACTCCCCTGGAGCCACAGCCAGCAGAGAAGCCGGTTTACTTTAGCTTTTAAACCAGCTGCAGCCTGAGAACTGGAGTGTGAGGGGATGTAACACTAAAGATGGCAGCAACGACAAAGAATTCCTGCAAAATAAACATACATCTGTTGTTTAAAAGAAAAAGAAAAAATATTATCGATAATTATCGATATAGAGAAATATGATAACATTATCATATCGTTATCGCGATGATTTTTTGCCATATCGCCCAGCCCTAGTTTCTATCCCCCCTGAAACACAAGAGAACAGTTTCTATCCCCCCCTGAAACACGAGAACAGTTTCTACCCCCCCCTGAAACACGAGAACAGTTTCTATCCCCCCTGAAACACAAGAGAACAGTTTCTATCCCCCCCTGAAACACGAGAACAGTTTCTACCCCCCCCTGAAACACGAGAACAGTTTCTATCCCCCCTGAAACACAAGAGAACAGTTTCTATCTCCCCAGAAACACAAGAGAACACTGTTTATATCCCCCCTGAAACACAAGAGAGAACAGTTTCTATCTCCCCTGAAACACAAGAGAGAACAGTTTCTATCCCCCCTGAAACACAAGAGAGAACAGTTTCTATTCCCCCTGAAACACAAGAGAACAGTTTCTATCTCCCCTGAAACACAAGAGAGAACAGTTTCTATCCCCCCTGAAACACAAGAGAGAACACCGTTTCTAATAGCAGACAACACATGGTTTTACAAAGCAAGCTAACAGTGGGCATTAGCATTTTTCATTACCCTGGGTGGAAGAATTGAACATCTGTGCAAAATAAATTGCTGTGGTATTAATAAATGTCTGTTCATTGACAAAAATTCATAATGGTATATGAATTGCGTAATTCGCTAAATAATGCTACATGGTGGTGTAGTGGTTAACACTGTCGCCTCACAGCAAGAAGGTCCTGGGTTTGATTCCCGCTTGGGGACCAGGTTTCCGGGTTGCCAGGTACCCAGGTGGCGTCTATGCTTTTACCAACGCGTTCGTGTTTCCGGGTTCCGGAAACGTCGCGTCCCTGACGAAGACGGACAGGGCGCGGCCCCACGCTGCAACCCATGTCTACTCCTGGCTGCCCTTGGGGGGAAGGGCGACGGGATGGGTCAAGCGGAGAGACGGGGTTGTGCATGTGTGTTCCTATGTGTCGCTGTCACCCATCTCGCATGTGTGTGTTCGCTGCATGACTATATTATGTGTGCTACGATTAAAGACTTCTTTAAATCCAGTTTAATCTTTAATCTTAATCTAAAGAACTTGATTTGCCTTGTTTCTGAAATATCAAGCAATGAACTTTAGACTATTTAAGTCAAACGTTTTAATGCTTCAGGTGGAAAACAATGCACACATTGTACATTTTATGTACCCAGATATCACCAGTGAAGCGCAGGTTCGGTGTGGTGTTAAAAAGCCAAAGGATATCCTAACTCATTGACTGCCATGATGTTTTTCCATCTGTGCTCCCTGGCGCCAGCGTTTTTGACCATTTTCACAATGTTTGCAGACTAGGGGTGGAACGATACGCATTCGAACCGTGTACCGTACGGTACGACCCCCACGGTTCGGGGCTTCTGTGTATCGTACAATTCAGATGATGCGCAAATAAAAAAAATTAAAAACATCATTTGGCGGAGCTGGGAGAGGTGAGCGCTGGCTGCAGCAGCAGCAGCACTGGAGGTGCTAATCAGTTTGTGTAAAAATGGCAAGCACAATATAAATCAATCTTCATTACGACTTTAAAAACATAGCCATTAACATTACATAGGCCTACACACATCTTGCCATAGCGTTAGCAGTTTGTACAACACAACGCATGTTGAACTATGGTAGCCCGCCAGCTCTAATACAGTCAATGCAATGTTATCGTAGCTACTAGCTAGCAGAGGAGAAAATGGGAGTCCGAGAGGCGGGCTGTTTAAAGACAATGATAGGCGTTTATTCAACATCCAAGAAGGCTAACATACAACTGTGTTTTACTAACTCCAACCGGGACTATTGCCGCTTTTCCACTGCATGTTGATGTTATGAACTCCTCCTAACGTTACCGGAGCTGATAACGTTGGCTGAGCTGAAGGTCCGTGGGGACCCGCCAACCCATAGATAGTTCCAACTCACCGAATTACGTAATCAACCACAGTTGCACTCAATATTTAAATAATGTTACTCTAAATAAATGTAGACAGATAATGTACGTATTTTAAAAATAGAATGAACAGAGCAGTGTTGTTTTGAAACAGTACAGTGTGTGTGTTAGTTTGATATATGCTGCAATTTATATTGATGGCCTTCTAATTTGTTTATCTATTACATTTTTTAATAACAGTGACACTTTTCCCTTTGATAAGAAATACAGCCATATTCCTTTCATTGTATTTCAAATACTGCACTTTAATTTCAAGCAGAAAACTAATCTTTCCATTAAGAACTGACAATCAGGGAATTTAAACATTGTTGACATTGTTTTTTTGTGTTTATACTAAAGAAAGGAAAGTCTAGTGCTGGCTGAGCATATTGTTTGTTTGCACTAAGTTAATACTTTGACAAATGTAGCCTATATTTTTCAGTCAGTTCGGTCTTTGTGAGCCAAACATTATTTAAGGCTGTAAACACTGTAAACCTTTTTTTTTTATTTAATAAATGAGAAGCATGTTTTGATTTTTGAGTGTTAATTTATTTCTTTTATTAAAAACAACGTATATCGAACCGAACCGAAAACCGTGACCCCAAAACCGTGATACGAACCGAACCGTCCATTTTGTGAACCGTTCCACCCCTATTGCAGACCCATCGTATATTCTATATTATAGCTATGGAGACAATAGTATGGCTCATTTGAATTTATACTCCAACAGGGAACAAACCATTTATTTCTACATACCTTCAGTTAATTCCTGCACAATCCCAGGCTAAAACCTGTCCTGTTTCAAAATAATCCAGTCTCGTTTCCTGGAAAGCGAGACATTACGTGTTTTCTGTGCAGCATGCGCATTTTGTGCGGGTTGCTTGCCTGACACCTATATAATTTCCAGGTCAAAGGTAAACATGACCATACATAGAATGGTTCTATTCACAAAGCCACCATGTTTTATGATGGGGTTCGGTAAAATAGATGTTACCTTTGTCAGCAGGTAGCCTCCTGTGTTCCTTTTATATATATTTTTTTATTCCAGAGAATCATAAAAAAAAAATCATCCGCGCTTATTGGCGGATGATAACACCCTGATATCAGGACTTTCTCCATCAGTGTAGACACAGGAGGTGATGAACGAGGGGCATTCACACATCAGACAGAAGTTATCTGTCTGGAGAAACTGATAGCAGTACATCGCTCTCTCTCTGGGTGGTTTGACAGGTCATTTCTATGGCGTTCTGTGGGGGGGCTGGGTGATATGGAAGAAAAATATATTGCGATAATAGTTAGGAACCTCTAGGTCTGTTACGGTAAAGGTGGGAAAATGGCAATTCTTGCACATCTCTCTATATGCATCGCTCCGCTTCGCTGGTCCCACCTCCAATGCTCTTTATTACTCTCACTATGATCTATATACGCAGACGACGTCCCCGTATACACTCGCCCTCGGGTTCACAGGCTAATTAACCGCCTGTACAAGGACAACTCAAGAGAGAGAGACCCGGGATGGAATACCATTATTCATTTTCATTACAATCGCCTGGTGTTTTTACCAAATTACCCTTTGGTTGTCGGGAAGTGGGACCCGTGGTCATTCTGTATTGATACATTCCTCAGCCTGCTTCCTGGTGGATGATACAACCCTGCCTTTATTACTATAACACCCTGTTATCATCCTATATATATTTATATATATAAAATGATACCTGCTCAATTCTTGAACTGGAGCACTATTAGCAATGTCTGAGTGCGTCTGACTTTTCACCACTCAAACCTGCACGGACTACAACGTACATCATGCCAGTTAGGGTACCTTGTGTATACTGCACTTTGAGTATATGGTTTACTTTGACTCTTACTCATAGAATATATTCAATATTTATTTGAACATATAATATAACCGATAGGGCATACAGACCCACATTTGCACCTTTGTTTACACCGTTTATATACATATATATATATATATATATATATATATATATATATATATATATATATATATATATATATATATATATATATTTTTTTATCCACTTTTTCTCCCATTTTTCTATATTTTCTCCCATCCCAATTTCGTATCATCCAATTCAACCCTCCCCTGTCACGAACGCTGTTTCTTGCCTCCCACAAGCCGGCTGCAATGTGGACTAAGTCATACATAGCACAAGTCCCCTCCGGTATTTGAGGTAACAGCAGTCGCAAACTTTCACCTGCGCAGCTCGATCTCTCAGTGGAGAGGAGTAACGCGTGGGAGGCTCACGCTGCCCCCGACACTTCCTGATTCTACTGTGCAGGCGCACCAACCGACCTGTAGGAGTCGCTGTCCACAACGCCCGATCCCCACCCATCAGTTTCCCACCCCCTAATACGGCCAATGTGTATTAGTATGAACGACCAGCTAAACTGAAAGCAATGTGGAGCGCTGGGCTCGAACAGGCGAGCCCAGTGTCTCCGCATTTGTGGCGAGCGCCTTGCCCACTACGCCACGTAGCCGCCCCACACCGTTTATATTTCTTTCATATTTTTATATTCAGATCAAATTTGATTGCCTATATTTATGTCTTTCTACTATTTGTGAGGGCGTGTTTGGGTCACTAGCGAATACTAGGGAAGTTATTCGTACGGTATAATGAATAACCACTAAACTGCTTAAGCAGACATAAGGGGAAAAATAAACAACAAAAAACAATCTTTACAGGTGGAAGCCTCAGATTGAGTAGATAAGAAAATAAATCAAGTCCAATAAACAGAACAACACTATAATAAATAGGTATTGTAGAAAAAAAAGAAATAACCCACAAAGGCACCTCCTAATAACAGAGTTTATAGAAATAACTTAAATAACAATAAACTAAAGGTTGTTGGTTTTTTACGCTGGTTTTTCTCACGGTGGCGGGGTCACCGGGACCGGGGGAGATGGGGTCACCGGGACCGGGGGAGATGGGGTCACCGGGACGGGGGGAGATGGGGTCACCGGGACGGGGGGAGATGGGGTCACCGGGACGGGGGGAGATGGGGTCACCGGGACGGGGGGAGATGGGGTCACCGGGACGGGGGGAGATAGAGCGGCCCGCGGGGGTGGCATTCCCGTCGCCGTGAGTGGCGCGCGGGCTGTTTGTGTTTTCCTTCGGTCATGACGGGGGCACATCTTGGATGGGGATGTGGTAGTGATTGATGTGTGGAGTGATTGATGTGTGGGGTTCACATGCCTTCGAGCGACATTGTACTATTGTACTTATTTTATGCCTATTCTTAAGTCTGCACCTTAACATTGCACTATTTTATTGTCTTTTATACCTATTCTTATGTCTGCAATTTATGCATTGTTTTTTATTCTGTCAATTGTGTGCTGATTTTATGCCCATGTTGATTTTATACTACCAGTAATTGCTGTGGGGCACTCTGGCCTGCGGTCCATGTGTGAAAAGTACTATATACCGTAGATAGTTATTCATATTTATTATTGTTATATTGTAGAAATGTGTGCATTGAAATGTCTGTAAAGTCTCGACGACATTGAAAATGAGAGTGACATCAATTGTCTTTGGGAATAAATAAAGGTTTGAATGAATGTATGAATGAATGTGCAGTAGTGGACAAACGACAGTTCTAAAGAAACAAAAGAAAACGGTCATGAAAAGAAACATTAGAATAAAAGGCTCAGCTTCCAGAAAACAAAGTGTAAAATAAAGCCAGTAGCCTAAAACAAGAATGGCTACAAAGAAAGGCTAAATGCTGAACAGGGCAAAGAACAGCACTACACTTTAATATAATATAAGGAAGCCTGACTGAATGAGAAAGGGAATGAGAAAGCAGCTAACCCTGCGAGTCCAGTCATTGACAGCAACAACAAAACAATGCAAAAACCATTACACTATTCAAAGACTTTGCAAGTAAAGTATGTATGAATCGACCGTGAGGTGAAGGGTGCCCCCGACATGCTGCTAATATACTGTACCCGTCTGAATATACCTGCATATAAACCTTTTATATACTGTACTTACATGTACACCACCTGCATATAACCCATAGCTCTGTATGCTAGCATGTACAATAATGCTTTATATATATATATGTATATATATTAGGGCTGTCAGTTTATCGCGTTAATTAGATTAATGAATTACACAGCAAATTATTGCGTTATGAAAATTAACTCAAAATTAATTACAAACAAAATAAATAAAAATTATTTTCTTTTTTAAATAACTTTTTTTTGTATCTCATTCATTCCATAAGAACGTAGAATACACATTTACAGACTTTTTTTTATATGGTCGATTTGCATGTTCTTGGTATCTGATCTATGGATCTCAGGGAATGCATTCCCAGTGTCAGAAATACTGTGTCTGTTATAGGCTTGAGTAAATTGTAATGAACCAAATGATTCATAGTTTAGATGGTACACCTTTGCAAAGAGTCGAACACACAAAATACTTGGGTGGTTGGCTTGACTCTGAACTATCATTTAAGTGTCATATTGATCATATCGTAAGGAAAATTTATCTTAGTGTGGGTATTCTCTACCGCTCCAGAAACTGCTTAACTTTTTCTGTTAGAAAGAAGCTTGTAATTCAACTTATTTAGCCATTTATGGATTATGCTGATATTGTTTACCAGGTTGCATCCAAAACAAATCTCATTCCTCTCAATACATCTTACAATAAATTATGCAGATTTGCTCTTGGATGCCCTTTTACAACTCATCACTGTCTAATGTATGAAACACTGAATTTGCCCTCTCCCACTGTAAGAAGACAGCGCCACTGGTTACAATTTATTTTCAAATGTATTCATCGTAATTATCCGCAATATCTAAAACAATACTTCACTCCATATTCTTCCAATTATTATTTAAGGCATTCTAGCCAACTCTATTTTTCCATACCTACTCTTTCAACACTCTCAAAAGCAACAGCCAAGAAAGCCTTTTTGTTCAAAGCCCCTTCTGATTGGAATAATTTACCTGCAAATACTCGTTCCATCTCATCTTTTTATTTATTAAAAAATGCGCTGTATTCTTACTTTCATAGTACATGTACATGTTTTTAGTTTATCATTTTTAGTTTATCATTTATATACTGCATACTATCATGACTTTCACTACTTATCTCGTACGAAAGTAACGATCCATTCCTATCCTTAATTTGTGTTTTGTTTGTTTGTCCTGTTTATTTTGTGATCTTGTATGTTGGTTTACTTATTTTGTAATGTCATTTCTCAGTTGATTTTGTTGTTGTAGAATGTTTTGATTGAGTTTTTTGTGTGTGTGTGTTTTTTTTTTTTTTTTTGAAAATGTATATACATTGTATTGTGTTAGGAGCCCCTCGAAAACGAGATGCTACATCTCAAGGGGTTATTCCAAATAAAGAATTTCAATATATATATATATAAATGAGAATATCAATTAATTTTTTTTTATCTTCGACTGTGAATAACACCATGCTCAAATTGACCAGACCTGAAAAATCTAAGCAAATTATTAGATGGAGGATGATTAAACAGAAGGTTTTGTAGATACAGTACTGAATTCTGCCATCCGGACACATGCAATTTGAAATATGATTATAGAATATAGAATATCAGGCATAAAATGTTATGCGATTAAAATGCGATTAATTAGATTAATTAATTACAAATCTGTAATTAATTAGATAATTTTTTTTAATCGCCTGACAGCACTAATCTATATAAACTGGGCTTTTTCTTCCGGTTAAAGAAATGTTTCCCGTCTGAAGCCAGGAAGAGAATTGTGCAGAGTTCCTTTCTGCCTGTATTAGACTATGGCGATGTAATCTATATGCATGCTCCTTCCTCCCTGCTTAAAAAGCTGGATTCTGCATACCATACTGCCATACGTTTTGTAACGGGTGCAGGCTCTCGCACCCACCACTGCACTTTGTATCAGTCATTAGGATGGTCCTCTCTGTACCAAAGAAGACAATCACACATGTTGATTTTTATCCTTAAGTCATTGCTAGGTAAGCTGCCCTTATATATCTCCAGACTTCTGTCCTTTTATACTTGTTTTTTTAATACCAGACGAGCAGCAAATGGGATGCTTTTAAATGTTCCTTTGATGCAGTCAGAGCTTGGTAAAGCTGCATTCTCCCACTATGCTCTATGTAAAACTTTGTCTACAGGCACTTCCTACTGTGAATGCTTTTAAAGGTATGCTACGATTGGCCCTTTATGAAACATGTAACTGTTTTACCTAATGCTATTGTTGATGTGATTATGCTCCTTGCCACTGCACACATGACATTCTATATTTATATTTGAATTGTATGTTTTTTGTTTAATGCCCTGTTTTATGTTGAAACTTGTTGTGTGCCGTGTTGGTCAGGACTCCCTGGAAGAAGAGATCTTGTATCTCAATGGGACATTCCTGGATAAATAAAGGATATTTTTTTTTATTTTTTTTTTAATATATTTATTCTCACCGCATAATATATACCTATCCTCACCTGTCTGTACATACCTGCACATAGTCCTTTTACATATCTGTAGACACTACACTATATCTATATCATTCTGTACATATCCTACTCTTACTTACTTTACTTAGGCCTTTAAATTCCCAAAGGAACATAGGCCATCGACGAAGCTCCTCCATCCTACTCTTACTAGTTATTTATGCCTACTACCTTGTCTTTATACCTGTATCACTGTACATATTATACTACAACTCTGTTCTGATTAGCACTCAGTAGTACTAATTTGTATATTTTGTACCCAGTTTAATCACCTGTACATTGTATATTAAATAAATATAGCACTTTTACGGTTATATTTGCACTCTGGTTAGATGCCAAAATTATTTTCATTGTACTGTACTTGTGCTGTATAATGACAATACATTTGAATCTAATCTAATCTAATGTAACAATTTACACAAACAGAAATAGTACTGCAAACAGTACTACACATATAACAATACAAATAACAGAATTCCTTTTTGTAAAATGCACAGTCAAATAGAAGCACGGATGTACGGCTCAGCCTGAATGAAAAGCCAGTGAGAAGAGGTGAGTCTTTAACAAACACTTAGACATCTCTAGGGTTGGAGCAGATCTAATATGTGAAGGTAAACTGTTCCACAGCGTGGAGGCAGATCTAATATGTGAAGGTAAACTGTTCCACAGCCTGGGGGCAGATCTAATATGTAAAGGTAAACTGTTCCACAGCGTGGGGGCAGATCGAATATGTGAAGGTAAACTGTTCCACAGCCTGGGGGCAGATCTAATATGTAAAGGTAAACTGTTCCACAGCCTGGGGGCAGATCTAATATGTGAAGGTAAACTGTTCCACAGCCTGGGGGCAGATCTAACATGTGAAGGTAAACTGTTCCACAGCCTGGGGGCAGATCGAATATGTGAAGGTAAACTGTTCCACAGCCTGGGAGCAGCCACACCAAAGGCTCGGTCACCTTTAGATTTGGAACATCCAGAAGCAATTGATGACCTCAGTGGTCTAGCACATAGCCTGTGTGTGCATCAGTAAAACTCTTAATTATACTGTAAAGGATTAACATAGTTGCGCTTGGTAATCAATATAGTGATCTTTCAGTGTTCTGCTTTGATCTTCCGTTGGATACATTGTAGACTATACTGTATGTTCCTAGCTTAGTACTACACTCCGTAGTACTGATTTTGTACACAGTTTAATCGCCTGTACATTGTATACGTATTGTATCTCGACGGCACTGCAAATGAGTTTAATTACTCAGTGTATTATCGAGTATAAATAAAGATTGAATTGAATTACTATTGCACTTTACTGTTATATTTGCACTCTGTTTTGATGCCAAACCTCTTTTTGTTGTACTGAACCCGTGCTGATGATGTATGATGAAAATACATTTTAATCGAATCGAATCGAATCTAATTCAGTCAGTATTTTGTCAGCATGTGCCACTCTCTCCTGAAGCTAGAGATGAGGAGAGAACCATCCACAATTGGGGAACTGGAATGTAAAATGTATATGTATAAATATGCTGTATAATGTCTGACTATACATTTAAGATAAGATAAGATATTCCTTTATTGATCCCCTTGGGGAAATTCAGGCATCATAGCAGCATGGGGAGGGGAGGTACAGGTAGTAGAAGACATACAGGTAACAGAATTATAGTACAGTGGAGAAGTAAACATTTTTATAGAATAAAAAGGCAGTGTAAACAATATACAATATACCGGTAGTTAACTCTGGACATGCGCATATGGGCAACAAGGTGCGAGATGAGGGTATGTATGCGCTCTCTGTTATTTTGCCCTACAATAAATATGGTTACAATATATAATCTAATCATCTGAATCTAATCTAATATATAATCTAAAGAAACTAAATGCTAAATATATGCAATATATAATCTGATAATCCAATAGTCTAACTCTAATCTAATAAATAATCCAAGAATGTTAGATGCTAAGATGCTAAATACATGCTCTGATGTAGTATACAGTATACATTTCATTTCATTTCATTTCATGTAATGTAACAGTGAGGTGGTGTCTACCCACCGACGATGCCCTGGACCTGGGGGTACAGAGGGAAGGTGAGCAGCGGCTCAGGCAGCTCCCGCAGGAAGGTCTTGAGGATGACGGCTGGCACATGGATGTCCCCGTACGTCTCGAAGCTCACAGGCCTCCCTGTTGGGAGAACAAAATCTTTACCACCGGGCCATCCTGCCTCCCTGCTAGGTCGACTCCTCTTAGGTGATCTTTGTCTATTATTTGTGTTTAGATTTTTATTACAATTGACTAATTTCCTGGAAAATGCTAAGCATATCTCCAGCATCAGTCTGTTTGCGTCTTTAAAAAGGGGCAGTGGCGGCTGGTCCACAGAGGGCGCTAGGGCGCCGCCCCCCCCTGGTGGAGAGAGAAGGTTTTGGATTTTAGATATAATAATTATAGATATAGATACAAATATAATAAACATGTCTAAAATAAATAATAATTACTAATTTTAAGTATGTTTATGTTTAAAATGCACAATAACGTTAATATATCAAATATAAATCATTGTTTGTGCGTCCTATTCATCCCCCCTCCGCTTGTGCGTCACATCACTCTCTTCTGGGCGCTAGACATTAACGCCTCACTGAGTGGGCGTCACTATGTGCAACGCAGCCAATATAAATGGACCAAGCGACTAAATTTAGCCAATCAGCGTAGCCAAATATGATGTCTGAGAGCGCAGCTTTCTAGTGCCCAAAGCAAGCAGACACTGGTCACGCACCCGTCAGACAGAAAAGACTTGACGCTTGGAATAGGAGGAGTGGAGGAGGAGTATTTTCAGACCGTGACGGAGAGTTAGCTAGCTTGCTAGCTACCATGGAGGAAGGGAATTCAGTTAAATCCCTCAAAACAATACCTTTTGAGAGACGAACACTGCAAGAAAAACTCAGAATGTAAGAGTGTAACACAGACAGAGGAAGCTAGCTGTGAGCTAGCCCTGCGTGGCCATGATTTTCAGTTTTCAGAAGCTTGGTGGATTTTGTAGCATCACTAGATGCAGTTCTTCAAGAGCATCTGCAGAATGCTACTGTGTTTAAGGGAACATCTAAGACGGTACAGAATGAACGTTTTTTCGGACCACTCGCCCCCTTCAACTCTTCTGATGGCAAGTCATATGTTTAATTCACGCAAGCCAGCCTTGGCTCTTTTAACAATATGCAAAATATGCTGTACTCTTACTGAAGTTATTCTTGGTATATACTGATCCTTTGCAGTTTCGCCTAATTTTGTGTAGTGCTTGGGATTCCACATGACGTACGTAATGCTGTGTGTGTGTGTGAGAGAGAGAGAGAGAGAGAATGTTTTGAGATCGGGGCGTGCGTGTTTGTGTAGGCGCTATTGGAAACCTGGCTGCATTGACTGTGATCATATATTGATTGATGGCAATGGTGATAGTTTGCTGATGCGTGCGCGCGCGTGTTTGTGTGTGACATTGTGCAGGGATTAAAGCAACAAAAAATCTCCGGACTGAACTTTTTTTCAGGCCAAGTCATATTCTTATTTTAACCTCCGCTGTATATATATTTTTTTATAGCGTTAGCGTTTTAAGGGAGCCTACTTGTTTCGGTTTCGTCGATAATCCAATGTACAGTTACCCCCCCCCCCCTCCCACCCAACCACCTCCAATGTACAGTCCCCCCCCCCCTCCACCCAACCTCCTCCAATGTACAGTTTCTTCGTCAAATGTATATACTCTTTTTTAGACTCTTATTGTATCACAAACAATACTGTATTTGTAAATCTGGTATGTCATAAATGTATAGATGTAGCAGTATTGTCTATCTGTATGTCATGTATGTCATATATGTTATGATGAATTGAAAATGGGGGACCCTGATGTAAACAAGACGAAAGTCTTACTCTGGTCTGCATCCCCTTAACAATTGTGTGTATTGAGCTGTACTGTATTGTACCCATTCTGCAATCTGTTAATAACAATCAATCAATCAATATTTAACAGATTGCAGAATGGGTACAATACAGTACAGCTCAATACACACAATTGTTAAGGGGATGCAGACCAGAGAAAGACTTTCGTCTTGTTTACATCAGGGTCCCCCATTTTCAATTCATAGTGACATACATGACATACTACAGGTATATAGTAATGTTACATTTGTGACATACGATATGCAAATATACAGTACTGTTACCCATAGATCCTAACAGAGATTATACATATGATGGGGAGGAGACTGTACATTAGGAGGGGGTGGGTGGGTGGGAGAAAATATACAGTACTGTTACCCATAGATCCTAACAGAGATTATATACATATGGGGAGGAGACTGTACATTAGCAGGGCTGTACGCTAAGCTTTTTCACTAGGGGCACACTTGAGATCTATGCCAATTAATGTTTTTATGTATATCCAGGACTTTTTTTTTATAAGAATTGAGAGGTATTTGTATATGTGACCTTTATTTTGAAAACCGTGTTGCGACGCAACCTTGTTTAAGTTTGCACTTTTGACAGTG
>NC_140179.1:30706067-30741067 GCF_963971535.1 Notolepis coatsorum
ACACCGAGTTGTAGTAGCGTTGTAGTAGTAGATCTAGGTTAACTGTTGTTCCTGGAGTGGTAGTTGTAGAGTAGGAGATCTAGGTTAACTGTTGTTCCTGGAGTGGTAGTTGTAGAGAGTAGTAGATCTAGGTTAACTGTTGTTCCTGGAGTGGTAGTTGTAGAGTAGGAGATCTAGGTTAACTGTTGTTCCTGGAGTGGTAGTTGTAGAGTAGGAGATCTAGGTTAACTGTTGTTCCTGGAGTGGTAGTTGTAGAGAGTAGTAGATCTAGGTTAACTGTTGTTCCTGGAGTGGTAGTTGTAGAGTAGGAGATCTAGGTTAACTGTTGTTCCTGGAGTGGTAGTTGTAGAGTAGTAGATCTAGGTTAACTGTGTCCTGGAGTGGTAGTTGTAGAGTAGTAGTAGCTGAAGTACAACCACACACACACACACACAACACAATAAACACATATACACACTAAACAACGATGCATACAGCAGAGGACATACTGTTAGACCGGAACCCGTTGATAAAGAACCTAATTCTCAAGGTTGGTGTCCGTTGGCAGAGGCGTACAAAGGCCGGGGACACAAAATGGCCTTCCGGAGGTACTTTTGATCTCGACATATGCGAAGAGATGAATGTAATGATTCGTAACCACAAGCCAGGCGACAGCAGCAAAAAGAGGTTGAAAAAGAGGACAGAAGAGTTGGGGGTAATGAAGCTCTACGCCCAGAAGGGGAGAGCATACAGGCAGGAAGCTTTAGCGCTAAATCAGAGAGAGACGGATATAGGGAAACCAACATCCCCACCTTATGTCACGCAATTGCCGGTGAACATGTGCTATGTGAACAAAATACTGAAGGAGTGGAGAGGTGAGCTAGGACACAACCCAGAAATTGACCCGTTGCAGAGAGCGATGTTTAGAGAAAGTGTGATGAGAGGGCTTCCAGAGGTGGTTAAGAATAGACTGGAAGACGTGGTGGGGTTAATGGACATGACTTATCCTTTGTTCTGTGCACATGTAACACATAGTGTGGAGAAGCAAAGGGCTCAGGAGCAGAAAGTCAGGGATCAGGATAGAAATGACTCAAGGAAGTTAACTCAGCAACAACTGCAGCCCCAAAGGAGGTTGCAGGCAGTAATGGTGTCATCTGCTACCTCTCCACCCATGCAGGACCAGGGACCCCCGCCTGCACCTCAGGTAGTGAGAAGTTATGGCTATAGTTCACAGAACCAGGCGTCCAGGCGGCAGGCAGGGAATGGGCAATCAGGCCCACGGTTTACACAGGGACCGGGGAACGAACAACAGTTTCCCCGTTTCCACTGTTGGAACTGCGGCATGCAGGGACACAGGGAAATGAGATGTAGGCAACCATACCGTCCCGGCTCGGAGTATGGAAGACCCGTGCGCCAGGGGGAGTCACAAGGGCCCCACGACCAGGGGGAGACAGGAGGGCCCCGAAACCAGGGGGGTAATCACTAGGGGTGCCCAGAGAATGCGACGGGGGGAAATCAAATGATTGTGGTTTCCAAGGGAGCTGAGCAAGAACCTATTCTGCAGGTCCTAGTGGAGGGCAAATTAACAGAGATGATGGCAGACACTGGAGCAGGTTTTTCCTGCATAAAGCAAAAATACGCCGCTCACTTACCCCAGTCTGGACAGTATGTTCGGACGGTCGGATTCTCGGGAAAAACACAATTAATACCCACATCAGATCCAATCTCTATGACGTATAACAACAAGACCATAACAATACCTGTATTGATTTCGGACAGCACCCCGCGCAATCTCTTGGGACGAGATGCAATGTGTAAACTAGGCTGTAAAATCCTATGTACGCCTGAGGGGATTCAAATTGAACAAGACGTGTACCAAATGATGCTACAAGGGACGGGGGAGAAAGAGGCCACTGTGTTCTGGCTGGGCAACATAGATGCAGAGCTGCAAAGGGTCTGTGACCCCTGGGAGCCATTTCTGAAAACCCAACTGCCTCAGTCTAGACAAACAAACATGGAGGCACATTGCACACTACAATATTTGACGAATAGTGACCTAGTTAGGAACAAGGCATGGTTGCAGGGACAGCCCGAGCAGGTGCAGATTGACTCATCTACGATAATTGTAGGGAGACAGGGCGCGGCGTTGAGGGTTAACACGGGTAAGTATCTACGGGAACAACATAGACTAAGAGACGCCGCCCCACACATCACTCTGAGAATAAATCCTGGTTACGAATCCGAACATCTAGGTTCAATGATACAGGAATCCGAGACTCAAAGGTGGGTCTCCACGGAATCTCCGCTAATTTGGAACAGCGCAGATGGGAGTTTCATAAAAATAATGATTTCCTTTTCAGTTTTGGCAAAACCGCAAGTAATCAGATTACCAGGAGACCCTTGCGTTATTCCAGAGGCGGATGCTTTGCTGGAACAGGACATGTTGGCGCGCACCCCGGAACGGTTGTGGTCAAAACACGACACAGATGTGGGTCTAATATTGTCGGCACAGCCAGTGAAGGTCAGGTTAAAGAAGGGTTGTAGACCACCCTTTATCAGACAGTATACAATGAAGCCAGAGTCGGAGGAAGCTATATCACATCAGATTGAGGGACTGTTAAAGGGGGGAGTGCTCGTCCCTTTCAAATCCAGATGTAATACACCTATCCACCCAGTGCTAAAGGCGGACAGGGCTAGGTACAGACTGGTACACGACTTGAGGGCGGTGAACGACGTGGTGTCTGGACCAGAGGCGGAAGTCGCTAATCCACACACCCTCCTGACAAACATCCCGAGTAGCTCGCAGTACTATACGGTCATTGATCTCACGCAGGCATTCTTCAGTGTTCCATTGGAAAAAGAGTCTCAGTATCTGTTTGCTTTTACCCACAGGGGGAAACAATACTCTTACACCCGGTTGCCACAAGGGTTCGCGCACTCGCCGCATTACTTCTCGAAGGCGCTCAAGGAAGACTTGCAAGGAGTGTGCGACACACTACTCAGCACGGTTTTACTGTATGCAGATGACATTCTAATCTGCTCGGATACACGTCAGCAGTGCCATGAGGACTCCATCAAAGTTTTGAGTGGATTAGCCGTGGGAGGCCACAAGGCATCCCGATCAAAACTGCAGTACTGCCAGCCAAAAGTTGAGTACTTGTCTCGCGTCATTCAAAAGGGCATAAAAAACATCTCACCCACGCAGCTCGAAGCTGTATCCAAGGCACCTAGGCCATTGACGGTCCGACAGATGATGACGTTTTTAGGGATGACTGGGTACAGCTCTGAGTGGGTGGAGGACTATACGATAGCGACAGCGCCGTTGAGGATGATGATAAAAGAGGCGGGTACAGACAAGCTTCGCGCTCCCTTGACATGGACCGAGGAGGGGGAGGACGCGTTCATAAACATTAAGCGTCTGTTGTTACAGGCCCCTGCCCTGGCGCTGCCGGATTATGAGAAGTGTTTCCACCTATTCGTCTCACATAGAGCGCAGCATGCGACAGCTGTCCTGACTCAAACACAGGGGGGGAGTGGGAAAAAACAACCGATAGCATATTACTCTAGAGCTCTTTCGCCGGTAGAGCAGGGTCTGCCACCTTGTTATCAGGCCCTGGCCGCAGCACATTTGATGTATGAGAAGGCAACGGCCGTGACAATGGGATATGACATTTGCATTTGGACACATCACAAATTGGCAAACTTGATTGAAAGAGGCAAATTTGTTCTGACCAGCCAACGGCAACAGGCTTACATGAGGCTCCTGCAGTACTCTGACATTACGATAAAAACATGCCACGGCAGTAACCCGGCGGATCTGGTACCACTCCCGAGCGAGGGTCAACCGCATGAGTGTGAGGTGGAGGTACAGGCTTTCGTGAAACTCCGTCCTGATTTGGGAGTCGACCCGCTCGCGATAGCAGAACTCTCACTTTTTGTGGATGGGTCCTGCTATCGGGAGGGGGAAAATTTAAGGTCAGGATACGCCGTCGTACAGTGCAAACCTAACGGAGAAACACTAACAAGAAAGGCCGGACAATGCGTGCAACCATGTTCGGCCCAGCTTGCAGAACTAATAGCACTAACAGAAGCATGCATAATAGCTAAAGATCGCACGGTTAACATCTTTACAGACTCTGCGTATGCGCATGGCGTATGCCACCTATTCGCGGCCATTTGGAAGGCAAGAGGCTTTAAGAAATCGGACGGCTCACCGATCCTTCACCACAAGCAGGTTGTGGCGCTTATTCAGGCTGTAAAGTTGCCCAAAAGCATTGCTATCGTAAAGTGCCAGGCACACAGAAAAGACCTGTCCTTTGTGACGACGGGAAACAACGCGGCGGACGAGGCCGCGAAGGCGGCGGCTGCGGTGCCGTCCACGGCTGTTCTGATGTTTGCGGCCGAACTGACGACTGAGGTAACTGAGGATAATTTGAGTGATCTTCAGGACTCAGCCACGCAGGCCGAGAAACAGTCGTGGACGGAGAGGGGGGCTGTAAGGGGGGCAGATGGTCTGTGGAGGAGTCATAACGGTTTGATAGTCGCCTCCATCGATCTTCTGTCCTTAGTGATACCTGAGGCTCATGGTGTTGATCACTGTGGAAGAGCAGAGACCCTGAAACGAATCACGAAAATGGGATTTTGGTCCCCAAAGCTTCAGGCACAAATTGACGTTACACTAGCCAGGTGTTTAACATGCTTACAGGGCAATGTGCGCAAAGGAGTACCGACAGTGGCGGCTTACACACCCCTCCCTGAGGGACCATTCAGACATCTGATTATGGACTATACAGACATGATAACGCCAGTGCAGGGCAAACGATACCTCCTGGTAGTAGAGGACTGCTTTAGTCGCTGGATTGAGGCCATTCCATCTAAACACAAGAACGCGGACACAGTGATCAAGTTCCTGTGTCGCGAGGTCATTCCGAGATTTGGAATTCCCACGATATTACAAAGCGATAATGGCCGCGAGTTCATCGACAAGGTGGTTAAAGGGCTGATGCAGAAATTAGGTATAAGACAGCGCCTTTCCTGTGTCTATAGTCCCGGGTCGCAGGGGAAGGTGGAAAGGGCCAATCTGGTCATTAAAAACAAACTGTTGAAAATCTGTATGCAAACTAAGCTTAACTGGATTGATGCTTTGCCACTTGCTCTGATGGCTATTAGAAGCAGCGTAAACCACCAAACACAGCTAACACCGCATGAAATGCTTACAGGCCGCAGCATGCCAGCACCGCCATTTAGACACCTGGCTAGGGGCCCGGCATTAGATATTTTTGAGCAAGATCTGAAAAAATATCTTCAGCAAGTGACTAAAATACATGAAGCTGTGTTTCGACAGGAGCAGAGAAAGGAGAGAAAGGGGGTGAAGGAGGTGGAGAAGGAAGCCACCAAACCGAGACTGGTCCCTGGGGACTTGGTCTTCGTAAAGGTCCACAAGAGAAAGTGGTCATCACCCCGGAGAGAGGGCCCGTACGAGGTGATCCGATCGACTGGAACGGCAGTCCAAGTCAAAGGATCAGCGACCTGGTTCCACTTCAATCACTGCATAAAGGCCAGCGACGATCTCTTGGGGGATACAATCGATCGCAGTTATGCAGAACCCGACATGGAGGGTCCGAGACGGCAACTGGAAGGTGCAGTGCCTGCTGATGCTCCCGCAGATGTTGGCAGCAGTGTGCGGACGGTCGGCCGGGCACAACGACGTCATTAAGAACCGTCACGGTCGACCCGTCCTTGAGGATGACGGGTTTGAGTGGGTAGGAGTCCCACGGGGTCCCGCTCAGGCTCAAGTACCAGCAGGCTTTCATGACCAGGCTCAGAATCAGGCGCCCCCTCTTCCCTCCATCGAGGAAGGGGGGGAGAAGATAAGACTACAACCAAACGGGGTGTTTCCCGTAGGACCGCAAGGGCATGTTTTTGATTTTGACCATTCCCCCGTTACAGGCGGGGATACTTACCATTATACTAACGAGGATCGGGTTGTGGGGGTAGATAGGAGAGTTGAGCCTGTCCCGAACCAATCACAGGGGACAGGGGTGAGGGGAAAAAGGGAGGTCAAGGACACTGAGTCGGAAGAGGTGGGGGGACAGGATATGTTCCAGAGGACAGCCGGAACGTTGAGGGACTCAGTGGGCTCACTCTGGGCCAGGTTGAGGGGTTTGCTTCCTTCCGGGGAACAAGATGGGGGCGACTATGACTATGACGAGGAAGACCCGGAGGCTGACCCGATGTATAGGGCGGCTTTAGGGAATGAGTGGTTTAAGTGGGTCCAGTACACGAGCGCGCAGAATCAGATAGAGGATTGTTATGTCTGCTCCAAGGCACGTCCGGATAGGCTGCTGGTGAAGGGCACGAAGTTCAGTTGGGCTCAGTGTGACAGGGACGCAGAGGCATGGGAGGGGCCCCATAATAGTCGCCCTTGGTGCGAGGCAGAGTGTTTGGGGTTTCTCGGCTCTAGTCGTTTTAAGGCGGCAGGAAACGTCACGGATTTCAAGGATGTCACTATGCGGGAACGTTGTAGGAAATTGGATGTACGTGTGCAGGGGGTAGCGACGGGGTTGCCAATACCCAGAGGTGTCAAACTATGGCTGACCAAGGATTTCGAGTGCTTGCAAAAGGAGGGGACCCGGGATGTAGGGGAGGTGGCAGAGGGGCGGTGCACTACTATTTGGAGCATCACGACTAACTGCACGAAAGAAGGAAAGTGTGGACACGGGGTCGTGTTAAAGGGAGTGGATACCAACCCACGGCCTGTAGCTTGCCCTTTTCATGTCCAGGATATGGCACTGGCGGACCAATACTGGCTCTGCGGCGGTAGGAGGTTGAGGAATACACTTCCTTTAGATTGGTCAGGTAGATGTGCCCGGGTTCAGGCGATCATGCCAATGGTGGTCCTACCATTATCAGTGACGGAAGGACCTTCTGAGTCTCCCATCTCTCAAACGAAGCGTAGCTACAAGGCAGACCCAAGGGTGTATCTGGACAGCATAGGACAGCCAAGGGGCATTCCAGCCGAGTTCATGGCTAAGAATGAGATTGCGGCAGGGTTTGAGTCTATTCTGCCATGTATATCGGTCAATAAGAACACCGGGTGGATCAACTATTTGTTTTACAATCAGCAGCGGTATCTCAACTACACCGAGGAGGCGTTGGATGCAATGGGGGACCAGATGCACGCGACCAGTATGGTGGCGTGGCAGAATAGACAGGCTCTGAACTGGTTAATGGCGGAGAAGGGTGGAGTCTGTTCCATGTTTGGACAGTACTGCTGCACATTCATTCCGACGAATGTGGGGCCAGGGGGAAAGTTCTCCGAGGCCATGGCTAAGCTGAAGGATTTGAGGGAGGAGTTGAGGGGGAATTCTGGCCGGAATGAAGAATGGTGGGGGAGTGGGGTGTTGGAAAGATTGGGACAGTGGGGAAGCATAGTGATGCAGACGGGGATATCCATTGGGGTGGCAGGGTTGATATTGGTTCTCCTTTTCTGTTGTGGTATGCCTCTCTTGGGTAGGCTGGTAACTTCACACGTAACGAGCCAAATGCTGATGGTGGGACAGAAAGAGATTGAGCCACAAATCGGGCCATATCCTCAGCTTTATGCTGCCTTAGAGGGAGACGAGGGGATAGAGGATTAGGGGTATGGTGAGGTAGGGACATTTTCTTTTTGTTGGTTCTTTCCTTTAAGAGTGACGGGGGATGGTCTGAGTGCAGTTTTGTTGGTTTATTCCTTTAACTAGGAATTTTAGTCTGATTTTCTAATGATCCTTCGGCATAGAGATTGCAACCATTGAAAATCATTGCATTGTTTTTTATTTTTTTATTATTTTTTGTTTATTTTACTTGTGGTCCTGGTCAAACCGGAATGGGAAGGGGCATCGGCAGAGTGTCGGTTCTGAGCCTGAGGAAGCATTGAGAAGAAGTGGTCTGGGGATCGGTTCTGGGGACTGGAGGGACAAAGGGGGGGGCTAACGCAGTGGGCAAGATGGGCACCTCCCGTCGAAGATGGGGGGACACGTGGTGAGGTCGGTACCAGCGCCTCCCGTCCAGGCATGGGGACATGCTTCTACGAGGACTGGAGGTGTGGCGTGGTGGTTGCTGTATTGGCAAAATGTGACTTTTGGCAATACGGTGAGGAGACTATGGCGTGGGCATGGAAGGGGGGCTGAGCGATGGACACTGGGACTCAATGTTATGGAAGAGACAATGTCATTTTTTTTTTTGGGAGGGATGTTCTATGTTTAGTTCTGACGGTCAACTTCTCCTTTCCCTGATGAGAGTCGCGGTTTCCGGCCGGAACTGTGGCTCATTTGGTAAGCGGTGGAGGTTGGGGGGATTTGTCTGTCAGGTTAGGATTATAAATTGGGGTATTTTTTTTTTTTTGATGTTTTATTATTACTCTTGTTTTGAGCGGTTTTGTGTTTATTGTGAGAACGGTAGTCAGCCTTTGTTGGTCCGTTAGGGGTCCAGTGAATGAAGTAAGGTTTCTTGTTTAGTTAGACATTTAAAATGTATTATATGGCTAGGTTTCTTGTTTAGATCAGCCATTTAAACTTTTATTATATAAATATGGTTTCTCGTTTAGTTAGACGTTCACATTTTCTTGGTTATATGATTTGGGTGGGACTAGGGATAGCCCCAAATGGGGGAATGTTGGGGAAAATGTATGGGGTGGACTAGTTTAATATAGGTCAACTAGCAGTGCTGAAAGACGGTCTGGCTGACGTTCTTAAAACAATTTGGAACAGATGGACATTTCAGTACGGCATGTTGTGTGCTGGTAATCTCGTACATTGTATGCTTTCATATCTTGTTCTTTTCTCTCTTTCACACAGACACACGGACACACACGTACACAGACACACACAGTCGCACAGACATACACACCGACACACACACACACACACACATTCCCTGTGACACAATACACACATACAATACACATACGTCTGTACGCAGACGCATGCACACACAGACACACACACACATACACACACACACACACACACACACACATCTCACTCTCTACATCATATCGTGTGTGGACATCATATCTTGTTTATCTCTCTTCATGTTCTTAATGTTCTTATCTCTCTCCGATGTTAAATCTACGTATCATCTTAATGTACGTCATGTCAGATCTGACATGATATGATACGTCATCATATCTGTCATGGGGGGGCAGGACTGAGAGGGGATTTAGGGGACAGGCAAAGGGATTGGGGGAAGAGTGTTTTTTGTTCAAGCTGTGGTGATCCTCTGCTCGACCCATAGCTCTTGCTGTTAAGAACTTCTTTTCTTAAATAAATTACCTACTTGTTACAATTGGAAATATCGTCTCCTGCTGTGTTAAACAACCTTCAGCCACAACATGACAGTGAAATGTTCAGTTCAACTTAGCTCGAAGGAAAGACTAATCAAAAAGGTTTAATTGACCCGTATGAGGCTCTTACGGTAGGACTTTGATTGTTTATAGAACGAGCCACTTTCATACGGGAAACGTGACAATTATTAGTATTATCTTATTTGCATATTGTCTCATTATTAGATAGATAGATAGATAGGTTGATACTTTATTGATCCCCGGAGGGAAATTTAAGTAGACAGTATTTCACGTCCTAATAGTGGGCGACTCACCTAATGCATGGCTGAACGTTAGAAGTGTCCGTGTCCCTGTCAATCATCACTGCCAGATCAGACTTAATTTAATCTGCTATGGTCTCTTATCATCTCTCCACATCGGACGTGGTTGTCATAAGATGGACTGATATCCGCTCCGTTCTTCTTGCAGAGCAAAATTAGCGGCTTAAATTTATTGAAAGGAAGTTCTTTGGCGATGCTGCTGCACAGAACTGGCCACATTCAGTTTCGATTCGATTGTTCGCAAGGAATTCTGGTATTTGGTGTTGGATGTGGACTTTTTTTCACACAGGCAGCTACGCAGTAAATTCATTCATTGCCGACAGATTTTTTTTAAATTGCCCTTTTAAAAAATAGCCCTTTTTCATGATATTTGACACCTCCGATTGGCTCAGGTTAAAATCCGTCACGACTCCGAATCAAATGACTGAACTCCAAATAAAAATTTTCTTCCAGGACAGTTCAGTCAGTATTTGTGAGCACGCGCCACTCTCTACTAAAGCTAGAAATCAGAGAAAGAAAAACAGAGAATGAATGGGGCTCCGATTTATGACGCCATAGAATGTTTGTGTGAGCTCTTACACCCAAATGAGGTTTGTATTCTAGCATCGCTACAAAGTCTAAACTAGAACTAAAAACCCTTTGGGTGTAAACACATTTCATGGGCTAATGAAGTCAGAGCCCCATTCATCCTCTATACAAATGGTAAATGGTGCATTTATATAGCTCTTTTATCCAAAGCGTTTTTACAGTTTTGTTCCTCACATTCACCCATTGACTCACACATTAACACACCGACGGTGGAGGACGATCATGCAAGGTGCCGATCTGCTCATCGGGAGCAATTAGTGTCTTGCTCAAGGAATCAAACCGGGAATCGAACCGGGAACCTTCCGATTACCAGACGATCGCTCTACCTCCTGAGCCACTGTCGCCCCCCCATATAGAGCTGCTCCAGAGTTTACATACCAGATTGGTGGGGTTCTCCCAATCATCTCTAGCTTTAGGAGTGTTCACAAACACAGACAGAGCTGAATTCTTAAAATGGGTGGCATTCCCCTTTAATGAGCGTTAGTTCTAAATGCGTGCTTCTGCATTCATCTGCGGCAAAGCGCTGGGGAAATGTGATTTGACACATTAAATCAAAGTGAGCACTGAGCGGCAGTCGGGTCGAAGAATGTCTAGAGAGCCTTCTAAATGGTCCGCAGCATCGCAGCGAGACGTCCTACATGCTTTTGATTTCCTTTACCGTAAATAACATCAAAGGAGGAGACATCATACAGCTGGACGGAGACACGCCGTCCCCACGAGTCCACATCTAGCTGCTTCACTGACACCCTGCGAAGACGGCATCCAGATAAGACCCATCGATTGCCAGGTTTTCGCCCACGCATCATCAGGGCCGGCACGTCCTACAGGCCGTACAGGAGGTCGCCTAGGGCCCCGAAAGGGGGGGCACTAATAGTACAAAAAAATTATATATATATATAATTATTATAATTTGATATATATATAATACTATGAGTGCTCCCCTCCTCTTTGCTCAACGTCCGAGAGAAATACTGGACAAATGAGGTGTCTGCAAAGACGATAGAATGTAGTTAGGTGAATCAATTTCACCAGTTACAGTGGCGATTATTATTTCTTACTACGAGGGAGGGGGGGAGGGGGGCATTTTCAGGATCTCTCCTAGGGCCCAACAGACCGGCCCTGCGCATCATATATATACCGTAATTCCTCTAATAGTAACCGGTATTCAAATACAAGCCGGGTCTCTATTAATGGCCGGGTGCGCTCTTGAGCTAAGCAATTATAAGCCGACCTCCTAATACAAGCCGGGTTACTAATATACTGAGCTGCATACTGAGCTAGTTACTTGATTTCACTTTGAAAACGTTGAAATGACCAGTGACCACCTGTAATTGCACTGTTTACTATTTCATACAGTACTTGGTTTCAATAAATGAACCCAGTACATTTTACTGGGTTCAAACTGACACAAAATGTTGATTTATTCATTATGATCTGTTTGAAAATTAGAAATATAGGCCTCTCTCTTATACATGCCTCCTCCTAATACAAGCCTGGTACCCGCTACAGTTGAAACAAATACAAGCCGGGGTTACTATTAGAGGAATTACGGTATGTTGCACCGGGATTGATCCTGCGATCTCTGGTGAAGTGAGGGCAGGAGCCTAATCAAGCGGAACGCCGAGTGAATCGAGACACACTCCCGTCCACGGGTTATCCTCGGAAGAGTATTGAATTGTAAACCTGTCGATCTCCATGATAGGAGTTATCAAACGTGCCCCTGGAACACGGCACGCGTCATCTTGTGTGGACACCGCACACACACTCACACACACACACACACGATTGATTATAAAAAAAAGGGGGGGGGGGAAACAGACGCAGGAATTCTAATGAAGTAGAACAGGGTATCCTGCAGGTTTTAACAAGTTAAATGTAAGACTTTTTAAGACCTTTTTAACCACTTAGAGCAACATTTTTACTGTAAGCGAATTGAAGTTCTCGCGTGTTCCATACTAGCTCTCGCCAGACGCACCAAGCTCTTGGTAGCCCCACAAAAAACAACGACTTGAATACAAAAACATTTAATATATTTAATATTATTTAATCTCCCGACAGCTGGGCTGCCCCCCCCCCCTAAAGATTTAACACCTGTGCAAATTAAGACTTTTTAATACATTTTAAGGCCTTAAATTGAGAATTTAATACTTTTTAATACCCTGCAGAAGTTATCAAACGTGCCCCTGGAACACAGCATGCGTCATCGTGGACGGACGCACATGCACACACGCACGATTGATTATGCCAAACAAAAACTAAAACAAACAGAGGCAGGAATTGTAATGAAGTAGAAATCTGACCGAAAACAGACTCTTATCGCCATTATCTGCAAGGGGCTGCGGGCGACGGGAGAGTGGGTGGGGAGGGAGGGAGGAGGGGTGAGGGGGGATGAGGAAGGGGGGGGGGGGGGTGAGGAAGGGGGGGGGTGGAGTGACTTGGGGGTTATCGACCGCCTCTTCCTGGCAGAGGGAGATAGAGACGCGGCGGCCCCGGCGCTCTCACCCAGGTTGTACAGCTTCTGGACGTCCTTGATCAGCTGCACACGCGCCGACCTCCGAAAGATGCCCTCCGTCTGCAGGCCTGAGGACGAGACAGAACCGAGAGAGAGAGATAGAGAGAGAGAGGGAGAATAACTGCTTAAAAAGGTGCTGTAAGTGGTATGTTTTATGGTAGAAAATTAAAATAAAAAAACATAAATCAGAGATTGGGGCTTTAACCCATGTAAGTCTTGTGGTAGAGAAATGCTGTATATCCTGTGTGTTTGACAAAGTCATACAGTATGGCTGAATTCCAGCATATGAATTTGGCCAAAACACAATGACACAGATGGCAGGGTAAGATATGTCTTAAAAAAGTACTGCAAGTGGTTTTCTTTTGTTAAAATAAGTGCTCTACGTTCCGACAGCCATCACTAATATAGAGAGTGTTAGGTCAGTAACATGGGCCTCCTAGTCCCCCCTGCTCTGCAGTAAACAGGAAATACATGTTCTGGTATCCCGTTCGCACTTTATCCAATCAGGAGAAAGGACCATAGATGTTTTGTACTTATTTAAAGAAATGTTGCAGAGCCAAATTAGCTTACAAGTAGATTATTGTACTAGGATATGTACAGATATATAGTAAGGGACAATTGTGCATCCTGTGTTGTATTTTCATTAGCATTGTATTTACAGTACTTTTGTATTGTGCAGCACTTTTGTTTTTAAAATGTGCTATATAAATAAATCTGACCTTGACCTCTGACCTTGACCTTATGTGTGTGTGTGAGTGAGGGGGTCTCAGAGAGGAAGCCTCCCACTGCCGCTGCACAAGTATAACATGTACAGTATAACATGTATAACACGTCGAAATAACATTTCGACCTTGAATAACAACGCAGCCTCTCCAAGCGAAGACGGACGTCTTTTATTAATGCGTGATTCAGCAGATTGGTAGTAATAATGAGTAGGACCGGCCCGACTAGTAGTTATTTATTACGGCGTTACCCACCGTTGTGTTTAAGGTAGGTCACCGTCTGGCTCATCACCGGGGGGATCAGGGTTCCCTTGTTCTTCTCACGCACGCTGTCGAAAGACAAACACTCGTAAATCCGGGGCGCTCGATAAAAGCACAACGCTTAACCGACTCTCAGTCCGGTCTGCGTCGACGTGGTTCCAATATTTATAGCCAGATAAATCCCTCGCGGTGTAATTAAGGATTTCCGTCGAGGAGGAGCGATTCTCTGATGCAAGATTCATGAGCGCTTCACTCCTCCTCCGTGTTTGGTATGGATCTAATTGACGCTAAAACAATATTGTTGTTGTCAGGGGTGTAAAGTACTTGAGTAATTGTACTTCATTACAATACTTAGGTAGGTACTGTTTTGGGGGATTTGTACTTTACTCGAGTATTATTAGGTTTGTATACTTGTACTTTTACTCAATTACATTTCAGAGAAAAAAAACACTTTTTACTCCTTACATTTAAAATGCAGAACTACAAAGTACAAAGTACAAATCTCGCAGTTCCAACCATTTTAATTAGTAGTATATTTGTTTGGCCGAACTACCGTTAACGTTATTAATCCTGCGGCCGCACTTTATTTAAAAACAGCCAATCAAATCCCCATCAATGGAAAATGAACCCGCCCATACCCATGCTGATTGGTCCTTGTGCAAGACTAGAGCGGGGATCTTTGATTAAACACCTGCTATCAGAAGAATAGTACAGTCAGAAAAAAAGTTTTTACTTTAACTTTTTAGTACTTAAGTACATTTAAAAGTAGAAACTTTTTTACTTTTACTCAAGTGTGTTTTTAGCCAGATACTCTTGAGTAAGATTTTTAGACGGTACCCATACTTTCACTTAAGTTTCTAGGGTACTTTTTACACCCCTGGTTGTTGTGAAGGAGGTCGAGTGACTCACTACTGCAGGGGGACGCCGAACTGCTGGCTGGGCAGGGGGGGCCGCCGGGGGGCCGTCTTCGCCGGGGGAGGGGGGCCGCCTTTCTGTGCCGCTCGCAGCTTCTCGTCATGTCTGTGGCAGATGAACGTTATGAATATACACACTCATTCTGGGGGCAGTAATGGTAGAATAATACACTCGTTTATTATTCTAAAAGTTTCGATACTAATGAAAGTATATGAGTATTGGACCGTTTTTAATGACTAGTACAGTATCTGTGTATCGTGCAACCCTAGTGACCAACTGTAGTAAGTGACTTTTGACGTCAGATTTACAGCAAGGATCTTGTCATTTTCCAACCATTGACCATAAAAGTGTGTGCATGTGGATGTGTGTGTGCAATGAGTGTAGATGGACATCACCAACCCATCCATCTACACTCATTACACACACATCCACATACTCACACTACATTATATTTATTTATCTATTTATTAAAGAGATTTGCACTAGATTCATACCTCATTTGCACCTTGCCTTAAAAAAGTGTTTGTACCTCATTGTCTGCATTTTTACTTCATTGTACTTAGGTTGTACTTTAGTTTGTATATTGTATTGTATAGTGTTATTCCTCTTTTACTGTATGAAGCACATTCTCAGGGGCTCATACAGAACCAATCATTTCACTGTAATGTACATGTACTTTATACGTGACAAATAAAAGCAAACTTGAAACTTGAAAAAAAACTTGAAGACAAAACGGCTTTAATTTTCACCACAGAGAAATTAATCCTGGAAAGAGTCTCTTAGTAGATGAGCTTAAATATCGGTTTACATTTTCAACTGACCTGACCAGAACCCTAATGTACCATCAAGGCCCCATATACCTCTACTCATAACGGAGATAAACATCTCATAATAAATGTGCAGATATAAGAGCCCATCTGTCAGATCTTTCTCCCCATGTCCATTAGGCTTCAGCAGGAAGGAGGCAGCGTGTGCTTTTGATCTGAAGAGCCGGCAGCTACCAGCGTTTGAGCAAATATCAATAGTAATCATAACTCAAACAGGCCGAGAGAACCTTCTGGGGCCTGGGATTATTCTATACCACTCACTAGCCTTCACTGAGCTACTGTAGAGTAAGACAGAGGAAAACATCAGCTGGCAGCAGGTACTGAAGATCTGTTTACAATACTTTAATGACACACACTAGATGACACTAGTTGTGCCCTCCCTACAGACATCGGCAATGCTACATACCTGGACTCCTTCAAATCTCACCTCTTCACCAAATGTATTAACGACTGCCTGACTTCCCTCTTTTACCCAACTGTCCCTCTGATTTCCTTCCCCTTGGTTTGTCTCCTCTTTATATGATAGAGGTATATGTCCCTCTGATTTCCTTCCCCTTAGTTTGTCTCTCTTCTGTTAAGCGCCTTGGGCTCCTTGAAAGGCGCTATATAAATTGAAGAAATTATTATTATAAATGATATAATAAATTATTATTATAAATGAGTATAATAAATTATTATTATTATAAATTATTATTATTATTATTACAGTGTTCACGCCGTCTCCCCCAGATAGATCATACAAGATGGCGACGTGCTGTCTGGCTGCCTTTCTGTGGGCTCTGTCCAGATTGTGCATATTTTGGTTCATTTGTATAGTTTTGTAAATTTTTGTTTTGTATATTGTATATTTTGTATAGTGTTTGGTCATTTATTCTTTTACTGTATGAAGCACAATCTCAGGAGGCTCATACAAAACCAAGCATTTCACTGTAATGTACATGTACCTTATGTAAATTAATTACATAGATTACATGTACATTTATTTGATTAATTGCTGAACAGGCAATTCATTAAGTAAGCGTCGCTGTTACGACCAGGACTCATACCTCCACCGGTGAACACTTGACAATTGTGTTCGTAGGGACGTCTGACCAAGCTGGAGGTAACGCTGCCGGGAATTGAACCTGGGTCTCTGTGGCGGTAGGCGAGTGCTTAGACCTCTAGGCTACCCAGACCGCTACACCGTCCGACTAATGAAGTCAGGGACAGCCCTGTTCAAACTAGTGCATTTCCTCTATCCTCTTTTTATTTTTTTTTTTACAGATTATTTGACAGTAGTTCTGCTTTAGACGGCATACAGTGTGAGGCAACAGGAAAGCAGAGCGAGGAGGAAGAGGAGGCTGACATGTCACATATCTCACAAGCTGGACTTGAACCCACGACACGGTCAGTACACACCCTGACCGGCTGACTCCACCAGGAACCTTGATGGAACCTAGTCCACCCACCAGGGTATCTGCAGGTTTCAAGAAGTTCAATTTAACACTTTTTAATACCACTTAAGAGCAAAATCTTTAATACCAATTTCACGACCATACTGCAGTAGCAAAAAAAGGCTAGGGACACTGAACAGACGGCTGCACTTGCGCGCCAATTTAAATTATCTCGCCAGATGCACCAAGCTCCAGGTAGCCCCGCAAAAAACAACTACTTTTTTTAATATATTTAATATTATTTATTTAATCTCCCGACAGCCGGGCTGCCCCACCCCAAAAGATGTAATACCCGTGCAAATGAAATGTTATACTTTTAATACCTTTAGAATGATGAATTGAATACTTTTTAATACCTTGAGAATTATGAATTGAATACTTTTTAATACCTTGAGAATTATGAATTGAATACTTTTTAATACCTTTAAAATTATAAATTGAATACTTTTTAATACCCCGCAGATATTGAATTGATTGATTGATTGATTGATTGATAGCCTGTAGTCTTCCGACGGCGGATCCGGACGAGTACCTGAGGACCTCCGGGGGGACGACGAGCTGCTCGTAGTTCAGGTGTTCTCTCAGCTCCGCCAGGTAGTTCACGTACGTCAGCTTCTGGCCAAACTTGTGGCTGTGAAGGTTAAGACAACAGGATGACTGGTGCAGTGTTGTAGTCGAGCCACTAGTCAGTGTTGTAGTCGAGGCACTAAATCTCGAGTCGAGTCCCCATTACCCTAGTCCGAGTCCGAGTCCAAGTCATCAAGGTTGAGTCCACTCCACTCTGGCAGTCAAAGAGCTGACATACAAATAGTAAAAGGTCTACATTAAACATAAATGACACAGCGGTCACTGTTTCAAAAGGGAGTTTATATACTTTGTGACACAATAGCCAAACAAATGCACTAGCCATCAATATCTCATGCCAAATGATTAGCATAACGATGCAGGCTTACCTGTATGCCTGATATGTGGTGCGAAATTTGCAAACAACGAAAAATGGACTTTTTATTTTATAGATTTTCCACAAATAAGGGAAGGACTCAAATAGAGCTGCATAGTTCAGGGTTTTATTTCAAAGTAGGTCTACAGATGCCAGTGTTTTTTCTCCTTTTCTGTGTTTTATTTCAAAGTAGGTCTACACATGGTACTCTTATTTCAAAGTGGACTACTTTTTATTTTATAAATGTTCCACAAATAAGGGAAGGACTCAAATATACCTGAATAGTTCAGGGTTTTATTTCAAAGTCGGTCTATAGACACCAGTGTTTTGTCTCCTCTTCTGTGTTTTATTTAAAAATAGGTCTACACAGCCAGTATTTTTTCTCCTCTTCATAAGAGTTTGAGGGTTTCCTTTGTTATAACAGGTAAAAACAGCAATAAAAAGTCAAACATTTTCTTTTTGTTGCTTTATAATTCCACTAATGTAACAAACTGTGTGCTATAAGTATAAAGTATAATAAATCGCAAATTACTTTGGGTATGCAATTGTCAGGCGTTTTATGCTAAATGTGGGGTATGCTTGGGGATATATAAAACATTATACACTGTTATCTTCATTTTAAGGGTAAATAGGTTGTGCGGCTCCCTGAGCATTTTATTTTGTGGGAGGGGGGAAAAGTGGCTCTTTTGATAGTAAAGGTTGCTGACCCCTGGTCTAATCTCACTCTATAAGGCCAGCTTATCATAACAACCTTTCATTGTGCATGAGGCTGTTTGTAGAGCTAAATCTATACTTTATATTATTGCTATCTGTCCATTGTCAGTCATTGACACTATAAACCGTCCCTTCAATATGCCTTAAATAAATAATTTTTTCATCAATACGTTCCCATTTTATAGCGTTGTGAATATTAACTATATACCGCAATGTTCTGGGGTATTTCCTGGAAGGCGAGATATAGGGTGCTAAGCTAATAACGTTAAATCGAATGGCGTTTCGGCTATACATAAGCTAGAGCTAGAACTCAAAATGCATATTATCGGTATCATGGTCCACCATGAATGCATGAAAGGGGGGGGGGGACGTCGTTTCTGATTATTGATTACCAATAACGGCATTAGCCTCATTAGCCTCATACGCTGACCGGGTGGATGGCTATCAAAGCAAGGCCCGACCAGGCTGAAATTGACGTCAAATCGCTCTTACCGTGGGCCGGTTGGACTGCAAAAAGGATTTCCCAGTTATCGATCGCCATCTGGTAGATCCATATGTCCATTGGCTGATGCTATATTCCTTTACTGCATACCGAATTCAGCGTCCCAAAACCTATTCCAGGCGATCGGCTACAGGCATAGCTTTAGGCTAACAAAAAAGTCAACCCATGATAAAAGAAATAAAACACCGGTCTGTAACAGGGAACACTGCATTATCGAGACAGCGCCCCTACGAGGATCTGGCCGGTAATGCACTTTTCCAAATTCCAAGAGTAGGGTAAATCTGCAATGCCGCTCGGTGACATTGAGTAGGATATTACAATGGAATAAAAGCCAAAACAACCTTACCACGTATATATACGTGGTTGGCCCTCAAGTGTTGGATCCGAAACACGTATATATACGTGGTTGGCCATGAATGTGTTAACATGCACATACACTATACGCAAGAAACGTTCTGTAAATAATTGACTATTTTATTTGATCTTACCACATTTTTTATTTGATTTGATCTCACTATTATTACTTATTGTTACCATTCTTGTATTAATTGTTGTTTCTTAACTGTGCACTGTTGAGTCTGAGCTCGAAACACAAAAATGTCATTACCTGCAATGCCCCTGTATTGTTGTTTGAACTTGGAGCAGAGCCACAGGTTAACACAGTGAGAGCATGGTGAGAGAGGGGGGGGGGTCTTACCTTATTACGGGCTTGAATATGTTCCAGATGATTCTGATGAAGTTGGTGGGATGGACCACGTACAGTGTCTTCAGGTTCTTCTTGTATCTAGAAGGACAATGATGATTAGATTCAAATGTATCGTCAACGTAACGACAAGAAGTTGGCATCTATCCAGAGTGCAAATAACAGTAACAGTAAAGTGCATTAACAGTATAACAAGTGACTAAATGGAATATAACAAAGTTAAATATGCTAATCTGATGTATGTACAGTGTTATTATGTACAGTGATACAAGTATAAATACACTATGATAGTAGCCAGTGGTATAACTAATAACAGTATATATATATATATATATATGTATATATATAGTATGTACAGCATGTACAGTGCACAGGGTGGATGTGTATACAGGTATGCAAACGGGAATATATGCAGATATATTCATAGATAAATACAGTATATACAGTGTAAGTGTACATGGCTATCATACAGTGTTATATTGGTAGACTATAGTTTGAGGTAGGTAGTTATGATTACAGTTTTAGGCAGTGATGGCAGGATAGTAATAATCAATGTGGATAGTAAATAAGATAATAATAATAATAATAATAATAATAATAATAATAATAATAATAATAATAATAATAATAATAATAATAATAATAATAATAATAATAATAATAAATAATAATAATAATAATAATAATAAAATAAATGGACATGGATGCAAAGAGAATGCACGTGACAGACAGATAAATACAGTTTGTTTGAAGGAATAATACACAATACATTTTAAATGTATAAACCTGGATTTATAAACCCTCCCTTGCTGAAAAAAAACCCTCAAATTTGCCTCAACTGGAAATCATTTAAATACTGCTCTGCCCTGAATGATTAAGCAGAGTCCTGGTCTCTGGGGGAAAAGGCTTAATACTAATGTAAATACTGTAAATACAGAACAATCCATGCCGGGGGAATATTAGGGCTTGTTTGGCAACAGCGGGGGACTAAACGGATGACTAAACAGGGGACTAAACGGATGACTAAACGGGGGACTAAATGAGGGACTAAACAAGGGACTAAATGGGGGACTAAATGGGGGACTAAATGGGGGACTAAACAAGGAGACTAAACGGGGGGACTAAATGATGGACTAAATGGGGGACTAAACCAGAGGACTAAATGGGGGGACTAAACGAGGGACTAAATGAGGGACTAAATGAGGGGACTAAATGGGGGACTACACGAGGGGACTAAACGGATGACTAAACGAGGGACTAAATGGGGGGACTAAACGAGGGACTAAATGGGGGACTAAATGAGGGACTAAACAGAGGGACTAAACAAGGGGACTAAACAAGGGGACTAAACGAGGGGACTAAACGGATGACTAAATGGGGGACTAAACGAGGGACTAAATGGGGGACTAAACAAGGGGACTAAACGAGGGACTAAATGGGGGACTAAGCAAGGGGACTAAACAAGGGGACTAAACAAGGGGACTAAACAAGGGGACTAAACGAGGGACTAAACGAGGGACTAAATGGGGGACTAAACGAGGGACTAAACAAGGGGACTAAACGAGGGGACTAAACAAGGGGACTAAGCAAAGGGACTAAACGAGGGGACTAGACAACGGGACTAAACAGGGGACTAAACGAGGGACTAAACGGGGGACTAAACAAGGGGACTAAACAAGGGGACTAAACAAGGGGACTAAACGGGGGACTAAATGATGGACTAAATGGGGGACTAAACCAGAGGACTAAATGGGGGGACTAAACGAGGGACTAAATGAGGGACTAAACAAGGGGACTAAACGGGGGGACTAAACGAGGGACTAAATGGGGGACTAAACGAGGGACTAAATGAGGGACTACATGGGGGACTAAATGGATGATTAAACGAGGGACTAAACGAGGGACTAAATGAGGGACTAAACAAGGGGACTAAACAAGGGGACTAAACGAGGGGACTAAACAAGGGGACTAAACGAGGGGACTAAACGGATGACTAAACGGATGACTAAACGGATGACTAAACGGGGGACTAAACGAGGGACTAAATGGGGGACTAAACAAGGGGACTAAACGGGGGACTAAACGGGGGACTAAATGGGGGACTAAACAAGGGGACTAAACGAGGGACTAAATGGGGGACTAAACAAGGGGACTAAACGAGGGGACTAAACGAGGGGACTAAATGGGGGACTAAACGAGGGACTAAATGGGGGACTAAACAAGGGGACTAAACAGGGGGACTAAACAGGGGGACTAAGCAAAGGGACTAAACAAGGGGACTAAACGAGGGGACTAAACGGGAGACTAAACGAGGGACTAAACGAGGGACTAAATGGGGGACTAAACAAGGGGACTAAACAGGGGGACTAAACAGGGGGACTAAACGAGGGACTAAACGGGGGGACTAAATGGGGGACTAAACAAGGGGACTAAACAAGGGGACTAAATGGGGGACTAAACGGGGGGACTAAACAAGGGGACTAAACAAGGGGACTAAACGGATGACTAAACGGATGACTAAACGGGGGACTAAACGAGGGGACTAAATGAGGGACTAAACGGGGGACTAAACGAGGGGACTAAACAAGGGGACTAAACAGGGGACTAAACGAGGGGACTAAACGGGGGACTAAATGATGGACTAAATGATGGACTAAATGGGGGACTAAACCAGAGGACTAAATGGGGGGACTAAACGAGGGACTAAATGAGGGACTAAATGAGGGGACTAAATGGGGGACTACACGAGGGGACTAAACGGATGACTAAACGAGGGACTAAATGGGGGGACTAAACGAGGGACTAAATGGGGGACTAAATGAGGGACTAAACAGAGGGACTAAACAAGGGGACTAAACAAGGGGACTAAACGAGGGGACTAAACGGATGACTAAATGGGGGACTAAACGAGGGACTAAATGGGGGACTAAACAAGGGGACTAAACAAGGGGACTAAACAAGGGGACTAAACAAGGGGACTAAACGAGGGACTAAACGAGGGACTAAATGGGGGACTAAACGAGGGACTAAACAAGGGGACTAAACAAGGGGACTAAACAAGGGGACTAAACGAGGGGACTAAACGAGGGACTAACTGGGGGACTAAACGAGGGGACTAAACAAGGGGACTAAGCAAAGGGACTAAACGAGGGGACTAGACAACGGGACTAAACGGGGGACTAAACGAGGGACTAAACGAGGGACTAAACGGGGGACTAAACAAGGGGACTAAACAAGGGGACTAAACAAGGGGACTAAACGAGGGGACTAAACGGGGGACTAAATGATGGACTAAATGGGGGACTAAACCAGAGGACTAAATGGGGGGACTAAACGAGGGACTAAACAAGGGGACTAAACGGGGGGACTAAACGAGGGACTAAATGAGGGACTAAATGGGGGACTAAACGAGGGACTACATGGGGGACTACACGAGGGGACTAAACGGATGATTAAACGAGGGACTAAATGGGGGACTAAACGAGGGACTAAATGAGGGACTAAACAAGGGGACTAAACGAGGGGACTAAACGGATGACTAAACGGATGACTAAACGGGGGACTAAACGAGGGACTAAATGGGGGACTAAACAAGGGGACTAAACGGGGGACTAAACGGGGGACTAAATGGGGGACTAAATGGGGGACTAAACGAGGGACTAAATGGGGGACTAAACAAGGGGACTAAACAAGGGGACTAAACGAGGGGACTAAACGAGGGGACTAAATGGGGGACTAAACGAGGGACTAAATGGGGGACTAAGCAAAGGGACTAAACAAGGGGACTAAACGAGGGGACTAAATGGGGGACTAAACGAGGGACTAAACGAGGGACTAAATGGGGGACTAAACAGGGGGACTAAACAGGGGGACTAAACGAGGGACTAAATGGGGGACTAAACGGGGGGACTAAATGGGGGACTAAACAAGGGGACTAAACAAGGGGACTAAATGGGGGACTAAACGGGGGGACTAAACGGGGGACTAAACAAGGGGACTAAACGGATGACTAAACGGATGACTAAACGGGGGACTAAACGAGGGGACTAAACAAGGGGACTAAACAAGGGGACTAAATGAGGGACTAAACGGGGGACTAAACGAGGGGACTAAACAAGGGGACTAAACGGGGGGACTAAACAAGGGGACTAAACAAGGGGACTAAACAGGGGACTAAACGAGGGGACTAAACGAGGGGACTAAACGGGGGACTAAACGGATGACTAAAAAAGGGGACTAAACGGGGGACTAACTTTCTGTCGAACTCGTTGTAGGCGTCTCGTAGCCAGCGCAGGGAGGGCTTGTTGCTGCTGCGCAGGCCGTAGTGGAAGTAGACCACGGTGTAGTCCATCTCTACGTACTGGTCCAGTGTGTACTTCAGGTACCTGCAGGGGGCAGCGTGGAGCAGTCAGTAACAGCAGTACAGAGGCTCCACAGTGTAGCATATTGAGTGAAATGTCCTCAATAGTACAGGGTAGGGGTGGGAATCGCCAGAGACCTCACGATACGATACTATCGCGATACTTGCATCACGATTAGGGATGGGTACCTTTCACATTTGAACCGATACGGTACCGGTACCTGTGAATCGATACCAGTACCCAACGGTACCTTTTTTCAGTACTTTAGTCTAAAAAAACCCTAACTTCAAATAACTACAATTTCGCCCGTTTTCGGCTTGCCATTGCTCCAACTGCTTTGTTGTTGAATCAAGTCAAATCCTAGGTAAGCATATATTGTGCGTGTGAACGTTGACATGAAAAGAAAAAAGGTAAAAAAAAATCTGTATCTCACTTGAATCGATACTCGGTAGTACCGACGTGTTTCGGTTCGGTACCTCAAAATAACCGAATTCGGTACCCATCCCTAGTCACGATACGATAGTATCGCGATACCAAAATATATCACGATACGCTGAGTATTGCGAATTTATTTAATTTAATTTTTTTGATCAAATTTAATTTATTACCTTTTTTCAACTGCAAAGTAAAACTTTGTCAACATGTTTTATCTAATAAAATAAAGTGCAGTCTGTTCATCTCACTTCAATCATTTTTATTGCAGAACATGGTATTTTCTCAAGCAGACCGATGTAAACACTGTAATCTGTGTTGCATGTACCTGACAAACTGAACTGTTTGTATTACAGTCATATTGCAACTTAACTGAATGCACATGTGTGTGTGTGGACTACTGTACTATTACAGGTATTGAAATGAACAATGCAACTTCCTTATACAAAAAATATATATATTTTGTTTTTATGAATTAAATATCGATACTTGGCGTCCCTGTATCGATACAGTATCGCCACGCAAAGTATCGCGATACTACTACGTATAGATTTTTTACCCCACCCCTAGTACAGGGTAACATGCTTATGTTCTAGCAAGATTAAGTAAAACTGCCAGCTGTGCAAAGCCTTGTGTTGAAAATGAATAAATAAAAACAATCACCTGTTAATTGTTTTTATAACAGGTCAATGATCATATCGATCCTGATAAGTTGGGTGTCGGTATCTGTATGCTGTGATGAACAGAGAGAGAGAGAGAGAGAGAGAGAGAGAGAGAGAGAGAGAGAGAGAGAGAAGAGATACAGTAGGAGAGAAAAAAAAGACAGAGAGACAGAGAAAGAGAGATAGAGGAGAGAGAGACTGACAGAGAGAGAGAGAGACAGACACAGAGAGTGAAAGAGAGAGACAGAGAGAGGAGAGACAGACACAGAGAGAGAGAAAGGAGAGAGAGTGAAAGAGAGAGACAGAGAGAGAAAGGAGAGAGAGCGAGAGAGAAAGAGAAGCAGAGAGAGAGAGAAAGAGAGAGAGAGAGAGAGAGAGAGAGACAGAGAAAGAGAGACACAGAGAGAGGAAACATGTCCTAACTCACTCCAGCAGGCGTTGGTGGTTGAGCTGGTGAGATGGCGGCAGGCAGCAGCTACTGAAGATTATCAGCTTCCTGCCATAATTGTCGTCCCCTGGCGAGAGGGGAACACAGAGAGACGCAGAGAGGCCGAGCATCAGCCACCACTTAATCCTGCTTCCTAACCCCTCGCTCGCTGGCTCCCTCCCTCCCTCCCTCTCCTTCAACCCCCTACTTTAACCCTTTCACTGCCACGCTACCAAAGCAGTTAACCCTTTCATTGCTGCGACACACAGGTGAACCCTTTCACTGCCACACGACAGTCGGTTAACCCTTTCACTGCCACACGACAGCCGGTTAATACACTACAACACTGTTATTGGGTTTATCTCTGAGGAGCAGCGACATGAACTCAGGTTTACTTAGCATTCTCCTCACTGTGTTTACATTTGTTTTCTTTACTATAGAGGACAACCGAAGTACACGTACAAGGTGTACAACATTTTAAAATGAAGAAAATAATAATAATAATAAAATTAAAATAAAAACAACCGTATCATTTTCAAACAGGAGGGACGGCACAATGGAGGGGGGGGGGGGGGGGCTGATGGAGCCCTTCCTGTCCAAGTGGGCCGACTTCGTCCATTACCCTGAGCCAGCACACGGAAGGTTAACCTGGTTAACCTGGGCCACAACGCCACAGTCTCAGGCCACCTGGAGCCGCTGAACGTCATTCAATCTCGCAAGGTAGAATCTGTAAAGCCGTCAAACAGCGCCCTCTAGGCACAAGTGCCCTGCTTGGTACTGCAGTTATTTATATTTTTGCAAAAATCACTTTACAGTTTAAAATAGTTTCTTTGCTCCATTGATATTTTCTTAATCCCCAAGTTATTAGCATTAGTAACATACTGGCACAGTAAATACCAGGGCCCTCATTTATCAACGTTGCGCACGCACAGATATGTGCTTAACCGGTGTGTACGACCATTTCTAAGCAAAGTGTGGGATTTATCTATTTGAACGTGAACTTGACTTTGTGCTTATGTCTACGCACAGCTCAGAGCATGCGTAGCTGACGCCCAGTGGTAGAATATCATTACTACGGCATATGCGCTCCTCAGTTCATGCATTAGTTTCAACGCAGAAATAAGCTTTTGTGCATTACGCCCGACACTGGCGTGTGTTCTGTATGAACCGTAATTCATTATAGTTCATTGTGAAATAGCGACAGTAGTGTAATTATAACGGGCTCATGCGCGAACAAGAGGTTGGCTTGCTTGTTTGGCACGGGGGCAGACGCAGAACACCTAGTGTAACTGCCGCCGTGTCATAGTGTAATTCAAGTTAAGCTTCAGTATGATGTCATAGTAGAACCGGTTAGAACAGGCTAGAATGTTCTGGAACGGTCTTGAGGTTTGAGGATGCCGCAGTGATGTCATAGCAGAACCTTCCAGAACTGCGCTCCACAGTGTATAAATAGAGAGAACTTACAAGGGTTCTCTCTCTCACTTCTCAACCACCATCAACCACCTAGCCCCTTTCGTGACTGTGATGCACCGAGTGAATCCACAGTCACTTGCTCCTCAATAGGAAACCAACCTAGATTTACCCTGAATGACTGGTTCTGACCGAACCGTTCGTTATACAGGAATCACAGAGACGTTTCAAAGGTACTCACAGTTGCAGGAGGGTTTCAGACAGAGATACGGGATGGTTTGAAAGCTCTGCGTTGCTAATAAACATTTTAAATAATTTTCATAAACTGGTCAACACTGCATTATTTCCGGCGTTGTGTGCATGATGCGCATGCGCTGTGATCACACCAGGCAGCCAACGCCGGAAATAATGTCGTGTTGACCAGTTTATAAAAAATATTTAAAATGTTTATTAGCAACGCCGAGCTTTCAAACCATCCCGTATCTCTGTCCGAAACCCTCGTGCAACTGTGAGTACCTTTGACATTTCTGTGATTCTTGTATAACGAACGGTTCGGTTAGAACCAGTCCTTCAGGGTAAATCTAGGTTGGTTTCATATTGAGCAGCAAGTGACTGTGGATTCACTTGGTGCATCACAGTCACGAAAGGGGTTACACAACACCCACCTCCAAACGCGATTAAATATTGTTTCAAATAAAAAGCGACATACTATTATTTTGTGTCATGTTTCCAAATAAGATTGGCCACAACGAAATGCTTTCTACTTCAATTTGTTGGTTAGAATAGATTACCTCGCTCTAAACTTCACTGAGACTAACAGTAAAAGACAAGACTTATTTTTTTGAGCTCCGCGCACAGACGTGATAATAATAATAATAACAATAATAATAATAGAGCTTCATTTTATATAGCGCCTTTCAAGAGACCCATGCAAGGTCGCTTTACATAGATAGGGGGGGAGAATAACAAAGTAATAAACATAGTGGACAGACTATGTAAATATGATGATGGGATTCAAGTTCATGTTTGTATTGATCACATAGGCAGGCTACATCATACATGGCAGTGAGATTCATTGTTCTTGTATATGCTCTCGTATTATTGTTTATATAGGCTACCCAATACTGACATCAAAATAGATTGTATGCCTCTAGAAATCATATGCAGCAGGTAGATAATTGACGGAAAATCCGTCGCGATTTGGAATACAATTGAGGAGAACTTTAATCCCTGGGTATTAATCGAACAAAACGGAAAAAGGCAGTCATATTCCAGCACGGGCTTTATTAGTTAATATGGTCTTTAAGAGATATCATATCCGACATCACCGTACGTGTACATGTCTGTCAGCCTGTCTCGTATTTCTCCATAACATGCTTCCCTTGGGTCAGACCATTATTTCACATCCCATGGGGGTGTTTAATTACCATATATGGATAATCGGGGCGGTTCTGGTATGCAAATACTTAAAACCATGCACGAGTTCAAGCGTAGGATCAAAGTGATATTTATCAAGACAGGTGTGCGTAGGACCTGTGTACGCACGTGTGATAAATCCCGTTTTTTTTGTGCGTGCACACATTCTAAATTCTGTGCTTACGTATGAAAATAGAACACTTTCTAAGGAATTTTGATAAATGAGGGCCCAGGTCTGTGGTTTAATCAGTGTTATAGTTACTTTATACTTTATTTGTCAAATACACAACAATACAGGGGCATTGATTGCAAGTAATGACATTTTTGTGTTTCGAGCTCAGACTCAACAGTGCAATACAAGAATGGTAACAATAAGTAGTAGTAGTAAGATTAAATAAAATAAAATATAAAATGAGGTCAGATAATTTTTTGGAAACGTGAAATCCTGCATGGTGATATGTGTCGGCAGACTCTTGTGATACACAACCCTACCGTGAACACATTCTGTGTTTCATTGTGTGATAGAAGGAATTTATAGGGCTGAAATTCTAGGGGGAAATTCTTAAATCGACTAATAGTCTTGGATTTTTGTCGACTAATCAATTAATTGATTTAAATTGACAAATCTGCTAAATTCTTGGTAGATTAGACAGCTAATCGACTAAGAGGGGACAGCCCTATGAATTTCTCATTGTGGGATCAATGAAGTAGTACTACTGATATACCTTTATTGATCCCCTTGTGGAAATGTGGGCGTCATAGCAGCATGGGGGAGGGGAGGTACAGGTAAGGGCAGGGTAATAGTAGAAAGACATAAATATAGGTAATAGAATTGTATCTGAATATAAAAATATGAGAAGAAATAAACAGTGTAAACAATATAATTAACTCAGAATATATAAAAAGAGAAAAATTAACAGTGCATAAACAAAAGGTGCAGATTAGGGCCTGTAGTTCAAGTTTCTTTATTAGTTGTCATATAGAAATACAGAATACTTTTATATGAAATGCTTCTTTCCGTTTTGCTCCGGAGAGTGTGCTATATAAAAGGATAAGTATAAAAAGTATAATATAAGTAGGGCTGTCCCCGACTAAGGATTTGGATGGTCGACTAGGATTGGCCAAAATTTGCCGTTAGTCGTTTTTTTTTTTTTTTTTTTTTTCATTCCTTTTGGGCTGTGGGGGGTGCTTAATGTCTGAAGGAGTCGACTGAAGGCTTCTTGTCCTCTGCAAAAGCATGCAATTGGTCCACTGATGGATACATCTTGATATTTGTCTAGTATAGTGTGTTCATTAGATGGGTGAAATCCTCTTTCAGTGCCTCTGTACCTGTTTTCGTAGGCAGTTAGCCTCTGGTATGCATGCCATTAGCGTTAGCCATGCTTCTATGCCTCTTTTCTTTTGAAAAAAATGATAAAAAAAAAAGAAAAAAAAATATTAATATTTATTTTTTATTATTATATTCGACTAAGAGGTTGGCCAGTCGACTACGGCCCCTTTCGACCGATTAGTCGACTAATCAATTAATAGGGGTCAGCCCTAAATATAAGTATAGAATAGAAAGTCAAGTACGTAAACGTAAAGTGTAAACAAAACAAGAATTTTCAATATACAATATACAAGATTCAAGATTCAAGATTCAAGAGTTTTAATTGTCACGGCATACAGGTATACAATGAAATGCGGCTGGTCTTGCCCGCGACGATGTGCAATACAGTGGTACAACATATAATAGAATCCAATAAAAATACAGTGGTACAACATATTAATAGAATCCAATAAACCAGTGCAATAAACAGGTACATGGTGTGCCATCTCGGTATCTGTACATTAGTATTTACAGAGCATATAGGACATGCTAGTTAGCTTTAGTAGTGCAATACACTGTTCCTGATGTTATACTACTTTAAGTGGCCTTTCCTCTGGCCATAAGTGTGCGTGTGTGCGGCATGAGTGTTAAAGTGGCTGCTAGTGTGTGAGCGTGCTCAGCGTGCGTGTCGTGTATGTACTTGTGTGTGGATAGTTCAGTTTCTGTGTCTCTCAATGTTCATTGTTCAAGGCTCTGATGGCCTGGGGGAAGAAGCTTAGCCTAAGCCTCTCCGTCTTAGTCTCTAGAATTCGCAGGCGTCTGCCTGACCTCAGCAGCTGGAACAGGCTGTTATTGGGGTGGTGGGGGTCTTTCATTATCCTGCAGGCTCTGGATTTGCACCTCTTGTTGTATAGAGCCTGCAGGGGAGGTAGCGCAATACCCGTGGTACGCTCGGCTGAGCGCACCACACTCTGTAGGGCCTTCTTGTCCTGTGCCGTGCTGTTCCCATACCAGGCAGTGATGTTTCCGGTCAAGATGCTCTCTACAGCTCCTGAGTAGAAGGACTGGAGTATCTTCCCCGATACTCTGAACTTCCTTAACTGTCTCAGGTGGTAGAGGCGCTGATTCGCTTTCTTTACTACTGTGCCTATGTGTGTTGACCATGTCAGGTCCTCTGAGATGTGGACCCCCAGGTACTTGAAGCTGCTCACCCTGTCCACGGTAGCCCCGTTAATCCTCAGTGGTGTGTGTGTCTCCCGCTGTCCTCTCCTATAATCCACGATCAGCTCCTTGGTTTTACCAATGTTCAGGAGCAGGCTGTTGTCCTGGCACCAACGTTCCAGTACCTCAACCTCCTCCCGGTAGGCCTTCTCGTCGTTGTCCGAGATCAGCCCCACCACCACCGTGTCGTCGGCGAACTTCACAATGGAGTTGGAGCTGAACTTGGCCACACAGTCGTGTGTGTAGAGTGAGTACAGCAGGGGGCTTAGAACACAGCCCTGGGGGGACCCGATGCTCAGGGTGATGGTGTTGGAGGTCTGACCCCCCACCCTGACCGCCTGGGGTCTTTCACTCAGAAAGTCCAGTACCCAGGCGCTCAGGGCGGAGCTCAGGCCTAGCTCGATCAGCTTGTCCACCAGTCTGGTGGGGACTATGGTGTTGAACGCTGAGCTGTAGTCAATGAACAACAGTCTCACATAGCCCCCCTTCTGACGGTCAAGGTGGGAGAGAGTGCTGTGCAGTACCTGGGAGACCGCGTCATCAGTGGACCTGTTTGTCCTGTATGCAAATTGCATAGGGTCCATATCACTGGGGAGAGAGGCACAAATGTGGTCCTTGACCAGCCTCTCGAAACATTTCATGACCACAGAGGTGAGTGCCACCGGTCTGTAATCATTTGGACATGTTGGGGAGGGTTTCTTCGGTACAGGGATGATGGTAGACATCTTGAAGCAGGCAGGGACTACTGACTCCGCCAGGGATTGATTAAATATGGCGGTGAACACCGGGGCAAGCTGGTTTGCACAGGACTTAAGTATGCGTCCTGTTATACCATCTGGGCCTGCAGCCTTCCTGGTGTTCACCTGCATAAATGCTCTTCTCACACTGTGTTCCGACAACGAGAGAGCGCCCCCGCCCCCCCGCGGTTGCCCCCCCCCCCCTCCACAACAGCCGGTGCGCCAGTGACGTCACTAGCCAGAGGGCTAGCGGCGACACTGTCTACACCGAACCGAGCGTAGAAGGAGTTGAGTTTGTCCGCTAGAGAGGCGTCGTCGCTCCCCATTGCGGGGGCGCTGACTTTGTAGTCAGTTATTGTCTTCAGTCCCCTCCACAAGCCTCTTGTGTCGTTTTGTGCCATTTGTGTCTCCAGTTTCTCAGCATATGTCCTCTTAGCAAGTTTAACAGCCTTGCGCAGAGTGTAGACTGAAGCCTTGTACTCTTCCATATTTCCTGACTCTCTGCCCAGGTTATAAGCCGTGGTGCGTGAGTTTAGGGCTGTTCTTATAGTGCTGTCCACCCAAGGTTTCTGGTTTGGGAAAACCCGCGCCGTCTTTGTGAGGACAATGCCGTCTGCCACTGTAGTTATGTAGCTTACAACGGTATCAGCATACTCGCTGACGTCACTGGCGCTTCCTTCAAACATGTCCCAGTCTGTATCCTTGAACAGTGCAGAGGTAACCGAGTTCCCATATACAGTACAACGCCCCATCGGTATATCATACGTTAATGCACCTTGTGGTGAATGAATCCCGACCTCTGACCTCAGAGCTCTCATCAAGCCATCCTGGAGAACCCCTCTCACCCCCTCTATGAGGAGCTAGCCAGAATGAAGAGCACATTCAGCCTAAGACTCATCCCCCCCTCCCGACACACCACAAACCGCCTGGGCCGGTCCTTTATACCGGCAGCCATCAGGCTCTACAACAAAGGGCTTGGGCGGCCGGTTCTGCTGCCAGAACTATCACTGTCACAACTCGGGACTTGAGAACTAGAGACTCACATCACCGTACTGACTATCTTGTATTTTGCACTAGAGACTCATATCACTGGACTCTCATCACTGGATTATAGGGGTGTGATGATTCGACCTCACAGCGATTAGATTCGATTGCGATTCTTGAGGCAACGATTCAATGCGTCATGAAATCTCTTAATTTGACCATGATTCGATTCGATACATTTTTCTATCAGTTAATGTGGCTGGGGCAACTGATTCACTCAGCATGAATGGACTATAGGTCAAAAAAAATATATATATATATTCTTTTTTCCCCCGATTCTAATCGTTTCTAACAGTTTCAAATCGATGCAGTTGAATCGTCAGATTAGGATCGATGCATCGTTACACCCCCGACTATCTTGTGTTTGCACTTTTTTTTATATTATATTGTATTTGTATCTATACTTCAAGTGTACCTATAGTGTATATAGGACTGTGAAGCTATGCATCCCCCACCCTGTATCCCCCCCCACATGCTGCTTTGACACCCGAATTTCCCCAAGGGGATCAATAAAGGATCATCTTATCTTATCTGATCTCACCTGTGACCTGGAGGATCCCGTGGCGAGCCACATCGTGGTAGGGGTGGGACGCGTCCTGGCCGCCGCCGCTCCGACTCGGGACGGGGGGCCGAGGGGGTCGATGCCCCAGCTCACCCTCCTCTTCCTCCTCCTTCTGAAGCTCTGAGGAATTAAGAGAATTAACCAAATTCTGGTTGTAATTATTCTAGTTAAATAAATTCAATTCATAATATATTTGATTTGTAGGGCGCTTCATAGTTGTGGAGCAAATCTCAAAGCGCTACATTGTAAAAGAACATAAAAGCTAGCAAGAGAGTAAAAAAATAAAGAGTAATAATCGATTATGTTCCGTCACTGCGTCCCTGTTCGTATCGCGATGCATGTTAGAATCGAGACATTTCCACACCACTAATAGATAGATAACATATAGGCTAGGTACATAAGATAACATAGACTGTAGGCTAGGTCTATAGATAACATAGACTGTAGGCTAGGTCTATAGATAACATAGACTGTAGGCTAGGTATAGAGATAACAAATAGGTTAGGTTTATAGATAACATAGACTAGGTATATAGATAACATAGACTGTAGGCTAGGTATAGAGATAACAAATAGGCTAGGTTTATAGATAACATAGACTAGGTATATAGATAACATAGACTGTAGGCTAGGTATAGAGATAACAAATAGGCTAGGTTTATAGATAACATAGACTAGGTATATAGATAACATATACTGTAGGCTAGGCATATAGATAACATATACTGTAGGGCAGGCTAGGTATATAGATAACATAATTTATACTGTAGGATAGGTCTATAGATAACATAGTCTAGGTCTATAGATAACATATACTGTAGGCTAGGTATATAGATAACAAATTCCCAATATGACACCACTAGTCCCTATGCCGTGTCCATCTCTCCATCTCTGTTGCCGTTTGATCAAATCCCATAATCAGAGGATTACCGAGAGGTGAAGAAGGAAAGAGAAACACAGAGCGGAACACTGGGTGGTGGAAACTTTCAGCGTAATCTAATGACAGACATCTGTGTTTACTCTGCAGTGGCGCGGGACGCCGGGAAGCCATCATCTAGTAATATACAGTGTGCCAGTCCGATAACAGAGAGGGCACGCCCCGGGGGAGACAGGCATGTTCATGTTGGCTGGACACACAATGGTCAGATTTACTGGAGGTTGTCTCTCTGCAAGCAGCAGCAGCAGCAGCAGCATCTCTGCAGGCTGACGTGGGAAGCAAGGGGATTCCTACACAGCAGCTTGAACACAGTCCGTCACTCATGAACTCAACAATGAAACCTGACTAGGAACAGAATTACCTAGAGCTGCCCCCCTTCACAGAAAATGAATAGAGTCTAATTTGACTAATTAATTTGGTCTTAATTCGATTCGTTAAGTCGATTCATCGATTTTAATATTTTTTCTACCATACTGAATGGGCCATTTCCTGGGAAATTATAAGCATATCTCTGGTAAGTATGAGATTTAAAAGGGAGGTGCTTTTACATCATTATTATTATTATGATGATGTTGCATTACCACATGTAGTAGACTAACATTTTACAGACTTGTCGATTAAATCAGACAAAGTCCTTGACTATTAGTCGACTAAGAGTTTCTTTAGTGGATGACAGACATGAAATTAGCACATCTCTGATAAGCATCTGGTCACTTCAGGGGAATGCCACTCTATTATTAAC
>NC_140179.1:30746067-30766856 GCF_963971535.1 Notolepis coatsorum
ACATATATATATATATATATCCACATCTGTCTGTACATACCTGTATATAATCCTTTTTACACATCTGTAGATACTATATCTATATCTGTACATATCCCTTACCTACTCTTACTAGTTACGCTGCTGGCCAGTATGACTTACTACCATAGTGTCTTATACCTGTATCACTGTACACATTAATACTACAACTCTGTACATACATCTGATTAGCACTATTACTCAGTAGTACTAATTTATATATTTTATACCCAGTTAAATCACATGTACATTGTATATATTACTATTGCACGTTACGGTTACATTTGCACTCTGGTTGGATGCTAAACTTCCTTTCATTGTAGTAGTCTGTACTTGTGCTGTATGATGACAATACATTTTAATCTAATCTAATGATTGTAGAATCAAGAAAAGAGGGCAGGGTTTGAGAATTATCCGTTTATGTGGCCCTTTCATCAAGAATATGATGAGAATCACGTATTTTTGTAGGTAAATGACCTCATACTTTCACATTGCCAGTGACCGTCTCTTCTGACTGGACGCTGTACATCTTTTTCCGTTACAGAGACCTAACATGCAGCTCTACGCCAATATTATGGGAAACATGTTTAAAAGATAAGATTTAAATGTCCTCTCTTTGCGGTCAGTAGAAAGCTAAGGCTGCAAACTAGCCTAGCTTAGCACAAATTTATGGAAGCGGATACGTACCAGCTAGCCTAGATGTTGGCCAAAAACACCTCTCTCTGAGTTTTAAGGTAGGCCAGTGGTATGTATCCGCTTCCATTCATTTGTCCTAAGCTAGGCTAGATTGCAGCCAGATAGCTTTCTACTGTAACTGGACGCACAGAGACGAAATTGGTATCCATCTTTTTGTCTGACTCTCTTTTTTCCAGTTGACCAAAATCTCCCCTTAATCACTCATTTCTGAATGGATTTTTATGAAATTTGGACATGTACTACATAAGACGTCAGGCTATGGACCCAGGGTGTTTTCCAGCAATTTTTTTGTAGTGACTGTTAGTAGTAGTCGAGTCACTAAATTTCAAGTTCATGTCGAGTCTCGAGTCCCCAGTGTTCAAGTCAGAGTCCAAGTCACCAAAGAAGAGCCCAAGTCGAGTCAGAGTTGAGTCCCCATTACCCTAGTCCGAGTCATCAAGGTTGAGTCCACTCTGGCAGTCAAAGAGTTGACATACAAATAAAAAAAGTTCTACATTATACATAAATCACACAGCGGTCACCATTTCAAAGGGAGTTTATTTACTTTGTCACACAATAGCCAAACAAATGCACTAGCCATCAATATCTTATGCCAAATGATTAGGGCCTATTACAAAATGTTTTAAAAATAAATAAATGTATTAATCAATTAACAAGTTTGAGTCCTCGTCTGCACCTTCCTAGTCTGAATGCAGTCAATGCTCGAGTCAAAGTCTGAGTCATCAGTGCTCAAGTCCCAGTCGAGTCACGAGTCCTGAAAATCAGTCCAGGACTCGGACTCGAGTACTGCAACACTGTCTGTGACAATATCAGTATCTATCGGTCAATGATAATGATGTTTTCATATATCGGTCCGATGAGCAAAACTGAGCAGAGATATTTATAGTATATAAGCAAACATATCGGCCGGTGATGCTGATTTTTTTATAGATTACATCGGTGCAATGAGCAAAACTGAGCCTATGGGAACAACTGATTATTATTTTTCTGCCTAGCTGCCTGTGTGTGTGTGTGTTTATTTTTGACCATGCCGAGTTTGGTTGGGTAACGTTACTTGTAACATGTGACCATAACGCAGCACAGGGTTGTGGGCTAACATTGTTTCAGAACAAAAATAGTATGTACAAAATATTATCATCATGGAAATATTTTTTGTTTATACAGATCATATGCGTTATGCGAGACGTCCAGATCAGGACAGGACGTCGCCTTCATCCAAATCGGATTCACTCTTGCTCTCCAGCTCGTCACTGTCTATATTGAGAGTCCAAAATAAATTGGCCCAACTCACATCTGTCCTCTTCGCCGTGAACACAGAATTCGCCAATTCGATTAAGAGCTGCTCGCTGCCAATGCTGATGCTGTTTTATCCATGGCTTTTCTCCAGAAATAGAGCCCCTGTCAATGTTTATGGAGATCAACAAGTGATGTCACAGTCAGCGAAACTACGGACCGAAACTACTTAGCCACTCCCCTCAAACTATTGTAGTTTTTTCATAAAGAGCGGGGGACAATAGACCACCGCAACACTTCCGGGATTCTGAAATCGGGGAGGAGATAGCGGGGGGAGCATATGAATGAATGTGGATGAGAGCCGTGATGTAAGTGGTTGCAGATACGGCTGTGGGGGTGCTAGAGACATGATCGAATAGACGTTTATGCGCCTCAATCTCCTGAACACGGCGCGACCCATTCCTAATCGATCAGAACTAAATCGGCAGAGAAAAAGCCCATTTTAAAGCACCTATTCTCCATGCACATGCGCAGATTGCCCATGGAGTCTGGACGACGCGAGATGACGCACAAATGAATGTGGACTGTTCCATCAGAGGGGGGAGCTTCGGTGGCCAGTGTCCTTTCAGCCGAACAGGATAATGAAAAAATTATCCCACTAAATGGCCAGACGCGTCTTATGGCGACATCTACAATTACCTCATTGAGTCTCCAGGTAGACTAATGTTTATATTTAAGTGCAGCGGTCTGTAGCCACTCACATTACCACCGAAGCTCCCCCTCTGATGGAACAGTCCACATTCATTCGTGCGTCATCTCGCGTCGTCCAGACTCCATGGGCAATCTGTGCATGTGCATGGGAAATAGGTGCTTTAAAATGGGCTTTTTCTCTGCCGATTTAGTTCTGATCGATTAGGAATGGGTCGCGCCGTGTTCAGGAGATTGAGGCGCATAAACGTCTATTCGATCATGTCTCTAGCACCCCCACAGCCGTATCTGCAACCACTTACATCACGGCTCTCATCCACATTCATTAATTTGCTCCCCCCGCAATCTCCTCCCCGATTTCAATGTAACGCGGAAGTGTAGTGGTCTATACTGCCGGACTATCTAACTAAAATTAACATATTTACAAGTCATATTAAGTTAGGGAAATAAGGACACAGATAGGGGTGACAGTGGCTCAGGAGGTAGAGCAGTCATCTGGCAATCCGGAGGTTACCAGTTTGATTCCCGCTCCTCCCGGGCAGCATGTCGAAGTGTCCTTTGCGCTCGTTACCAATGCAAGAGACTCCGGTCTCGACTCCCCGAGTCAGCATTGCCTGCGGCTTGGACCAGTCGTCATACTATCTCAATTGGCAGAGGTAGCGGGTGGAAAGTTGATGGGTGGGGATTGGACGTTGTGGACAGCGACTCCTACAGGTCGGTTAGGTGATGCCTGTACAGCAGAGACAGGAAGTATCGGAGGCAGCATGAGCCTCCCACGCGTTACTCCTCGCCACTGAGAGTCTGCGCTGTCTGGTGAAAAGATGCGACAGGCTGCCTCCTCGTGTACCGGAGGGGACACGTGATGCAAGGCTTCTATCCTCACTATAGCCGACCAGTGGGAGACATAGTCTAGCAACGTTCAAGACAGGGGAGGGGAGAATTGAAGGGTAGAATTGGCGATACGAAATTGGGATGGGAGAAAAATAGAAAAAATAAGGAGAAAAAGTGGATCCAAAAAAATAAAAACTCAAAATTGCCAATATCTCAATTTTGACCTATTTCAAAATCTCGTGACTACCGTAACAAGGCAGGTTTTACCGTGCCAAGTCACATATCGACATCGTGATACCGGTTACCGGCCATAAGAGAAATAGTTAATAGCGGTTAATGGTATCTGCCAAAATTGTCATAATTTTGCATCCCTACATATAATATCGCCCAGTCCTACCAGGCAGTGCCTCAGGCTCTTACCTATCTCTGCCCAGTCCTACCAGGCAGTGCCTCTCTTACCTATCTCTGCCCAGTCCTACCAGGCAGTGCCTCTCTTACCTATCTCTGCCCAGTCCTACCAGTCAGTGCCTATCTTACCTATCTCTGCCCAGTCCTACCAGTCAGTGCCTCTCTTACCTATCTCTGCCCAGTCCTACCAGTCAGTGCCTCTCTTACCTATCTCTGCCCAGTCCTACCAGGCAGTGCCTCTCTTACCTATCTCTGCCCAGTCCTACCAGTCAGTGCCTCTCTTACCTATCTCTGCCCAGTCCTACCAGGCAGTGCCTCTCTTACCTATCTCTGCCCAGTCCTACCAGTCAGTGCCTCTCTTACCTATCTCTGCCCAGTCCTACCAGTCAGTGCCTCTCTTACCTATCTCTGCCCAGTCCTACCAGTCAGTGCCTCTCTTACCTATCTCTGCCCAGTCCTACCAGTCAGTGCCTCTCTTACCTATCTCTGCCCAGTCCTACCAGTCAGTGCCTCTCTTACCTATCTCTGCTAGAGCCATATGGAATCCGCGATCACGGAATCGCGGACGGAATCGCGGAATTGAGCAATAAAAATGGAATCCACTATAAAAAAATAAAATAATTTTTTTTTTTTTTTTTTTACTTTTTTTTTTATGTTGTGGGACTTGTACAGCACTTTGTTCAACTTTGTCAGTGCTGTAAAGTTTAAACCTTTTAAAATCTTAGACAAACAAAACACTTTGCTTTCATGAAATATTGTAAGCCGTCATTTGAGGCTTTATAAAAGCAGCACAATGAACACAAATCTGTCAGTGCCGAGTCCGACCTCATCTTAAATAACAAACAGCATTGCTTGTTGTAGTTAACAAAGAGAGGCAGAGTTGATTTTGCAAAAATATATATAATTTTTTTTTTTTTTTAATAATCAAATTTGATTTTCATATTCGAATCCCATGCCCATCGAACGAAGCTTCGAAGCTTCAAAGTATTTAAGACAGCCCTATTAAATGGACTGTTATATCTTATTAAATTGTGGACATTTATTCATTCCCACTTATTAGACACTATTTCTGATGGTAAAATGAGCGTACAAAGCAAAATACAGAATTCTGAAATATTAAAACGGAAAAAACGGAATTTGGAAAAAAATAAAATGGAATTTGGAAAAAAATAAAACGGATTTCATATGGCTCTAATCTCTGCCCAGTCCTACCAGTCAGTGCCTCTCTTACCTATCTCTGCCCAGTCCTACCAGTCAGTGCCTCTCTTACCTATCTCTGCCCAGTCCTACCAGTCAGTGCCTCTTACCTATCTCTGCGAGCTGCTCCAGATCAGCGGTTGAGATCATGGTGGATGGCTGTACGTCTGTTCATGCACTAGAAAAAACAAAAAACAAAGACACATCAAATCTGTGCATTATGTCTTGACAGTTACCATAACAACACTGCATTGATAGGTGAACACGTAAAGTTCACAGGTGAGTAACAGGTGGGCAAAACTGAAGTAACGTTAGGTGAGCATTACTTTGTCCTGCACTCACTTAGCATTTAATCAATCTTTATGTTTTTCAAGTGGCATATACCTTCAGAGTTTTTGTTAGCTTAAAAAGGTAATACAAGTGTAACGGCACCATTTGTAACAGTGTTCACTAGGCATTTATCACTCTGCACCTGTCCTCCGATGGCCTCGAAGGAGTGAGTTTACACCAAGAGGGTGACCACTGCAAGGTTTCTACCATGCGACACAACGATCACTCTCTGAATATACCTGCATATAACCGGCCTCTATATATTTACTTAACACCCGAATATAACCCATAGCTCTGTATGATAGCATATTTACCTGCACATAGTCCTTTTACATATCTGTACTAGGCCTATATCTGTACACAGGGAACAAAATAAGTACCCGCCAACCGCGGGCAGATTTAAGGTTTGGCGACTAACAATAGGAAGTCTGCCCGCCACCTGGCGTGTAGTTCATATCGATACTCTTATTTTGAAAATCCTGTGCGGGTCTCATTTCCGCCCCAAGCGCAGCTCCAGTCATAATATCTATGGCTCCGGCAGCTAGCAACGTTCGGTTCATATGATACTCTTATTTTGAAAAAACCTGTGGCAACTCCGCAAGTCATATCCGCCCAGTCAGTGCTTCTGCTCGCATTAAAGCCGAGCAGGGCTACACAGCAGTGCGCCTATTTTGCTAGCTGAAATAAGTCTGTGGTGTTTTTTTTCTCTCACAACGGGTCAAATGCATCTAACATGCCTTGCATCGTCGCCATTCCTTTATGCCCACATCGCCCGAAATGAACGTTACGTTAGCGTAAGCTAACAAGCTAATCCTGATCAGAGGCAGAGCCATAGTGAACAGCAGACAGTGTGGACTGAGGAAAGGGAAATGGGGGGGCACTCTCCCTTTCCCTGTGTGTGTGCGTGCGTTTGGAAAGACGATGAAGTCACTAGTCAGGACTCAGGACAGGAGTATATTATAGTAAACTGAGGATTGCTGAGGATGGACAGATAATGTTGATATTCAAATATAAAAAAGTTTCGAGAGGAGTGGAAGTTTGAAGACAGACTAGACTACAATATGATGCAGGGGTGGTGAGTTGAAACAGTGTGTGTGTGTCCGACCCCACTTCTATGTTTCAATAAATTATTTGCATTTAAAACTATTAACGCTGACTCATTCCTTCAGTCCACTCAAAATTATGCTAATAGCATATGTTGTTTATGATATTCATTGAAAATAGCATATGAGAGTATTATAATAGTAATAATAACACATGGCGATATACTAAAAAGCTATTTATAATTTTTGGCTGGTAAAAAATCTGCCTGGCTGGTAGTTTTTAAAATCTACCAGCCAAATGGCTGGTAAGTCAAAAAGTTAATTTTGTTCCCTGTTACATATCTTACTCTTACTAGTTACACTGCTGGCCAGTATGACTACTACAATACTGACTTTACACCTGTATCACTGTACATATTATACTACAACTCTGTACACATCTGATTAGCACTACACTCAGTAGTACTCATTCTCATTTGTATATTTCTTGTACCCAGTTTAATCTCCTGTACATTGTATATTGCACTTTACTGTTACATTTGCACTCTGGTTGGATGCCAAACTTATTTTCGTTGTACTGTATAAATGAATGACAATACATTTACATTTAGTCATTTAGCTGACACTTTTATCCAAAGCGACTTACAAGTTCTGTACGACAGGTCATCAGGAAGGATACAACTCTATCAGCTGAGTAACAATATTCATCAAAGTGTTGCGTGTTACAGTGTAGGTTAGTTTATTATACACATTATACAATACATTTTAAACTAATCAAATCTATAATCGCGTTGTAGCATTTAGCTGGAACAAACCAAGCCTGCCATGGGTGGAATTTAACATGCAATTTCCTTTACGATAGAATAGGGTGGACCGTGGAGTGAATTACTGTGAAGTCAGTCGTGTTAAGCGATGGAGAGCCCTCCTGTTCATTCAAAAGCCAATGAATAGAAGCTCCTGAAAGCTAGGTATAGGCCTATAAGGTATGCGAGCGACTGAGTCAAGGGAACAAAGCATTTCAAAACCAATTTCATTACTGCAGACTTCCAAACAGGCCTTAAGAGAATCTATAGTTGTCGTGAGAAGTGGCTATTCCTTTTCAGCACACATTAAGTTAAATTAGGCTATACTTTATTAATCCACGTGGGGACATTATTCCTCTGCATTTGACCCGTCCATAAGAGCAGGGGGCAGCCACAGACCCCAAGGGACCAACTCCGGTTCTAATGCCAGTAGTACCTTGGTCACTATATAATATTAACGACAGCAATCCTTCATTAATATTATATATTATGAAGTGATTGGAGTGATTATAATGTATGGTACTGGGACATCACCAGATTCAAAAACTTGTAATGGCTCGTGGTTATAATATTCATAACCAATGTCAGGTCAAGGTGTCAAGTCCAGTTGTACAGTGTCCCCCCCCCCCCCCCCCCCACCCCCACCCAACCCTCCCCCACCCCACCTACCCAACCTCCTCCAATGTACAGTTTTTACGTCAAATGTACTCTCTTTTCTGGACTCTTTTTGTATCACAAACAGTACTGTATTTGCAAATCTGGTATGTCAATGTCATAAATGTATAGATGTAGCAGTACTGTCTATCTGTATGTCATGTATGTCATATATGTCCTGATGAATTGAAAAGGGGGGATCCTGATGTAGACGAAAGTATTTCTCTGGTCTGCATCCACTTAACAATTGTGTGTATTGAGCTGTACTGTACCCATTCTGCAATCTAATACAGTGTAATGGGAAATATTAAAGGACTAAACGATGAGCCGTTTACAAATCATTCTGAGTCATTATTTATAATAAGAAGAAAGTTTATTAACAATATTTCCACGACAACAGTTTACAATCAATCAATCAAACATTCGTGTCGACTAAACGTTGTATATAGTGTAACTTTTGCCTGTTAGCGAGAAGGCTATATCATTGGAAGTAGATAGGAGTCTATAAATCTACAGTCGCACTGTCAACACCTGAGATTACCTGTATGACCAAAACCAACGAGGCTGAAATATCACACGTTAGGTCCGTTGTTAGCCTCATCAAAATATAGTATTTATTTTATCGAGACAGTCAAATTATTATTGATTTTAACGAATTATTTGGACCAATAAACAGACTTGAAACATCGCGATACGTTAAAACGCTTACCTTGCTTTAATACGGAGTTAGTGTATTATTATTTATCCATGGCATGATCAGGTAAAACTTTGTGGCAGAAGTTAGAACTTCCTCAACCAGCGAGAGCCATTTTTGTTGGGCGATCAATTCACTGCGCATGCGCGATGCTTTTTGGTCGAGAAAGGCAAGAGTGGTGTGTTCTGTGTGTTGAGGCGTTTTTCCGTTGAGCATCCAGATGACGTCATAACGCCGCCAGGGAGGGATAGACGCGTCTCTACAATTCGTAGCCGCATTTCTGCAGACCCCTCTCTGATTGGTTGAACTCTATTTTTGCAGACCCCTCCCATTTCTGCAGACCCCTCTCTGATTGGTTGAGCGAAGCCCCTCTCTGATTGGCCCCCCGCATGAGCCGAGACAAGCTCCTCTAGCCAGGAGTCGAAACTCCGTTAACTCCAGAGAGAGAGGCTGAACGCAATTTATACGCATGGAAGTATTGATTACGCCATAACGAATCATTAAAAAAATATACCGTTAACTGGAATATGTTGTGTGTGCCTTTACACATGTTGGATAGGATTATGTAATTGGTTTGTATAGCGTCGCGTATAACGTTATTTCGCGTGACTTCACGGTTTATTCACATTTCACAACACAGCCAGCGGTCAACTTGTTTACACTCCCCACTTACTGTACAATGTAACATTTAGATTAACCCAGTTGTCTATCTGTATGTCATATGTTACGATGAATTGAAAATGGGGGACCCTGATGTAAACAAGACGAAAGTCTTTCTCTGGGGTCTGCATTCCCTTAACAATTGTATGTATTGAGCTGTACTGTGTACTGTATACCCATTCTGCAATCTGTTAATAAAGTTTTCAATCAATTCAATCAATCAATAACTAGACAGTTACAATATAACATTTAGATTAATTAACCCAGTTAATGCCTTAAGAGAGAGAGGCTGGTGGTCAAGTCAAGAGTTATTTGTCACAAGTTGTTTATTAGCCTAGACATTTTCAATTCATCATCTTGTTTACATCAGGGTCCCCCATGTTCAATTCATGATAACATATATGACATACAGGTAGACAGATGGACAGTACTGCTACATTTAGACATTTATGACATACCAGATTTTGAACTTGTGGTAGGCCTAGACATTTTCAATTCATCGTCTTGTTTACATCAGGGTCCCCCATGTTCAATTCATGATAACATATATGACATACAGGTAGACAGATGGACAGTACTGCTACATCTAGACATTTATGACATACCAGATTTTGAACTTGTGGTAGGCCTAGACATTTTCAATTCATCGTCTTGTTTACATCAGGGTCCCCCATGTTCAATTCATGATAACATATATGACATACAGGTAGACAGATGGACAGTACTGCTACATCTAGACATTTATGACATACCAGATTTTGAACTTGTGGTAGGCCTAGACATTTTCAATTCATCGTCTTGTTTACATCAGGGTCCCCCATGTTCAATTCATGATAACATATATGACATATATGTATGGGCCACTCTCCAGGTGACCTGCATCGACCTTGCCCACACCAGGATCTCCTCCTCAGACTGGTGAGTCATTCGCACAGTGGCCTCAAAAGAGGTATGGTCAACGCAGGTCCAGGATGGGTTCACCGCACGTCTGTACGTGCAGACATGATATGTGTAACCCTTCGGTAAAAGTCCTTCAACACACAAGCAACAAGATGTTATTTTTTTGAAAGCCAGTAAATACTGACAAAAAAAAGCATAGACACTTAGAAGAAGCAATGTATAGTCCCCCCACCCACCCAACCTCCTCCAATGTACAGTTTCTACGTCAAATGTATAGCCTTTCTTTTCTGGACTCTTTTTGTATCACAAACAGTACTGTATTTGTAAATCTGGTATGTCATAAATGTCTAGATGTAGCAGTACTGTCTATCTGTCTACCTGTATGTCATATATGTTATCATGAATTGAACATGGGGGACCCTGATGTAAACAAGACGATGAATTGAAAATGTCTAGGCCTACCACAAGTTCAAAATCTGGTATGTCATAAATGTCTAGATGTAGCAGTACTGTCCATCTGTCTACCTGTATGTCATATATGTTATCATGAATTGAACATGGGGGACCCTGATGTAAACACGACGATGAATTGTGAAATGTGAATAAACCGTGAAGTCACGCGAAATAACGTTATACGCGACGCTATACAAACCAATTACATAATCCTATCCAACATGTGTAAAGGCACACACAACATATTCCAGTTAACGGTATATATCTTTTAATGATTCGTTATGGCGTAATCAATACTTCCATGCGTATAAATTGCGTTCAGCCTCTCTCTCTGGAGTTAACGGAGTTTCGACTCCTGGCTAGAGGAGCCTGTCTCGGCTCATGCGGGGGGCCAATCAGAGAGGGGCTTCGCTCAACCAATCAGAGAGGGGTCTGTAAAAATGGGAGGGGTCTGCAAAAATGGAGTTCAACCAATCAGAGAGGGGTCTGCAGAAATGCGGCTACGAATTGTAGAGACGCGGGATAGACCATAGATATCTATGACCACTACACTTCCGCGTTACATTGAAATCGGGGAGGAGATTGCGGGGGGGTCAAAAGAATGAATGTGGATGAGAGCCTTGACATTAAGTGATTGCAGATACGGCTGTGGGGGTGCTAGAGACATGATCGAATAGACTTGTATGCGCCTGAGTCTCCTGAACACGGCGCGAGACATTCCTAATCGATCAGAACTAAATTGGCAGCGAAAAATACCGTTTTTAAGCATCGATTTCCCCATGCACATGCGCAGATTGGCCACGGAGTGTGACGCAATGTACATCCACCTGGAATGTTCCATTAAAGGGGGTGTTGTGTTGTGAGAATGATAAGATAGAATTAAATATACAGTAAAAGGAATACAGTACAAATATACAGAAGTCTACAGTAAGTGTAATATTGCACAGTGTTGTGGATTTATAATCAGTAGCTTAGGCTACATAGTAGGCTAATAACAGCCTATTCTAGTCTAGCAGGTGCTGGTATAGACTAGTAATGTTGATTTTCAGTCATCTATGACATTTTTGGCTAGATATACCGTATATCTAGTCAAAAAATGTCATTATATGTCATATATGTCATATATTATACTCTATACCAGCACCTGCTAGACTAGAATAGGCTGTTATTAGCCTACTATGTAGCCTAAGCTACTGATTATAAATGCACAACACTGTGCAATATTACACTTACTGTAGACTTCTGTATATTTGTACTGTATTCCTTTTACTGTATATTTAATTCTATCTTATCATTCTCACAACACAACACCCCCTCTAATGCCCCTCTAATGGAACATTCCAGGTGGATGTACGTTGCGTCACACTCCGTGGCCAATCTGCGCATGTGCATGGGGAAATCGATGCTTAAAAACTGTCTTTTTCGCTGCCAATTTAGTTCTGATCGATTAGGAATATCTCGCGCTGTGTTCAGGAGACTCAGGCGCATACAAGTCTATTCGATCATGTCTCTAGCACCCCCACAGCCGTATCTGCAATCACTTAATGTCAAGGCTCTCATCCACATTCATTCATTTGATCCCCGCAATCTCCTCCCCGATTTCAGAATCTCGGAAGTGTTGCGGTGGTCTATGTGAGAGGACCCCGACTAAGTTCAAGTTTTGTTTTATTTATCTATGATATAATGTACATTACAGTGAAATGATTGGTTCTGTTTGATTGATTGATTTTGAAAACTGTATTAACAGATTGCAGAATGGTACAATACACAGTACGGCTCAATACACACAATTGTTAAGGGTTGCAGACCAGAGAAAGACTTCCGTCTTGTTTACATCAGGGTCCCCCATTTTCAATTCATCATATGACATACATGACATACAGATAGACTGTATGAGCCCCCTAGCCCCTGAGATTGTGCTTCATACAGTAAAAAGAATAAAGGCCAAACACTAAATATAAAAATAATAAAATATACAATATACAAACTAAAGTAACTAGTACAAAGTGAAGTACGAAATGCAAACAATAAAGTATAAATTCAAGCTTTTTAAAATGCAAGAATTAGGTAGGGATGTCGTGCAAATCCTTTTGTATAATAAATAGATACACAATATGGTGTAGTGTTGAAAGTGTCTAAAGTATGTCCAATGTAAAGTGTCTAAAGTAAATGTTAAAGTGAGTGTGTGAATGAATGAATGAATGATTTAACAGATTGCAGAATGGGTACAATACAGTACGGCTCAATACATACAATTGTTAAGGGGATGCAGACCTGAGAAAGACGTTTGTCTTGTTTCCATCAGGGTCCCCCATTTTCAATTCATATAGACATTTATGACATACACAACATACATGACATTTATGGCATAGGGACATATAGGTATTTAGTACTGATACATTTGTGACATAAACGGTATTCAAATATACAGTACTGTTACCCCTAGATCCTGACAGAGCATATACATATGATGGGGAGGGGACTGTACATTAGGAGGGGGTGGGTGGGTGGGAGAGAAATATACATACGGCGGGGAGGGAATATATACATGCGGTGGGGAGGAGACTGTCTATTAGGAGGTGGTGGTGGTGGTGTGCATGTGGATGTGTGTGCAATGACTGTAGATGGATGTGTGAAATAGAATGTATTCACCTCTTTCAAGCGGATCTAGACTGAATCCATAATCATTCATGTTCATCGCATCGTTTTCCCAAGTAGTGGGATTGATACAGTATCAAACTGGTGCAATTTACATACAAAATGGGGTCCTTTTGAGGAAATAAAACAAAATAATACTATTCTGGAAAATGTATAGTTTTCATCAGAGAAAAGTTTTACTTTTCGTTGTTACAATTTTGCAACTAGGTCGAATTATTATTATGAAATTGCATGTATCCCCAAATAGAAACATAATCTTTTGGCCAATTATTTATAGATTATTTATAGATTTATAGATGCAGTTGGTGAGGCTGTGAGCTGGTGTCTTGGTATAAAGGCGGTGGTGTAGTGGTTAACACTGTCGCCTCACAGCTAGGATGTGGGTTCGTTTCCCGCTTGGCGACCAGGTTGCCGTGTTGCCAGTTACCCAGGTGGGGTATCTCCCGGGCCTTTCTGTGTGGAGTTTGCATGTTTGCATGTTCTCCCTGTGCTCTCCCGATAAGATAAACCCAATGGAAAAACATGCACAACAGATCGCCAACGCTGTCGCGTCCCTGACGAAGACGGACAGGAGCACTTGGATTGGTGGGGAAGGACGACGGGATGGGAGGTGCAGAGAAAATGTTTTCAGTATGTGTGTGTTCCTGTGTGTCACCCATCTCAGGTGTGTGTGTGTTAATCTGATGACAAATAAAGACTTATACTTGTACTTAAAGGCTAAGGCCTTAGTCTCTCAGACCTATAAGCTAATTAATGCAGGACACACAGGCTCAGGGTAAGTCCTGCATACTAGTAACTGAAATATTTCACCATACATTTACTATTTATAGATGTCCCTACAACCCACAGCCGTAAAATAATGTGAATCCCTACCCACCTTCAAAACCGCTCTCAAAGACCACCTATGGGAGGCTGCAATTCTAAACTGGCCCCGGTAAATGTCCAACCCCCCCCCCCCCCCCACCCAACCCCCTCCAATGTAGAGTTTCTTCCCCCTCAAATGTTCTTTTAGAAACTCTGTCTGTAAATAAACAGTACTGTATATTTGTATATCTTGTATGTCATAAATGTCTGGATGTAACAGTACTGTGTATGTCATAAATGTCATGATGAATTGAACATGGGGGACCCTGATGTAAACAAGACGAAAGTCTTTCTCTGGTCTGCATCCCCTTAACAATTGTGTGTATTGAGCCGTATACTGTATTGTACCCATTCTGCAATCTGTTAATACAATTTTCAATCAATCAATCAAACCTTTTCCGTTGGTTACTTAAAGGCCCCATCAGTGATCCAAACGTAGACAAATGGACGACCCCACCACCAGAAATGACGACGGAGACGTGGTTTCATTCTCGGGATGATAGACATAGCTTTTGATCCAGAATCAGATTTTAGAATGGATTCAAACAGTTCCAAATAGCATGTTTTGAATCTACAGATAAAGCTCTGGGTAAGCCCTATATTGTTAGGGTAGCGTTTAACTTGAGCCCAAGAGCAGAACACAGGGAGAGGAATGGAGCGGTTTAGGTTGTTTAATCCAAAGGTACCATGCAGACAGGGCTATGAATGTACAGGAATGTGCGACAGGTGTGAGCAGGAGCACTCCTTGTGATTACAGGAACGTCCAGGCGGGTGGTGTCTTGGGAGACAGCGTAGACCGAGTGGCAGGCGATCCTAGGTAGGTGTAGCAACACTCGGACAGGGAGTGGCAGGAAACCCAGGTCTCTTGACAGGGCTAGTGATGACCTGACGAGTCTCAGGTGCGTCGATTGATCCCAGGTGACAGCGTGTGGAAGCTGGGATAGGAAGCTGCCCATATAAGGGCGTGGAAGCAGCAGGAGAGAGAGAGGCCCTGGCCGTGATTGTAACATAATGAAGCACATTCTCAGGGGCTCATTCAGAACCAAGCATTTCACTGTAATGTACATGTATACTTTATACGTGACAAATAAAACAAAACTTGAATAAACCCAATTTATGGTAAAAATAAAGAAATCAATTAAAGAAATCACAGATTGGGGCTTTAACCCATGTCTCATGGAAGAGAAATGCTGTATATCCTAAATGTGTATTTGATAATGTCATATGGGGAATGCAAGCATATGAATGTGGCCAACACATAGAATGACTCAAGATTCAAGAGGATTATGGCGGCTGGGTGGCGCAGCGGTCTAAGCGCTCGTCACCAACGCGAGAGACACCGGTATCGAATCCGGCTGTCAGCGTTGCCTCCGGCTTGGCCGGCCGTCATACTGACTCAATTGGCAGAGCCAATTGGAAGTCGATGAGTGGTAATCTGGTCGTTGTAAACAGCGACTCCTACAGGTCAGTCAGGGCGCCTGCACAGCAAGGACAGGAGATGGCGAGGGTAGTGTGAGCCTCCCACACGTTACACCTCACCAATGAGAGTCCGCGCTGGCGGGTGAAAAGATGTGGCTGGCTGACTCCGTATCGGAGGGGACATGCAATAGATTCTTCAACCCTCCCTACGACCGACCAGTGGGGGGCACATGCGAGCAACGATCAAGACAGGGGAAGGGGGAATTGGCACGACTAAATTGGGATGGGAGAAAAAAACAGAAAAAGAAGGAGAAAAAGTGGATACAAAAAAAAAGATTCAAGAGGTTTATTCATCACATAAAGTACACACAAGACATATAGTGAATTGCATACACAGATGGCATTCAGATTTTAGGTGCTGTAAGTGATATTGTTTTGTTGAAATTAGTGTTAAATAGCTCTACATTCCGACAGCCATCACTGATATAGAGTGTCGTACTATACTGTATTGCACATCGTTGCGGGCAAGACCACCCACATTTCATTGTATACTTGTATGCCGTGACAAATAAAACTCTTGACTTGTCTTGACTTGACGGCCGAAAGTGTCTGTGGGGAGTAGAATTGACGGTGTATGTACTTCCCCTGGAAGCTGCCTCCGAACGGACCAAACTTTTCCCGAATCCTGGCGGCAAACAAGCTAGAACGTCCCGGTCATGTAGTAGATTCTTCAGGCAAAGCCGTTGCAGTGGCTTAAACGAGGAAATATTGTGCACTTCACACGTTTCTATAATTGTTTAGTCGAAACCGGAAAGCCTGTAGCCGGTACTTCCTGTACTTCTGTTTAAATTTTTTTATTATCATTTTCCCCCTCCTTTTTCCCCCGTTTTTCTCCCATCCCAATGTTAGTCGTTATGCCAATTCCCGATCCCCTTCCTGGTCGCTGCGCACCTACCCCCTACAGTCGGTGTGGGAGACTGGAGGCTATCACATGCTTCCTCCGACACATGTGTAGCCAATCAACCGCTTCTTTTCACCTGGCAGCGCGGACTCTCACTGAGAGGGTGTAACGTGTGGAAGGATCACACTATCCCCCTTAGATCCTTTCCTCGCTGAGCAGGCGCCCCGACCGAACTGTAGGAGTCGCTGTTTACAACGACCAGGACCCACCCACCAGCTTTCCCACCGTCTAACACTGCCAATTGTGTTAGTACGACGGCTGGCCAAGCCGGAAGCAACGCCAAGAGCTGGGCTCGATACCAGTATCTCCTGCGTTGGTGGCGAGCGCCTTGCCCACTGCGCCACCCAGCCGCACCCCCTGTACTTCCGTTTTCACACTTTTTTTTTTTGATCCACTTTTTCTCCCATTTTTTCTATATTTTTCTCCCATCCCAATTTCGTATCATCCAATTCAACCCTCCCCTGTCACGAACGCTGTTTCTTGCCTCCCACAAGCCGGCTGCAATGTGGACTAAGTCATACATAGCACAAGTCCCCTCCGGTACTTGAGGTAACAGCAGTCGCATCTTTTCACCTGCGCAGCTCGATCTCTCAGTGTCGAGGAGTAACGCGTGGGAGGCTCACGCTGCCCCCGACACTTCCTGATTCTACTGCGCAGGCGCACCAACCGACTTGTAGGAGTCGCTTGTTCACAACGTTCGATCCCCACCCTTCAGTTTTCCCTCCCCGTAATACGGCCAATGTGTATTACTGCGGACGACCAGCTAAACTGAAAACAATGTGGAGAGCTGGATTCGAACACGCGAATCCTAGCGTCTCCACACTGGTGGCGAGTGCCTTGCCCACTACACCACCTAGCCGCCTTCGTTTTCACACTTTAGGAGGCATAGCTTTACCAGCCTAAGAGCGGAGGGACTGGGAGACCCATGTTACTGACCAAACACTATTGTCAGTCATGGCTGTCGGAGTGTACTGTAGAGCTATTATTTTAACATGTGGACCAGTTATTTTAACAAAGAAAATACCATTTACAGCTCATTTAACACACACCCTATTATTTGGCATGTTCATTTGGCATATTTCTCAGTTCTCTGAAACTCCACTTAATTGGACACAAGTGCCAGTCAAGTGTTTGTTGGCCTTTGTTTCAGTCTACCCTCCAGCAAGGCTACTTTAAATACCATCGCTTGGTCGATGCTACTTAAATCTGGCAGAGATTGGCAGCGGACACCGACTCTGTGAAGCACGACATGATGGCACTGAGCTCGGTTTTACGAGAGAGAGAGAGAGAGAGAGAGAGAGAGAGAGAGAGAGAGAGAGAGAGAGAGAGAGAGAGAGAGAGAGAGAGAGAGAGAGAGAGAGAGAGAGAGACAGAGACAGAGAGAGAGAAACACGTGATGTTATGGTAAGAAATATGCAGGGGATTTTCTTCACGACGAGCAGGGAGAAACCGTGGCGAATCTGAGGTGATTAGGGACATATAAAATGTTCTCTGTAAATACAGTCTTTCTCACTGTACATGTTCTGCTCAAGGCGCATGCGAATTGCTCCCTGTGTATCTCATCTCACACGCTCGGGGGGAAGCTCATTTGGATGCATGTCCGACACAAAAAACTCAAATAATATTTCATCTTTCATGATGATATTATGGACACAGACAGTCAGACAGTAGAGAACAGCAGATGCGGCCAGACTTGTAAAGTCTAGGGAAAGCCTGCCCTCTGCTGGGAGAGCTTGCGCTACTGCGCCCCGGTCCTGTTGAGAGGGTTCTCGCGAGATTCTACCGATCTTCAATTCCATCCGTTTACTCTGTTAATCCAGAAGGGGGAGTGTTGCTTGACTGATCTCTTTCAAAGTGGGTGGAATATTGTTCACTCAGTGAACCACTGGATAGTGGTAATATGATTTTAGAAGAAGATACAGATGCGTCCATCACATGCCCACTTACCCACCTATCACAGACCATCCACACACACACACACACACACACACACACACACACACACACACACACACACACACACACACACACACACACACACACACACACACACACACACACACACACGTGCGGCACACTATCGATATTCCGCAGCCGTGCATAGGTGGCCTTAGCTATGTTTCACCCGCTTCAACTGAAACGGGCCCCACTCGCTGAGGGCCCGGATTGACAAAGCAAACACACCCTGGATCGATAAAGCAAATGCGCGCGCATTGAGAAAATATGGATAACTGATGCGCGGTGGAAAAGCTTGAAAAGGCACCAACACAGAAAGATGTTTACTGACAAAGTCTTTCACCTTGTAGAAGAAACCTTGCTCCTGACTGTTACGACCCTTTCCACTCTGTCTCCATTGTCCGCCTACTGTATGTAGCAGTGGCGGCCGCTGGCGCTGGTGCCTTGTAGGTCGCAGTTCACGTTAATAGGTCGAGTTGAAAATGTAATGCTCTGAGATGCTCTGGAGCAATCTCTCTCTGTCTCTCGGATCAATCAAATCAAATAATTAACACATGTATGTTGTCATTTTAAACAACTCACCATTCATTCATTATGCATCAGCAGCAGCTAAATTAATGTTATAGTTCACAACACAGCAGCGCGTTTTGAATCGCTAGCCTATTAATTATCGTCTCAGCAAGCACAGTCAATACTTTTTTCCGTAGCCGCATTTCGCGGAGACAGCTGTGTATAGCGAGAGAGAGAGAGAGAGAGAGAGAGAGAGAGAGAGAGAGAGAGAGAGAGACTCACTGTTTAGTTGAAACGTCCAGGGCAGGAGAGCTTGATAAACGTGTATAATCCACTGTTGATGTATTCCAGACCACTGTCCACTGTCTCCAGACTGCATCCGCCATATAGCTTGTTAGCCAAGTGTTAGCTTGTTAGCACAACACAAGTACATTTCTTTGTCCATTTTTCCGCGTCGAACAGACTGCAAACTACCTGGCGTTCTATCGCCATGCTCTAAGACAAACTCTAACCTTAACCAACTTTGAAAGAGTGCCTAAGCTTAACCATCTAAAGAACTTGCAGTCACGGCACGCTCTGCTGCCTGCATTTCACAACAACACAACAACACACACAACTATCTCTCACCAACGGACCGGAATAAGCTAGAATTGGAACATTAGAAATTGGATTCGGCCAATCAGAGATCGTCTCTGTGAAATTCTGCTACGGAAAAAAATACTGGCGTCGGCCAATCAGAGAGCGTCTCCGCGAAATGCGGCTACAGAAATTCTTGACGCTACTGGCTAGACCGCTTCAAATCGCGCCCGGATTCCAACATAATAGTCATATTTCAACGCACACCGCGTTATGCACTGATTGGCTGTGACGGATACAGCGATCAAACTGTGACGCGCACTCAGAGCGCTATCGCGTCTAGCCCGGGCCGAGAAATACGAAAAAATAAAAAAAAATAAAAAAAACGTCACTTCCTGCTCAGGAAAACGAGTGTTTTTTTATTTGAGATAATAACGTTATATTGTGCATTGGAAATACAAACATACTTAAAATGAGTAAATATTATTAATTTTAAACATGTTTATATTATTTATAGGGCTATAAAACAAAAAACTAAAAAGTTTTATTTTCTTCTTCTTCTCTGATTTAACAGCAGTCAGCAGGTGGGTCGGCGCCCTTGCGCCCCCAGTGGCAGAGCCGCCACTGGTATGTAGTTGTTGTTGTGTTGACAGGTACTGGAGGTGGGCGTGGCTGGAGCGCTAATCAGCGGAACGGGAAACACCTGGGCCCGGTGTTCCCATGCTCCTGTTAAAACACTTGCAAAGCTTTTTAGTTGCTGCCGGGCACTCTCCTTATGGGACGCCGTTAGTTTGATTTGATGCCTTTGATTTCTGTGTGCATTATACAACATTACACCTATATACACTTTACCATGCATGCACTCACTTACACTACTGATATCACTGACTTCACACACCACTGTTTAATTTTGTTAGTGTTTCCTCGTTTTGACTATAGTAGTTAAATAAATAATTTGTTAATTGACTTTGATTGTCTGCGTCTCCCTCTTTGTCATGGGACTCATGGCCGTACCGGCCGGTTTGTGACACTGACATAAACCAAGTCCTGTACATCTCCAGGGTCTAGTTGAGCTGCGTCGTGGTGAGTTGGGCACAGTGGCCACAGCAGCTTTCCCGCCTTATGTGCAAATATAATAAATTGTTTATATAAGATAAGGGCCCCATATTTTTAGATGTATATAAGGCTGCCTCTTCTGGCATAGCATACCAATCGTG
>NC_140179.1:30767056-30792056 GCF_963971535.1 Notolepis coatsorum
ACGACGGAGACGTGGTTTCATTCTCGGGATGATAGACATAGCTTTTGATCCAGAATCAGATTTTAGAATGGATTCAAACAGTTCCAAATAGCATGTTTTGAATCTACAGATAAAGCTCTGGGTAAGCCCTATATTGTTAGGATAGCGTTTAACTTGAGCCCAAGAGCAGAACACAGGGAGAGGAATGGAGCGGTTTAGGTTGTTTAATCCAAAGGTACCATGCAGACAGGGCTATGAATGTACAGGAATGTGCGACAGGTGTGAGCAGGAGCACTCCTTGTGATTACAGGAACGTCCAGGCGGGTGGTGTCTTGGGAGACAGCGTAGACCGAGTGGCAGGCGATCCTAGGTAGGTGTAGCAACACTCGGACAGGGAGTGGCAGGAAACCCAGGTCTCTTGACAGGGCTAGTGATGACCTGACGAGTCTCAGGTGCGTCGATTGATCCCAGGTGACAGCGTGTGGAAGCTGGGGGTAGGAAGCTGCCCATATAAGGGCGTGGAAGCAGCCGTGATTGTAACATAATGAAGCACATTCTCAGGGGCTCATTCAGAACCAAGCATTTCACTGTAATGTACAATACTTTATACGTGACAAATAAAACAAAACTTGAATAAACCCAATTTATGGTAAAAATAAAGAAATCAATTAAAGAAATCACAGATTGGGGCTTTAACCCATGTCTCATGGAAGAGAAATGCTGTATATCCTAAATGTGTATTTGATAATGTCATATGGGGGAATGCAAGCATATGAATGTGGCCAACACATAGAATGACTCAAGATTCAAGAGGATTATGGCGGCTGGGTGGCGCAGCGGTCTAAGCGCTCGTCACCAACGCGAGAGACACCGGTATCGAATCCGGCTGTCAGCGTTGCCTCCGGCTTGGCCGGCCGTCATACTGACTCAATTGGCAGAGTCAGCGGGAGGGAAGTCGATGAGTGGTAATCTGGTCGTTGTAAACAGCGACTCCTACAGGTCAGTCAGGGCGCCTGCACAGCAAGGACAGGAGATGGCGAGCCTCCCACACGTTACACCTCACCCATGAGAGTCCGCGCTGGCGGGTGAAAAGATGTGGCTGGCTGACTCCGTATCGGAGGGGACATGCGATAGATTCTTCAACCCTCCCTACGACCGACCAGTGGGGGGCACATGCGAGCAACGATCAAGACAGGGGAAGGGGGAATTGGCACGACTAAATTGGGATGGGAGAAAAAAACAGAAAAAGAAGGAGAAAAAGTGGACACAAAAAAAAAGATTCAAGAGGTTTATTCATCACATAAAGTACACACAAGACATATAGTGAATTGCATACACAGATGGCATTCAGATTTTAGGTGCTGTAAGTGATATTGTTTTGTTGAAATTAGTGTTAAATAGCTCTACATTCCGACAGCCATCACTGATATAGAGTGTCGTACTCTGTATTGCACATCGTTGCGGGCAAGACCACCCACATTTCATTGTATACTTGTATGCCGTGACAAATAAAACTCTTGACTTGTCTTGACTTGACGACCGAAAGTGTCTGTGGGGAGTAGAATTGACGGTGTATGTACTTCCCCTGGAAGCTGCCTCCGAACGGACCAAACTTTTCCCGAATCCTGGCGGCAAACAAGCTAGAACGTCCCGGTCATGTAGTAGATTCTTCAGGCAAAGCCGTTGCAGTGGCTTAAACGAGGAAATATTGTGCACTTCACACGTTTCTATAATTGTTTAGTCGAAACCGGAAAGCCTGTAGCCGGTACTTCCTGTACTTCCGTTTAAATTTTTTTATTATCATTTTCCCCCTCCTTTTTCCTCCGTTTTTCTCCCATCCCAATGTTAGTCGTTATGCCAATTCCCGATCCCCTTCCTGGTCGCTGCGCACCTACCCCCTACAGTCGGTGTGGGAGACTGGAGGCTATCACATGCTTCCTCCGACACATGTGTAGCCAATCAACCGCTTCTTTTCACCTGGCAGCGCGGACTCTCACTGAGAGGGTGTAACGTGTGGAAGGATCACACTATCCCCCTTAGATCCTTTCCTAGCTGAGCAGGCGCCCCGACCGAACTGTAGGAGTCGCTGTTTACAACGACCAGGACCCACCCACCAGCTTTCCCACCGTCTAACACTGCCAATTGTGTTAGTACGACGGCTGGCCAAGCCGGAAGCAACGCCAAGAGCTGGGCTCAATACCAGTATCTCCTGCGTTGGTGGCGAGCGCCTTGCCCACTGCGCCACCCAGCCGCACCCCCTGTACTTCCGTTTTCACACTTTAGGAGGCATAGCTTTACCAGCCTAAGAGCGGAGGGACTGGGAGACCCATGTTACTGACCAAACACTATTGTCAGTCATGGCTGTCGTGTCGGAGTGTACTGTAGAGCTATTATTTTAACATGTAGACCAGTTATTTTAACAAAGAAAATACCATTTACAGCTCATTTAACACACACCCTATTATTTGGCATGTTCATTTGGCATATTTCTCAGTTCTCTGAAACTCCACTTAATTGGACACAAGTGCCAGTCAAGTGTTTGTTGGCCTTTGTTTCAGTCTACCCTCCAGCAAGGCTACTTTAAATACCATCGCTTGGTCGATGCTACTTAAATCTGGCAGAGATTGGCAGCGGACACCGACTCTGTGAAGCACGACATGATGGCACTGAGCTCGGTTTTACGAGAGAGAGAGAGAGAGAGAGAGAGAGAGAGAGAGAGAGAGAGAGAGAGAGAGAAACAGACTTCTGATCACGTGATGTTATGGTAAGAAATATGCAGGGGATTTTCTTCACGACGAGCAGGGAGAAACCGTGGCGAATCTGAGGTGATTAGGGACATATAAAATGTTCTCTGTAAATACAGTCTTTCTCACTGTACATGTTCTGCTCAAGGCGCATGCGAATTGCTCCCTGTGTATCTCATCTCACACGCTCGGGGGGAAGCTCATTTGGATGCATGTCCGACACAAAAAACTCAAATAATATTTAATCTTTCATGATGATATTATGGACACAGACAGTCAGACAGTAGAGAACAGCAGATGCGGCCAGACTTGTAAAGTCTAGGGAAAGCCTGCCCTCTGCTGGGAGAGCTTGCGCTACTGCGCCCCGGTCCTGTTGAGAGGGTTCTCGCGAGATTCTACCGATCTTCAATTCCATCCGTTTACTCTGTTAATCCAGAAGGGGGAGTGTTGCTTGACTGATCTCTTTCAAAGTGGGTGGAATATTGTTCACTCAGTGAACCACTGGATAGTGGTAATATGATTTTAGAAGAAGATACAGATGTGTCCATCACATGCCCACTTACCCACCTATCACAGACCATCCACACACACACACACACACACACACACACACACACACACACACACACACACACACACACACACACACACACACACACACGTGCGGCACACTATCGATATTCCGCAGCCGTGCATAGGTGGCCTTAGCTATGTTTCACCCGCTTCAACTGAAACGGGCCCCACTCGCTGAGGGCCCCGGATTGACAAAGCAAACACACCCTGGATCGATAAAGCAAATGCGCGCGCATTGAGAAAATATGGATAACTGATGCGCGGTGGAAAAGCTTGAAAAGGCACCAACACAGAAAGATGTTTACTGACAAAGTCTTTCACCTTGTAGAAGAAACCTTGCTCCTGACTGTTACAACCCTTTCCACTCTGTCTCCATTGTCCGCCTACTGTATGTAGTTGTTGTTGTGTTGACAGGTACTGGAGGTGGGCGTGGCTGGAGCGCTAATCAGCGGAACGGGAAACACCTGGGCCCGGTGTTCCCGTGCTCCCGTTAAAACACTTGCAAAGCTTTTTAGTTGCTGCCGGGCACTCTCCTTATGGGACGCCGTTAGTTTGATTTGATGCCTTTGATTTCTGTGTGCATTATACAACATTACACCTATATACACTTTACCATGCATGCACTCACTTACACTACTGATATCACTGACTTCACACACCACTGTTTAATTTTGTTAGTGTTTCCTCGTTTTGACTATAGTAGTTAAATAAATAATTTGTTAATTGACTTTGATTGTCTGCGTCTCCCTCTTTGTCATGGCCGTACCGGCCGGTTTGTGACACTGACATAAACCAAGTCCTGTACATCTCCAGGGTCTAGTTGAGCTGCGTCGTGGTGAGTTGGGCACAGTGGCCACAGCAGCTTTCCCGCCTTATGTGCAAATATAATAAATTGTTTATATAAGATAAGGGCCCCATATTTTTAGATGTATATAAGGCTGCCTCTTCTGGCATAGCATACCAATCGTGGAGTCGTAACATTCTTGCTAACTCCCTTTTTGGATGTTCTGATGGTGAGCTTAGGAGGGATGCGATGACATCAGCTCCACATGACTTCCAGCTGACAAAGCCCCTCCCATCGCCCAACACACAAGCACGCACGCACGCACACACACACCACACACACACACACACACACACACACACACACACACACACACACACACACACACACACACACACACACACACACACACACACACACACACACACGTGTAATCTCCAGCTCTGCCCAACACCTGCTTGCTGGCCAGATGACTGGAAATGTCGAAATGACTGAAACCACGGTGGGGGGGGGGGGGGGGGGGGGGGCTGAGTAATCATGTACCAATATTTATCCTTTGTCCCTGTGTGTATCATTGGATTTTTAATCGTATCGTGATCGCTGAGATATTTGAGGATGTTGATAGAAAATGACAGTTACAGTTTTGATACGTACTGCATTTCAATAACCGTGCAGTTATTGAGTTATTGAGTTTATGTCAATTGAAACATGTGACTTTCTGTAGCTAACCAAATATCATGATATGTATATTATATATACATACATACATATCATGATATTTGCTTAGGTACATAAAATCACATGTTCCAATCGATGTAACTGCATGGTAACACGACGTGTAATACAGTAGGCTACATATATATATCAAAATTAAAAACAGTCCTGAATATCATGGCATTTAATTAGCTTTGCACACGGCCCAGTCCTATGTGGAAGAATGGGTCAGGGGTCAGGGTGGGTGGATGACTGCTGGCTGCTCACCCTGCACCGTCGGTGTTGGACTCAGGGCCCAGGGAGCCCACATGTCTAAATGAACCGTGAGTCACGGAGTGGCTGTGAGCGGCAGCAGGTTGTGTGTCTGTCACAGCAGCAGCTGCTCTACAGGCTCCCGCTGTGGCAGCGGAGCGGCGACAACAGCATCCCGGGGGCCCGGGTTCTCTCACAAACAGATTACGGTGGAAGCAGGCGAGACGAGACCGCCACATTATACATAGACGGGGGGCATTTCTAAGAAAGATAGTCTTTGTTTCTTTACCCCCAGTTCCTGGTATTTGAGGCTGAACAAAAAGTAGACTACAAAATGACTACTGTGGATTACAACAAAGCTTACTTGAAACCCGTAACAAAGTTTATCCGAGTTGCCAAAACTTTTCAGATGTTCCATCCTGCTTACCAAGATCTCAAACCCTGCCCCTTTTCTTGATCCTCCAATCACAGCTGTCGCTTACCTCGGACTTCCTCGTACAAACTTTGTTTGTACGAGAGTCAGAGGTAAGCGACAGCTGTGATTGGAGGATCAAGAAAAGAGGGCAGGGTTTTGAGACAGGTCCATTGAGGACATGACTGCTGAGTGGGTGACAAGAGGGCATTCTGTAAATGTCTGGTACAAGAAGACCAGAGGTTTTATTAAAATCAGAGAGAGAGAGAGAGAGAGAGGGAGAGAGAGAGAGAGGGAGAGAGAGAGAGAGCGAGGGAGAGAGAGGGAGAGAGGGGAGAGAGAGAGGGAGAGGGGAGAGAGAGAGGGAGAGGGGAGAGAGAGAGGGGAACAGTGGGAAAGTCTACTTGCTGTTTGAAGTGCCTGCTGTTCTTCCGCACATGTCCCTCAGGAACGTCTTCCCAGTGTGAAAAAGTCATTGGTGTGTGCCTCAGGGTTCAACACTGGGCCCAATGCTTCCCCCCCCCCTCCACACTGTGGCACTGACAGAAACTACAACAGCAGTGGTAGTAGTGCACTCAAACATCATTCTCTGTATTATTTAGCTGCGACCAGCAGCTCAATAACTCCACAAATATTTCCCCACCCTCTGGCGGCCACAGTTTTCGCCGTAAGAGGCTGGAATTAGGCATGGTGGTCAAGTGAGTGCGTGTAAAGGTATGTGTGTGTGTGTGTGTGTGTGTGTGTTCATGTCAATTGGCTAAAAAGGGGGCATGCCAACAGGAGTGTCCTATCACAGAAAGGTTGCAGCTAATACAAATGTGCGCTTGTTGTAATGCACTGTTGCTTTCTTCAATGTGTCTTCTTGGTATTGTGCTGTGTTGTATTCATGGCATTGTTCGAAAAGGGTGCAAAATAACTGTCTGGCTGAACACGTGTGTCGACAAGTACAACACAGCTGCCATTATATATTTCAGCATATGCAGTATTACAGAAGAACATATTCACTGAACATGAATGCTGATAACAGAGATGACACAGTCATATGGCTTACCTCCCCCTCACGTATGCTAATGTGCTTTTCTACAGAACAAATGTCTTTGGGCTGCAAAAACGCTGAGAAAGTATTTTCTCCTCCACCACTCAGCTCAGTATGAATGAGAGCACATCTCCAGAAGTCCATTATCATCTGCCTGCTCGCCTCTCAGCCAATGGGAACGCAGCTGAGACGCCTAATCAAAAGTGTCCCTATAGGCAGTGGGAAAAATGGGTTAGACGTGGTATTCTGTAATTATGCAAATTAGTCCTACAATAGGGTTCATGTGACACGGAGTGGGGAACAAAGTGACGAGAATAATCACCAGGCACTTTGGTGCCTTCCTTTCTGTTTAGGGGCCCGGGAAGAGGCGGAGAGCAGGGGAATTATGAACCTGTATTCACTGCACATATCATGTTAAGATAGCACCCCCCCCCCCCCCCAGAATATTCTATTATTTAAAAGGGAATGCATGAGAGGGGATCTAGTCCTAAACATGTCCAGTGTCCATTTCCTGGGGATCAAGGTAGTTGTTTTTTCTTTTTTTAAATTCATTTTGATAACATTTTCCATTTGGATTTGAATGCCTTGAAATACTAGTTACTTTATTTAGTTACTTGAATTAGTTGGCTTTCTTTTCTATTTTCTTTGGTATGGGTGGAGTAATAGCAGAAGACAAAACATAAATATAGGCACTACAACTATAGTAAAGATAAAAATAAGCAGTAATTAATGATTTGCTGTGAATATAAGCATATGAGCAAGTAAGCAGTGTAGTCGAAGGTGCAGATGAGGGTCTGTATCAGTTATATTATATCTTACAATTAATATGGTCAATAACCAGTGATGCCAGTAACTAGTTACTAAGTAACTAATTACTCTAATCTGATTACTTTTTTCAGTAAATAGTCATCTAACTTGTTACTTTTTACAAGCCAATCTGATTACAGTTACTTTTCCAAGTGGCTGTGCGTTACTATTTAGTTACTATCTCATAATGTTGATGATAAGAGATCTAGGGGTACAGTCAGCTAGACCGGAGATGGGACGTGCGCTCGCTCGCGCGCACGCACGCACACAGCCACACACGCATGATTTTAGAATGGCTTCAGCATGAAGTTAAATCAACTATCCAGTTTGTTTTATAGTGTACTTTGGCTACTTGAGAGAGAGTGAGAGAGTGAGAGAGAGAGATTCGTGTTACGCACGACTTGCGGAGTACGCACTGAGTCCGTTGTCTCAGAATGGATTTGGTAGAGAGAGAGAGAGAGAGAGAGAGAGAGAGAGAGAGAGAGAGAGAGGTAGAGGTAGAGAGAGAGACTGGAGAACGTTATCACTTACCTAATGAGACGGGTGATGTTGCTTTGCAGAAGCAAAAAATACGACGACTTCGTAACCTAGTTACTTTGATAATCAAGTAATCAGTAAAGTAACTAGATAACTTTTTAAAGGAGTAATCAGTAATCGGTAATCAGATTATTTTTACAAGTAATCTGTGGCATCACTGTCAATAACACTCAATTATTAAATAAGGTAAATGGTAAATGGCTGCATTTATATAGCGCTTTTATCCAAAGTGCTTTAAAATTTGTTCGTCACATTTTACACATTCACTCACACAACCACACACCGATGGCGGAAGTGACCATGCAAGTTCCCAACCTGCTCAATACGTTATAAACCTCTTAACAAGTGGGCAGAAAAGTGGCAATTTTTTAACTTGGACTTGAGGACTGCATACTTTTTTGCAAACCAAAACAACATACTTTATACTTATAGTACATGCATGAAACTGGTCTCTTTTGAAAGATGACATTCTGAAGTTTCTGATTCCAGAAAAAATATCCACTTTTAGTGCTAAAGTAATATAGTTACATAGGTTTGAACTTGAGTTGTAAAAAAACTTGTTACTCAAGTTTTTCTGTAGTAGTTAGTAGTCCAGAGGTCAGCATTTCCCCAGAAGGTGGTATGGCTTACAATCCAGACGGAGCCATAGCCTGAACCCTGAAGCCTTAGTACATATCCAAATCTCATACAGATCCATTCAGAAATGAGTGATTAAGAGTGATTTTGGTAAACTGTGTACAAAGAAAAACTCAGTTTTCTCATAGACTTCAATTCATTCGGCTGTTTTGCTCTTCCTGTTTTCGTGTTTCTTCGTGTTTTTTGTTTTTTTTTATTTAGATCCCCATGTGGGGTATCATTGGAAAGCCACACTCATTGCTTACAACGATCCACAATCATTTTCGAGTTCGGATCTAGATTGACGGAACTACTGCAGCCTGAGTCGGGAGTGGTATTTTGTGCAATACCGTGTACTTTGCACAAGCCTCAAATACCGGCATGTAACTCGAGAACTGCTGAACGGATTTAGTCTGATTTTGTCGCTATCGACAGGATAACCCTTCAATTCGATATTGTATTACAAAATATGCACACCGGGGCCACTAGGGGTAGCCAAAGTGCCAGTTGCAAAAAATCCGGAAAACTTCCCATATGAGGGACGTTGCAGCTTAAGTTAAGTGTCTTGCTCAAGGATGCTTCGACACACTGCTCTGGAGGAGTGGGAATCGAACTGGGAACCTCTGTCACCCCAAAAGTAACTATTGTATGTGCCAACGTTAGAAATGCATAAATACATGAGAACGCATTTTGGGAAATTTGCCTCATGATATGCAGTAGTACACAGCATGGATAATTGTTTGAACATAGCCTTGTTTGTCAGAGGAAGCAACAGTTGTGATTTCTTGGAGGATCAAGAATAGAGGGCAGGGTTTAAGACAGGTCAACTCAATCCACTGATACGATGCTGTCCTTATTCACTGCCAGAGGTCTCTTCTATTATTCATTCAATAAAAAAAACGTAGTGAGTGATACTTTTTATTTGGAGTAGTTTAGAGGGTAGCAGTTGGAACTTCCTTGTTTTTCACATTTCAGTCCAAATATTTGAATAAAATACAAAAATATTTATCATGTCTAGTTTTTGTTTTAGCACACAATAATAGGCTTGCTATGGTTCGGAAGGCTTTTTGTACGTGTGAGTGTGAGCGAGCGTATGTTATGTACATCAGTGTATGTTAAAATTCTTTCTTTTTCACATCTTAGCTGAACGATAGATACTCGATGTCAAATGGGCCATAGTATTGCATATAGGGATGCTTGATATTGTTTTTTTTACCGATACCGATATACCGATATTGTCCAACTCTTAATTTCCGATACCGATATCAACCGATATCAACCGATACCGATATATGCAGGGTTTCCCCCCCAAAAAACGGAATAATTTCAGGTAATTAACATTACATATCTCTTGTTGTGGAATTAACACAACATTATGCATACTTTTGACAATAAATAAAATCTGAATTTGTTCTTACTTGCTTGCCTGGGTAAATAAAGGTTCTAGAAATGTAAAAACCGATACCGATATTTTCCGATATCACATTTTAATGCCGATATCGGCCGATAATATCGGTAGGCCGATAATATCGGACATCCCTAATTGCATCCATAGCTATAATATAGAATATAGTTATAGCCCTGCAAACAAGGTGACGGACTCCATTGGTTTAATGCGTGGCAGTGCATATAGCCATATCCCGGAAACAGCGTGGCAGAGAAAGAGTTAAAAGGAAAACAGGTTAGATCCATCTCAAACATCTCAAACATCTCAAGTTGACCCCAGCAATGACAGAAAATGATAATAAATAGGAAACACTGGGGCTCCCCTACATCAAGAAACTCATGACAACTTACAGGATTGACCAAATCTGCATTATAACATCTCCCAAATGCACATCAATGAGACAGATACTGCATTTTCCTTAAATTTCTGACTTACAATATTGAAATTTAAATGGAACTATTTAAGATAAAGTTAAATAAAGTTTGAAAATGCAACTACATTTTTGTCAGTAAGCTTATGTATGTATTTTTTCTTTTAAAAAAAACGCCCACTTAAGTGGTCATAAGCAGTAGCCTATCCGTAAATGTTTTAAAGCTGATGATTTGTTACATCCCTACAGGATATATATACAGTATACAGTGTATTGAGTGAATTGAAAAATTGAAAAATAAATAAATTAATTAATTAAATAAATAAATATATTTTTTTGCAATTTAGGGGGCCCCCTTGGTGGCTTCGGGGGCCCTATGCAAGTGCATAGTCCGCATATGGCAAGAAACTGGCCTGCCTGAACACCACGCAGGGGTTAAAACGACTGATTAGAACCACCGGTATGAACGCAATGCATTCACTAGCAACGAAACAATGTAGTGTATCATACACTACATTGTTTCGTTGCTAGTGAATGCATTGCTCACTGTGTATGTGAGACATGGCATCAAGTACAGGGCAGCAAAACAGGCTTCCAATGTAAATTTTTTGCCCAATTTCTACCACAAATCCATTTCTCTGAAAGAGAGAGAGAGATAAGAATCGTCTTTATTAGCAACTGCGTTTCCGCTGTGCTCTAAAAATAGAGTGAAATATGATGGTGGGGTACGGGTGAGCGTGGCATCACAGAATGGCACTGACTGAATTAATTGTTATAAGAAACTCTATTCAGCGCACAACGCCGGGGGCCATGTTCAGACACAGGCGAGATGAAGCTCTCTCTCTCTCTCTCTCTCTCTCTCTCTCTCTCTCTCTCTCTCTCTCTCTCTCTCTCTCTCTCTCTCTCTCTCTCTCTCTCTCTCTCTCTCTCTCTCTCTCTCTCTCGCTCTCTCTCTCTGTCTGTCTCTGTCTCTCTCTCTCTCTCTCTCTCTCTCTCTCTCTCTCTCTCTCTCTCTCGTCTCTCTCTCTCTCTCTCTCTCTCTCTCTCTCTCTCTCTCTCTCTCTCTCTCTCTCTCTCTCTCTCTCTCTCCCCTCTCTCTCTCCGCGCCTACACGTATCAAACATGTTCCAAGCCCACAGACAGGCAGACAGACACATGGGTGCCCCTCTCACACACACGCGTGCACACACACACACACACACACACACACACACACACACACACACACACACACACACACACACACACACACACACACACACACACACACACACACACACACACACACACACACACACACACACACACACACACACACACACACACACACACACACACACACACACACACACACACACACACACACACACACACACACACACACACACACACACACACACACACACACACACACACACACACACACACAGAGGCACCGTGGACTGTGCTGATCCAGAGTGGCCAGCAGATGTCAACATTGCAGCAGCTTGACCTCTTTCTCCCTCTCCGTCCCCCCTGCTCTTCCTCTCTCCTCTCAGGGGCTGGTGTAAAGCTCAAGGCGCCAGTCTCTGATCTCTAGTCTCTAGTCTCTCTGTGATCTCTAGTCTCTAGTCTCTCTGTGATCTCTAGTCTCTAGTCTCTCTGTGATCTCTAGTCTCTAGTATCTAGTCTCTAGTCTCTCTCTGATCTCTAGTCTCTAGTCTCTCTGTGATCTCTAGTCTCTAGTCTCTCTGTGATCTCTAGTCTCTAGTCTCTCTGTGATCTCTAGTCTCTAGTATCTAGTCTCTAGTCTCTCTGTGATATCTAGTCTCTAGTCTCTCTGTGATCTCTAGTCTCTAGTCTCTCTGTGATCTCTAGTCTCTAGTCTCTCTGTGATCTCTAGTCGCTCTGTGATCTCTAGTCTCTAGTCTCTCTGTGATCTCTAGTCCCTCTGTGATCTCTAGTCTCTAGTCTCTCTAGTCTCTAATCTCGCTGTGATCTCTAGTCTCTAGTCTCTCTGTGATCTCTAGTCTCTCTGTGATCTCTAGTCTCTAGTCTCTAGTCTCTCTGTGATCTCTAGTCTCTAGTCTCTAGTCTCTCTGTGATCTCTAGTCTCTAGTCTCTAGTCTCTCTGTGATCTCTAGTCTCTAATATCTCTGTGATCTCTAGTCTCTAGTCTCTCTAGTCTCTAGTCTCTCTGTGATCTCTAGTCTCTAGTCTCTAGTCTCTCTGTGATCTCTAGTCTCTAGTCTCTCTGTGATCTCTAGTCTCTAGTCTCTCTGTGATCTCTAGTCTCTCTGTGATCTCTAGTCTCTCTGTGATCTCTAGTCTCTAGTCTCTATGTGATATCTAGTCTCTAGTCTCTCTAGTCTCTAGTCTCTCTGTGATCTCTAGTCTCTAGTCTCTAGTCTCTCTGTGATCTCTAGTCTTTAGTCTCTAGTCTCTCTGTGATCTCTAGTCTCTCTGTGATCTCTAGTCTCTCTGTGATCTCTAGTCTCTCTGTGATCTCTAGTCTCTAGTCTCTCTGTGATCTCTAGTCTCTCTAGTCTCTCTGTGATCTCAAGTCTCTAGTCTCTCTAGTCTCTCTGTGATCTCAAGTCTCTAGTCTCTCTAGTCTCTCTGTGATCTCAAGTCTCTAGTCTCTCTAGTCTCTAGTCTCTCTGTGATCTCTAGTCTCTCTGTGATCTCAAGTCTCTAGTCTCTCTAGTCTCTCTGTGATCTCTAGTCTCTCTGTGATCTCTAGTCTCTAGTCTCTCTGTGATCTCTAGTCTCTAGTCTCTAGTCTCTCTGTGATCTCTAGTCTCTAGTCTCTCTAGTCTCTAGTCTCTCTGTGATCTCTAGTCTCTAGTCTCTCTGTGATCTCTAGTCTCTAGTCTCTAGTCTCTCTAGTCTCTAGTCTCTCTGTGATCTCTAGTCTCTAGTCTCTCTGTGATCTCTAGTCTCTCTGTGATCTCTAGTCTCTCTAGTCTCTCTGTGATCTCTAGTCTTTAGTCTCTAGTCTCTAGTCTCTCTGTGATATCTAGTCTCTAGTCTCTCTGTGATCTCTAGTCTTTCTGTGATCTCTAGTCTCTAGTCTCTAGTTTCTAGTCTCTCTGTGATCTCTAGTCTCTAGTCTCTAGTCTCTCTGTGATCTCTAGTCTTTCTGTGATCTCTAGTCTCTAGTCTCTAGTTTCTAGTCTCTCTGTGATCTCTAGTCTCTAGTCTCTCTGTGATCTCTAGTCTCTAGTCTCTCTGTGATCTCTAGTCTCTAGTCTCTCTAGTCTCTCTAGTCTCTAGTCTCTCTGTGATCTCTAGTCTCTAGTCTCTAGTCTCTCTAGTCTCTCTAGTCTCTAGTCTGTCTGTGATCTCGAGTCTCTAGTCTCTCTGTGATCTCTAGTCTCTCTAGTCTCTAGTCTCTCTGTGATCTCTAGTCTCTAGTCTCTCTGTGATCTCTAGTCTCTAGTCTCTAGTCTCTCTGTGATCTCTAGTCTCTAGTCTCTCTGTGATCTCTAGTCTCTAGTCTCTCTGTGATCTCTAGTCTCTAGTCTCTCTGTGATCTCTAGTCTCTAGTCTCTAGTCTCTCTAGTCTCTAGTCTCTAGTCTCTCTAGTCTCTAGTATCTCTGTGATCTCTAGTCTCTAGTCTCTCTGTGATCTCTAGTCTCTCTGTGATCTTTAGTCTCTAGTCTTTCTGTGATCTCTAGTCTCTAGTCTCTAGTCTCTCTGTGATCTCTAGTCTCTAGTCTCTCTAGTCTCTAGTCTCTCTGTGATCTTTAGTCTCTAGTCTCTAGTCTCTCTGTGATCTCAAGTCTCTAGTCTCTAGTCTCTCTGTGATCTCTAGTTTCTAGTCTCTCTGCGATCTCTAGTCTCTAGTCTCTCTGTGATCTCTAGTCTCTAGTCTCTAGTCTCTCTGTGATCTCTAGTCTCTAGTCTCTCTAGTCTCTCTGTGATCTCTAGTCTCTAGTCTCTCTAGTCTCTCTGTGATCTCTAGTCTCTAGTCTCTCTAGTCTCTCTGTGATCTTTAGTCTCTAGTCTCTCTAGTCTCTCTGTGATCTCTAGTCTCTAGTCTCTCTGTGATCTTTAGTCTCTAGTCTCTCTAGTCTCTAGTCTCTCTGTGATCTCTAGTCTCTAGTCTCTCTGTGATCTCTAGTCTCTCTGTGATCTCTAGTCTCTCTGTGATCTCTAGTCTCTCTGTGATCTCTAGTCTCTCTAGTCTCTAGTCTCTAGTCTCTAGTCTCTCTGTGATCTCTAGTCTCTAGTCTCTCTGTGATCTCTAGTCTCTCTAGTCTCTAGTCTGTCTGTGATCTCTAGTCTCTAGTCTCTCTGTGATCTCTAGTCTCTAGTCTCTCTAGTCTCTCTAGTCTCTAGTCTCTCTGTGATCTCTAGTATCTAGTCTCTCTGTGATCTCTAGTCTCTCTAGTCTCTAGTCTGTCTGTGATCTCTAGTCTCTAGTCTCTCTGTGATCTCTAGTCTCTCTCTGTGATCTCTAGTCTCTAGTCTCTCTGTGATCTCTAGTCTCTAGTCTCTCTAGTCTCTAGTCTCTCTGTGATCTCTAGTCTCTAGTCTCTAGTCTCTCTGTGATCTCTAGTCTCTAGTCTCTCTAGTCTCTAGTCTCTCTGTGATCTCTAGTATCTAGTCTCTCTGTGATCTCTAGTCTCTAGTCTGTCTGTGATCTCTAGTCTCTAGTCTCTCTCTGTGATCTCTAGTCTCTAGTCTCTCTGTGATCTCTAGTCTCTAGTCTCTCTAGTCTCTCTAGTCTCTAGTGTCTCTGTGATCTCTAGTCTCTAGTCTCTCTGTGATCTCTAGTCTCTAGTCTCTCTCTGTGATCTCTAGTCTCTAGTCTCTCTGTGATCTCTAGTCTCTAGTCTCTCTGTGATCTCTAGTCTCTAGTCTCTCTAGTCTCTAGTCTCTCTAGTCTCTAGTCTCTCTGTGATCTCTAGTCTCTCTAGTCCCTAGTCTCTCTGTGATCTCTAGTCTCTCTGTGATCTCTAGTATCTAGTCTCTAGTCTTTAGTCAATCTGTGATCTCTAGTCTCTAGTCTCTCTGTGATCTTTAGTCTCTAGTCTTTCTGTGATCTCTAGTCTCTAGTCTCTCTGTGATCTCTAGTCTCTAGTCTCTCTAGTCTCTAGTCTTTCTGTGATCTCTAGTCTCTAGTCTCTCTGTGATCTTTAGTCTCTAGTCTCTAGTCTCTCTGTGATCTCAAGTCTCTAGTCTCTAGTCTCTCTGTGATCTTTAGTCTCTAGTCTCTCTGTGATCTCTAGTCTCTAGTCTCTCTGTGATCTCTAGTCTCTAGTCTCTAGTCTCTCTGTGATCTCTAGTATCTAGTCTCTCTGTGATCTCTAGTCTCTAGTCTCTAGTCTCTCTGTGATCTCTAGTCTCTAGTCTCTCTAGTCTCTCTGTGATCTCTAGTCTCTAGTCTCTCTAGTCTCTCTGTGATCTCTAGTCTCTAGTCTCTCTAGTCTCTCTGTGATCTTTAGTCTCTAGTCTCTCTAGTCTCTCTGTGATCTCTAGTCTCTAGTCTCTCTGTGATCTTTAGTCTCTAGTCTCTCTAGTCTCTAGTCTCTCTAGTCTCTCTGTGATCTCTAGTCTCTAGTCTCTCTGTGATCTCTAGTCTCTCTGTGATCTCTAGTCTCTCTGTGATCTCTAGTCTCTCTAGTCTCTAGTCTCTAGTCTCTAGTCTCTCTGTGATCTCTAGTCTCTAGTCTCTCTGTGATCTCTAGTCTCTCTAGTCTCTAGTCTGTCTGTGATCTCTAGTCTCTAGTCTCTCTGTGATCTCTAGTCTCTAGTCTCTCTAGTCTCTCTAGTCTCTAGTCTCTCTGTGATCTCTAGTATCTAGTCTCTCTGTGATCTCTAGTCTCTCTAGTCTCTAGTCTGTCTGTGATCTCTAGTCTCTAGTCTCTCTGTGATCTCTAGTCTCTCTCTGTGATCTCTAGTCTCTAGTCTCTCTGTGATCTCTAGTCTCTAGTCTCTCTAGTCTCTAGTCTCTCTGTGATCTCTAGTCTCTAGTCTCTAGTCTCTCTGTGATCTCTAGTCTCTAGTCTCTCTAGTCTCTAGTCTCTCTGTGATCTCTAGTATCTAGTCTCTCTGTGATCTCTAGTCTCTAGTCTGTCTGTGATCTCTAGTCTCTAGTCTCTCTCTGTGATCTCTAGTCTCTAGTCTCTCTGTGATCTCTAGTCTCTAGTCTCTCTAGTCTCTCTAGTCTCTAGTGTCTCTGTGATCTCTAGTCTCTAGTCTCTCTGTGATCTCTAGTCTCTAGTCTCTCTCTGTGATCTCTAGTCTCTAGTCTCTCTGTGATCTCTAGTCTCTAGTCTCTCTGTGATCTCTAGTCTCTAGTCTCTCTAGTCTCTAGTCTCTCTAGTCTCTAGTCTCTCTGTGATCTCTAGTCTCTCTAGTCCCTAGTCTCTCTGTGATCTCTAGTCTCTCTGTGATCTCTAGTATCTAGTCTCTAGTCTTTAGTCAATCTGTGATCTCTAGTCTCTAGTCTCTCTGTGATCTTTAGTCTCTAGTCTTTCTGTGATCTCTAGTCTCTAGTCTCTCTGTGATCTCTAGTCTCTAGTCTCTCTAGTCTCTAGTCTTTCTGTGATCTCTAGTCTCTAGTCTCTCTGTGATCTTTAGTCTCTAGTCTCTAGTCTCTCTGTGATCTCAAGTCTCTAGTCTCTAGTCTCTCTGTGATCTTTAGTCTCTAGTCTCTCTGTGATCTCTAGTCTCTAGTCTCTCTGTGATCTCTAGTCTCTAGTCTCTAGTCTCTCTGTGATCTCTAGTATCTAGTCTCTCTGTGATCTCTAGTCTCTAGTCTCTCTGTGATCTCTAGTCTCTAGTCTCTCTAGTCTCTCTGTGATCTCTAGTCTCTAGTCTCTCTAGTCTCTCTGTGATCTCTAGTCTCTAGTCTCTCTAGTCTCTCTGTGATCTTTAGGCTCTAGTCTCTCTAGTCTCTCTGTGATCTCTAGTCTCTAGTCTCTCTGTGATCTTTAGTCTCTAGTCTCTCTAGTCTCTAGTCTCTTTGTGATCTCTAGTCTCTAGTCTCTAGTCTCTCTGTGATCTCTAGTCTCTCTGTGATCTCTAGTCTCTCTGTGATCTCTAGTCTCTAGTCTTTAGTCTCTAGTCTCTAGTCTCTCTGTGATCTCTAGTCTTTCTGTGATCTCTAGTCTCTAGTCTCTAGCCTCTCTGTGATCTCTAGTCTCTAGTCTTTAGTCTCTCTGTGATCTCTAGTCTCTAGTCTCTAGTCTCTCTGTGATCTCTAATCTCTAGTATCTCTGTGATCTCTAGTCTCTAGTCTCTCTGTGATCTCTAGTCTCTCTAGTCTCTCTAGTCTCTAGTCTCTGTGATCTCTAGTCTCTAGTCTCTCTGTGATCTCTAGTCTCTAGTCTCTCTGTGATCTCTAGTCTCTAGTCTCTCTGTGATCTCTAGTCTCTCTAGTCTCTCTAGTCTCTAGTCTCTCTGTGATCTCTAGTCTCTAGTCTCTGTGATCTCTAGTCTCTAGTCTCTCTGTGATCTCTAGTCTCTAGTCTCTCTGTGATCTCTAGTCTCTAGTCTCTGTGATCTCTAGTCTCTAGTCTCTCTGTGATCTCTAGTCTCTAGTCTCTCTGTGATCTCTAGTCTCTCTGTGATCTCTAGTCTCTCTGTGATTTCTAGTCTCTAGTCTCTCTAGTCTCTAGTCTCTCCGTGTCTCTCTAGTCTCTCTGGGATCTCTAGTCTCTCTGGGATCTAGTCTCGCCGTGTCTCTCTAGTCTCTCTGGGATCTCTAGTCTCTCTGGGATCTCTCGTCTCTCTGGGATCTAGTCTCTCTGGGATCTAGTCTCTCTGGGATCTAGTCTCTCTAGTCTCTCTGGGATCTAGTCTCTCTAGTCTCTCTGGGATCTAGTCTCTCTAGTCTCTCTAGTCTCTCTGTGATCTCTAGTATGGTTGAATGAAGCACGTCCGCTCCTGCCCTGCGTCCGAGAGCACAGGCACGACCCTCGGGCTCTCTCTCCCGGTCCAACACATGGTTAACCGGCTCAAGTGGGCTTAGCTGAAGACACGCCGTGCCAAGTGAGGTCCCCTGGGAACGCACACTGGTCCACGCTTAGGCTTATGTTCAGACGGCAAGGGAAGAAGAAGACTACTATCTGTCCCTGATTTACTTCTTTATACCCTGGTGTGTGTGTGTGTGTGTGTGTGTGTGTGTGTGTGTGTGTGTGTGTGTGTGTGTGTGTGTGTGTGTGTGTGTGTGTGTGTGTGTGTGTCTAGAAGAAGCCTTTACAACCAAAATGTTGAAGTATCAACTGTTAGAGCATACCATATCACAACTGGGCTACAACTGTAAACCTTTAGTCTTAATATTTGGAAGCCTGGGTCATGTTCATAAGTTGGGTGTTAGAGGCCTTCAGATGGCCCGTCTTCCCAAGAGAAGAGCCAAACAGTTAGCAAGATATTGCTCAGTGTCAGCTATTATTGGCAGCCGCACAATTTGGAGAAGACGCTGCTATCTGTACCCATGAGCTGTGTGTTGATTGTCAGGTTCATCATCCATGTGTGTGTAACTTTGATTGCCATTGTCAATTTGGGCACGAATGTATCTGAATAACCCACAATGTACAAGTGCACTGATAATATTTGTGTCCTTTAAACATTGTCTTTATGTGGACATAAATAAAGATTCTAAATGTGTGTGTGTGTGTGTGTGTGTGTGTGTGTGTGTGTGTGTGTGTGTGTGTGTGTGTGTGTGTGTGTGTGTGTGTGTGTGTGTGTGTGTGTGTGTGTGTGTGTGTGAATGTACTGATTTAGGGCGGTAAAATGAAGAACCACCCGTTAGCATTGGTGGAAGAAGGAGAGAATGTTCCATACGGGTGCACTGATAGATACCAGAGGGGCGACAGTGGCTCGGGAGGTAGAGCAGTCGTTTGGTAATCCGGAGGTTCCCAGTTAGATTCCCGCTCTTCCCGGGCAGCGTGTCGAAGTGTCCTTGAGCAAGACACTTAACCCCTAATTGCTTCGGATGAGCAGGTCGGCACCTTGCATGGTTGTTTCCGCGGTCGGTGTGTGAGTGAATGGGTAAAATGTGAGGAACAAATTGTAAAGCGCTTTGGATAAAAGCTGTTCTATATATACAACCTTTTACCATTTATTACCAGGACGATACCAGGCTAAACCAGCTAGGGTATCGGTATCCGAGGATTCCCCCAATAATAGAAATCCTATACATCCCATCTTATGTGTGGCATAAATGAAACAGAAACGTGTTTGATCTCTTTAATCATGATCGCTGTAATCATGATCTCTGTAATCATAATCTCTGTGATCTCATGAAATCGTGGAAGAAGATGAACTAGTCTGTAAATGCTATGTTACGTAACGGGTCACACTAAATGAATGTTGCCTGCCTTCAATGTACAACTCTGATGTGGTCTCCCTTTTCTTTATTTTTTCTATGTTATACTGTGAATTTTATGAAATTGTGATTTGTAATTGTCTTAATTGCTGTCTTCTTGGCCAGGTCTCTCTTGTAAAAGAGGTTTCTAACTTCAATGAGACTAACCTGGTTAAATAAAGTAAAAAAAAATAAAAAAAATAATGGGAAAGAAACGAGTTTGATCTCTGGAATTATGGATCATATCTCCATCATTTTCATCATCATTATTCTCAAAAAGGGACATTGAGGTTTTATTTACCCTCATTTGCAATGCCGTTGAGATTACAAATACAAGTTTGTATTTGGTTCAGAATACGATGGAATCCCATGATGATGTCATCGTGGCCTCAGGACCAGCATTCAGAACCTTTTTAATCCCACATTCATACACAAACACAGAGAGAGAGAGAGAGAGAGAGAGAGAGAGAGAGAGAGAGAGAGAGAGAGAGAGAGAGAGAGAGAGAGAGAGAGAGAAAAGAGAGAGAGAGAGAGAGAAAGAGAGAAAGAGAGAAAGAGAGAGAGAGAGAGAGAGAGAGAGAGAGAGAGAGAGAGAGAGAGAGAGAGAGAGAGAGAGAGAGGGGGGGGGGGGGGGGGGGTACGGAAATAGGGCTAAGAGATTTTGAGACCCTGAGTGGATTAGAGGGTGAGCAGGTCTCAGTGACTCTCTCAGCGGGGCCCCCTAGAGGCCCCTGGAGGCCAATACTTAAGCATTACATCACGCGTAGGAGTGGTTTGTGAACAATAAACCATGCCTAGGGGTGGTCGTTAGACCCCCCTAGGCATGGTTTATTGTTCACAAATCACGACTGCAAGTGGTGTAATGCTTTTATACAACTGCCATATTCATCCAACCTTATTGCTATACAATAAACACACATTAATCGAAGATTTATTGAAAAAACCATCCGCCAGAAAAAGTAGTTCCCACAACTACAAAAAAGACAAGTTGCCTCCATGTGGAAGCAGCTTGAAGTGCATCCAACCAACTAACACATCCAACTGTGTATTATTGGAATGATTGAGAGAAGTTGCCTCATGTGGAAGCAGCTTGAAGTGCATCCAACCAACTAACACATCCAACTGTGTATTATTGGAATGATTGATTGAACATTTTATTACCAGATGCAGAATGGGTACAATACAGTACGGCTCAATACACACAATTGTTAAGGGGATGTAGACCTACTTTCTATAGAACTTAATTCTTAGATGCTTCTATAGAAAGTAGGTAAAACAAATTAAAAAGTTTTCTTTGCCCTATAGGAAAAAAAAGTTTTCTTCGCCCTATTTTTTTATTTATTTTTTTAAACCTACTGTAGAGGGCCTAAACTTAACCAGTTGGAAACCAAGCGTACAGTAATAAAATTAGCAATCAATCAATAAACTCAATAGGCCATGCTCACTTAGAACAGCGCAGCACCCAGCTCTCTCTCAGTCTGACTATCCCCTGCGTTGCAGCCAGGAGTGTGTGTGTGTGTGTGCGTGTGTGTGTGTGTGTGTGTGTGTGCGTGTGTGTGTGTGTGTGTGTGTTTGTGTGTGTGTGTGTGTGTGTGTGTGCTTGGGGTGGGTGGAGACTGAGCCAGCGTCGGACAGTGTGAGAGTGAGGGCTGCAGAGAGAAGGAAAAAGAAATTGAAAAAAAATTGCAAATTAATCAATCAATCAATCCGCGATTTTTCTTTTGTTACACAATGATTCAAGACCCATCAATTACATCATCCACCATTGTTTAAAGGACTAAGACATTCGCTGTGACAGAATCGCTTGATATTTAGTCGTTTAGTCGTTATCAACTTATCCATTTGTTAAATTATTGTCCGGCATCTTGTGATCCTGGCGGAGTGATGTGATGTGATTCGGTTGTGGGCGGGTCCTGGGCCAGCAGCGTGGAATTGTGAAGAATAAACACGTGTAAAATGACTGTTTCAGCCAATCAGAATCGAGAAATTTGCATGCCGTTGTATAAAGGTTGGTTAGTACAGCATTAGATTCCTCCATAATGGTCACGGCTGCATTGTTTATGATGGTAATATTGTCAGATCGATGTTTGAAGTCGGCTCTCAGTAACATTCTAGCACGCGCTGCGGGCAGGCCAACAGATACGCTTAAAATGACTGATTAGAACTACCAGCATAGACACACCAGCAATGACACAACAATGTCATTGTATTTATGACAATGTAGACATTGCCATAAATAGGACAGAAACACAGGTGAAGAGAGGAGATAACAAAGAGAGAGAGAGATCACATTATAAACCGTTACACACTGAGGATAAGGAGGTTTGTGATCACATTGTCCATATTGTCTTTAAATTGTCCATAAGATAGTGGGGTATTGATTTTTAGTGTCTATGGTCTATGCCGATCAATAAAAATAGATTGGATTGAATTAGAATTGCTTTATTTGCCGAGTGCATTTCTGCACATGCCAGGTGTTTGTCCTCTGCATGTAGCCCATCCTTACTAGTCAGGTCCGTAGTCCCGCGTCCGGGGACCAACTCCAGTTCCAATGCCAGTACCTGGGTCAAGGGCAACAGCAGGCGTCTGTACAGCACCAGTACCACATCTTTTATGGTGTGGGAGAGGAACGCACAGTAACCAGAGGGAAACCCGTGCAAAGTCCACATAGAAAGGGTGCGAACCCGCGGACCTTCTCGCAGTTTATGTCAATAATATCTGAAATGAAGGGGAAAAAACATGATTCGTACTGTAAGATGTTTTCGAGGACAGATGACCTAATTAAGGGACTGTCCCCCGAAATTCCGGGATGTATTCGGGATATCCCCTGAAATATCCCCTGAAAAGACAGACAGTGGGACAGCATGTGATAGTCTCTAGTCTACACCCTCCCCAGACCGACAGTAGAGCAGCATGTGATAGTCTCTACACCCTCCCCAGACCGACAGTAGAGCAGCATGTGATAGTCTCTACACCCTCCCCAGACAGACAGTAAGGCAGCATGTGATAGTCTCTACACCCTCCCCAGACCGACAGTAGAGCAGCATGTGATAGTCTCTACACCCTCCCCAGACCGACAGTAGAGGAGCATGTGATAGTCTCTACACCCTCCCCAGACCGACAGTAGGGCAGCATGTGATAGTCTCTACACCCTCCCCAGACCGACAGTAGGGCAGCATGTGATAGTCTCTACACCCTCCCCAGACCGACAGTAGAGGAGCATGTGATAGTCTCTACACCCTCCCCAGACCGACAGTAGAGGAGCATGTGATAGTCTCTACACCCTCCCCAGACCGACAGTAGAGCAGCATGTGATAGTCTCTACACCCTCCCCAGACCGACAGTAGAGCAGCATGTGATAGTCTCTACACCCTCCCCAGACCGACAGTAGAGCAGCATGTGATAGTCTCTACACCCTCCCCAGACCGACAGTAGAGCAGCATGTGATAGTCTCTACACCCTCCCCAGACCGACAGTAGGGCAGCATGTGATAGTCTCTACACCCTCCCCAGACCGACAGTAGAGCAGCATGTGATAGTCTCTACACCCTCCCCAGACCGACAGTAGAGCAGCATGTGATAGTCTCTACACCCTCCCCAGACCGACAGTAGAGCAGCATGTGATAGTCTCTACACCCTCCCCAGACCGACAGTAGGGCAGCATGTGGTAGTCTCTACACCCTCCCCAGACCGACAGTAGAGCAGCATGTGATAGTCTCTACACCCTCCCCAGACCGACAGTAGAGCAATGCGCGCAATTGACCAGGAAGGGAATTGGCACAGCAACAAAATTGGGATGGGAGAAAAAGGTAGAAAGGCAAAAAATTCATCAATTCACTCATTCTGCAATCTGTTACTAACATTGTCAATCAATCAATTACCTGCGCGGTGATTGATTGATTGAACATTTTATTAACAGATTGCAGAATTGGTACAATAGAGTACGGCTCAATACACACAATTGTTTTTTTTTATCAACTTTTTCTCCTCCTATTTTTCTTGTATTTTCCTCCCATCCCAATTTAGTCGTTATTCCAATTCCCCCCTCCCCTTCCTGGTCGTTGCGCGCATTTGCCCCCTACTTGCCGGTCTAGGGAGCCCTGAAGTCTATCACATGCTTCCTCCGATACATAGGAGACAGCCAGCAGCCTCTTTTCACCTGGCAGTGAGGACTCTCATTGGGTGAGTGTAACGCGTGGGAGGGCACACTACCTCACCCAGATCCCTTCCTCGCTGTGCAGGCGCCCCGACCGACCTGTAGGAGTCGCTGTTTATAACGACCAGATTACCACCAACTGGCTTCCCTCCCACTGACACTGCCAATTATGTCAGTATGACGACCGGCCAAGCCGGAGGCACCGCTGACAGCTGGATTCGATACCATTCGATTCCGCTGCGCTACCCGGCCGCCTCAATACACAAAATTGTTAAGGGGATGCAGACCATCAGGGTCCCCCATTTTCAATTCATAATGAATTGTAAGTAAGGGTGCAATTAGCACTGTGCAATCCATTCTTTGTGGATCCCGCCCCAAGTGTCTCGAGAGCGGCGCTGACCTCCGGCGTGGAGAATCACAGTGTTGTGGTGGAGCAGCTGGCTCCTTCAAGCCCCGTCGGCCAGATTACACGTCCCGAGTGGCACCTGCACTCACATTAATTGCTAAACCACGTGCGTTTCCCCGCTTCAATTAAAATGAAAACCATTCATCGTCCCCTAAGCAACGGTGACCTTGACCTTGACGCGTTCTCGGTCGACACACAAGCCGAATGAAAGCGGCGCTGAACACGGCCCCCCGGCCGGCGCTCGGTTTCATATTTCATATTTCAAACCTTTATTTAAACTTGAAAGGCAACTGATGTTTCCCTCGCTTACAGTCACGTTGAGTGTACATACAGAAATAAGCAAAAAAAACAATAAGACAACAAGACGAGGCAAAGAGCAAGGATAACAAATCAATTAAAACACGTACGACTTGATTGACGAAGGTTGGAGATCAAGGTTTTAAACTCTGCAACAGAGAGGAGAATCTCAAGCTTTGAGGACTGTTGGAGTTCATTCCATGAGCTAGAGGGGCATCATAGCGACATGCAGATTCACCCTGTTCTTTAACCTTCTGTAGTGTGGTAGTGAAAGGGTTAACCTTCTGTAGTGTGGTAGTGAAAGGGTTAACCTTCTGTAGTGTGGTAGTGAAATGGTTAACCTTCTGTAGTGTGGTAGTGAAAGGTTAACCTTCTGTAGTGTGGTAGTGAAAGGGTTAACCTTCTGTAGTGTGGTAGTGAAAGATTAACCTTCTGTAGTGTGGTAGTGAAAGGGTTAACCTTCTGTAGTGATGGTAGTGAAAGGTTAACCTTCTGTAGTGTGGTAGGGAAAGGTTAACCTTCTGTAGTGTGGTAGTGAAAGGTTAACCTTATGTAGTGTGGTAGTGAAAG
>NC_140179.1:30797056-30804556 GCF_963971535.1 Notolepis coatsorum
CGCCACCGGGTTGCCGGCTGTCCGAGCCGAGGACAGAGTGGTGCTGGAACAGGCGGCGGTGGCGAGGGTATAATATCCACGAGAGAACAAAACAGGCATTACGCTGGGTGAGTGACTTAACAGTCAAACTCACCCAGGAGGCACAACGCTGGGTGAGTGACTTAACAATCAAAACTCACCCAGGAGGCAACACGCTGGATGAGTGACTTAACAATCAAAACTCACCCAGGCGTATGCGTAAAGGTGCAGGAACAGGCGGCGGTGGCGAGGGTGTCGCCACCGGGTAGCCGACTGTCCGAGCCGAGGACAGAGTGGTGCTGGAACAGGCGGCGGTGGCGAGGGTGTCGCCACCGGGAAGCCGGCTGTCCGAGCCGAGGACAGAGTGGTGCGCCACAACTTGGAGTGCGCACCGGAACCGAGAGACGCATCGGGGTGCGTCTGCGTGGAGGGGTGTGCCAAGCACGAAGGTCTGGAAGATGCGCTCCTGCGCGCTGGTCTGGAGAGCGTGCCAAGCTCGAAGGTCTAGGAGATGCGCTGGTCGGGAGAGCGTGCCAAGCTCGAAGGTCTAGGAGATGCGCGTCTGCGCGCTGGTCGGGAGAGCGTGCCAAGCTCGAAGGTCTAGGAGATGCGCGTCTGCGCGCTGGTCGGGAGAGCGTGCCAAGCTCGAAGGTCTAGGAGATGCGCGTCTGCGCGCTGGTCGGGAGAGCGTGCCAAGCTCGAAGGTCTAGGAGATGCGTGTCTGCGCGCTGGTCGGGAGAGCGTGCCAAGCTCGAAGGTCTAGGAGATGCGCGTCTGCGCGCTGGTCGGGAGAGCGTGCCAAGCTCGAAGGTCTAGGAGATGCGCGTCTGCGCGCTGAGGTCTGGAGAGCGTGCCAAGCTCGAGGGTCTGGAAGATGCGCGTTGCGCGCTGGTCTGGAGAGCGTGCCAAGCTCGAGCGTCCTTGGAAGATGCGCGTTGCGCGCTGAGGACTGGAGAGCGTCTGCGCTGGACTGGATGTGCGTCAGGACGAACAGCTGCGCGGGGGTCTGCAGTGGAACGCTGGGGTGCCTCCCGTGGAAGTACAGGGAGCGCAGACCAGTCTCCCCCACAGGCAACGGCGACAGCTGGCGAAGGCTGGAGCAAACATCTCGACGCCGGAGAATGGAACAGCATAGGCAGACAGAGGATCTCCCGAAAGAGTCTAGATGTTTAGAGAATATGACTCGGCAAGTATACAACACGACCCCACGCCGAAACGAGGGGAAGCGCCCTCGTATTTAAAGCCCACAGGGGAACTAATTAGCCTGCCACCACAGGTGCGAGAGGTAATTGATAATCGAACAGGTGTGGCCACTGAGAGTAAAGAACGAGAGGGTGGGGGCTAGAGAGAGTGAGTAGGGAATTCCTAACAGTAGGCTTAAAGAAGACAGAGAAAGTTGGTGAGCAGCGGACAAAACCTCACAGTACCCCCCCCTCAACGGGAGCCACCTGGCGACCCAAAACAAATACAGACAGAGTGGCAGGGGGCAAAACAAGACAAAAAACAAAAGGTACTGGCCAAGCCAGCAGGGGAAGCCACCACAAGAGTGGGGCTAGCAAAAGAAACAGGGTCGCCGAGGGGTAACTAGGGTAGCAGAGGGGCAACAGGAGGAACTGGCCTAGAGGAAACCGGGCCTAGAGGAACCGGGTCAGGAGGAACTGGGTCCAGAGAACTAGCCTAGAGAACTGGCCAAGAGAACTGGCCTAGAGAACCGGTCTAGAGAACTGGTTTAGAGAACTGGCCTAGAGAACTGGTCTAGAGAACTGGTCTAGAGGAACTGGTCTAGAGGAACTGAGGGGCAAGCAGGGTAGCTAAGGAGTAACCATGGTAGCACCGGGAAAGGGCTAGCAGAGGGAAAGGGTAGCCGCCAGGGCACCGAGCTACAGGGCCTATGCTAGCTGTACTGTTACAACAACATAGAGGCTGCGCAAGCTGCCGGAGCTAGGCTAGCAGAGGGAAAGGGTAGCTGCCAAGGCACTGATAGCTACAGGGCCTATGCTAGCTGTACTGCTACATCAACATAGAGGCTGCGCTAGCTGCCGAGCTAGGCTAGCAGGGGGAAAGGGTAGCTGCCAAGGCACTGATAGCTACAGGGCCTATGCCAGCTGTACTGCTACATTAACATAGAGGCTGCGCTAGCTGCCGGAGCTAGGCTGGCAGACAGGGCTGGACCAGCATGAGAGAACAAGCTAGCTGGAAGGACAGTCCTAGCTGTGTGAGATAAACTGACCTTGCTAGCTGAAGGGCAGTCCTAGCAGTGTGAGATAAACTGACCTTGCTAGCTGAAAAGGCAGTCCTAGCAGTGGGAGAAAAACTGACCTTGCTAGCTGAAAAGGCAGTCCTAGCAGTGAGAGATAAACTGACCTTGCTAGCTGAAAGGGCAGTCCTAGCAGTGGGGATGCTACACAAAAAGGTGGAGGCCATGCAGAGGGACCGGGTTAGCTGCTTGGGCCCGGCTAGCTACAGGGCCTATGTCAGCTGCAAGGCTGCATTAACATAGAGGCTGTGCTAACAGCCGGGGCCAAGCTAGCAGACTGGGACCATGCAGAGGGAAACTGGGTTAGCTGCCAGGGCATGGCTAGCTACAGGGCCCATGCCAGCAGCAAGGGCTGCATAAACATAGAGGCTGTGCTAGCAGCCGGGGCTAAGCTAGCAGACTGGGGCTCTGCTGAGGGACTGGGTTAGCTGCCAGGGCATGGCTAGCTACAGGGCCTATGCCAGCAGTAAGGGCTGCATTAACATAGAGGCTGTGCTAGCCGCCGGGGCAAAGCTAGCAGACAGGGCCATGCTGGTAGTAGAGGCCTAACAAGCTGCAGGGGGGTCAAACAGGGCTAAGAGGGGAGCTAAACAGGGAAGCTAACAGGGCTAACAGGGAAGCAAATGGGGGAGTCAACAGGCTAACAGGGGAGCTAACCGGGGAGACTAACAAGCTAACAGGGGAGCTAACCGGGGAGACTAACAAGCTAAACAGGGGAGCTAACCGGGGAGACCAACAAGCTAACAGGGGAGCTAACAGGCTAACAAGGAAGCTAGAGGGAACAAGAAAAAAAAAAGGCAAACTCAACATACACCGTCTGTGCTGGCTGGGGTCGTCGATTTGGTGGGGTCGTACTGTTAAGGTTTGTAACCGACCCCAATCGCACAACACAAGACAGGTATGATGGTTTGCCAAGAAACAGATATTTATTGAGAACAGGGAAAAAGGGCACTGTCCCTTTAAGGGAGAAAACACAAAAACACTGGAATAACACAAGAGGGGAAGGTAAAGTGCCTTTAAGAGGCGGGCAGGAAAAGGGAACACTAAGGGAAGGTGTAAGGGAACGCCTAGGGACAGAGGAACTAGAGACTAGGAGAACTAGGGACAAGGAGAACTAGGGACAGAGGACTAGGGACTAGGAGAGCTAGGGATAGAGGACTAGGGACTAGGAGAACTAGGGACAGAGGCCCGCGGAGGCGGGCTGGGGACAGGGAGGACTGGGAGGACTGGTGGGAAAACCTGGGCCGCTCTGCAGAACTCTCGGCAGATCTCCGAGGTGGGTAACGGCGGCCGAGAGGGAGAGAGGAGAGGGTTAATGTACAAAGGGGAAAAACAGAGCAGATGCAGGAGAGGTGACCAGTCCAAATACCAAAGTTAAACAAAGTAAAACTATCTTCGTGAAAAATACACAAAGAGCAAAGTACCAAAACAAATACAAAGAGAATACTATCTTTGGTGTGAACAAACACACAGTGGGAGATGTAACGTCCAAAATAATATCCAAGTGAAAACAAACAGAGGCACAACGCTGGGTGAGTGACTGTCAGATTAAAAGGTGGTAATTCTTCAGTGTTAGAAACACACGAAAACGGAGATGATCTAGACAGTCAAAACTCACCCAGACGTATGCGTAATGGTGCAGGAACAGCAGCGGCGGCGAGGGTGTCGCCACCGGGTAGCTGGCTGTCCGAGCCGAGAACAGAGTGGTGCTGGAACAGGCGGCGGTGGCGAGGGTGTCGCCACCGGGTTGCCGGCTGTCCGAGCCGAGGACAGAGTGGTGCTGGAACAGGCGGCGGTGGCGAGGGTATAATATCCACGAGAGAACAAAACAGGCATTACGCTGGGTGAGTGACTTAACAGTCAAACTCACCCAGGAGGCACAACGCTGGGTGAGTGACTTAACAATCAAAACTCACCCAGGAGGCAACACGCTGGATGAGTGACTTAACAATCAAAACTCACCCAGGCGTATGCATAAAGGTGCAGGAACAGCAGCGGCGGCGAGGGTGTCGCCACCGGGTAGCTGGCTGTCCGAGCCGAGAACAGAGTGGTGCTGGAACAGGCGGCGGTGGCGAGGGTGTCGCCACCGGGTAGCCGACTGTCCGAGCCGAGGACAGAGTGGTGCTGGAACAGGCGGCGGTGGCGAGGGTGTCGCCACCGGGAAGCCGGCTGTCCGAGCCGAGGACAGAGTGGTGCGCCACAACTTGGAGTGCGCACCGGAACCGAGAGACGCATCGGGGTGCGTCTGCGTGGAGGGGTGTGCCAAGCACGAAGGTCTGGAAGATGCGCTCCTGCGCGCTGGTCTGGAGAGCGTGCCAAGCTCGAAGGTCTAGGAGATGCGCTGGTCGGGAGAGCGTGCCAAGCTCGAAGGTCTAGGAGATGCGCGTCTGCGCGCTGGTCGGGAGAGCGTGCCAAGCTCGAAGGTCTAGGAGATGCGCGTCTGCGCGCTGGTCGGGAGAGCGTGCCAAGCTCGAAGGTCTAGGAGATGCGCGTCTGCGCGCTGGTCGGGAGAGCGTGCCAAGCTCGAAGGTCTAGGAGATGCGTGTCTGCGCGCTGGTCGGGAGAGCGTGCCAAGCTCGAAGGTCTAGGAGATGCGCGTCTGCGCGCTGGTCGGGAGAGCGTGCCAAGCTCGAAGGTCTAGGAGATGCGCGTCTGCGCGCTGAGGTCTGGAGAGCGTGCCAAGCTCGAGGGTCTGGAAGATGCGCGTTGCGCGCTGGTCTGGAGAGCGTGCCAAGCTCGAGCGTCCTTGGAAGATGCGCGTTGCGCGCTGAGGACTGGAGAGCGTCTGCGCTGGACTGGATGTGCGTCAGGACGAACAGCTGCGCGGGGGTCTGCAGTGGAACGCTGGGGTGCCTCCCGTGGAAGTACAGGGAGCGCAGACCAGTCTCCCCCACAGGCAACGGCGACAGCTGGCGAAGGCTGGAGCAAACATCTCGACGCCGGAGAATGGAACAGCATAGGCAGACAGAGGATCTCCCGAAAGAGTCTAGATGTTTAGAGAATATGACTCGGCAAGTATACAACACGACCCCACGCCGAAACGAGGGGAAGCGCCCTCGTATTTAAAGCCCACAGGGGAACTAATTAGCCTGCCACCACAGGTGCGAGAGGTAATTGATAATCGAACAGGTGTGGCCACTGAGAGTAAAGAACGAGAGGGTGGGGGCTAGAGAGAGTGAGTAGGGAATTCCTAACAGTAGGCTTAAAGAAGACAGAGAAAGTTGGTGAGCAGCGGACAAAACCTCACAAATCGGGCCCTTTAGGCTTTGTTCACACTGTAGGCATATGGAATCTGATCTTTTCAATGTGTGACGAACCACACTTTTTTTTTTTCTAATACCAGGTGTGCAATACGCATTTTCCCAGGTGGTGGCGCCTCTTGTAAGAAGTGGTCATCGTGGAGCCAGGGCTTGTCCAGCTGCACGTCCGCTAATTTAATATAATGATACTAGTGAATTTTTTTTAACTCTGTCAAAATAAACGAGCTGCATAGGCATAATAAACTGTAAGCGACATATACATGTTTGCACTGTCTTTTTTCTATTATAAAGTGCCTCTCGAGACTCGGGTCCATAACACATAACAGATCAGTCATTTGATTGTAATGCAGGTGCTCGCATTATAAATCGAATGTATGCGAGACAAACAATGTAATCGTTTTGATGCATACATCTCTGCCCAGCCTACCCCACTTGTTGCTGTTGCGCCCCCGCACAGAGACCCATATCCCCGCACCAGAACGCTACGACGGGGACGTCTCTAAATGTCATGCCTTTATTTTTCAATATTCACTAGTATTCGAACAACAGCCGCACACTTAAAGTGATACATCTAAAATCGCTTACCTTACCTGTCAGGGGTCCAGGACTCCTGCGTTAGAATGGGCGACAGGCAGCTCTCCACTTGTAACTGCCTCCGTGTTCAAGTTTAAGTTAAGTATGATGTCATAGACTATGTCAAATGTCATGACTCATAGTAGAATCGGCTGGCTTGTTCGCCATCCGCCAGGGAAACCGCAGATATATTCCTTTACTGCGAATTGAGAGCGTCCCAAAAATGATTCCAGGCCGCTATTTCTTTACCAACGGATTTCCAGTTCCGCGTTGACGCTTCCAACTGGTTCATGCGTCGGCTACACGCTGCTTTAATAACACTGCATTATCGAGACAGCGCCCCTATGTATGACTTTGAGGATCTGGCAATGAATTCCAAGAGTAGGGTAAATCTGCAGTGCCGGCACTGTGTAGTAGCGACTAGCGAGTCACAGTGCTGGCCGCCAGGCCGCGCAGTTGCAGCGGTTTTGGGGTAAAAACATGGGGGGGACAAATACTGCATTCTGAAATCATGCGGGGGACATTTTCCGGGGACCCCCCCGGAAATTACGCCCCTGACTCGAAGCAGAGAATATATATGTACAAGGCTGAAGAGCCCTTCGGAGCTAAACCAATCAGAGAGGGTCTTCGCTGTACGCGGGCTAGCCAATCAGAGAGCGTCTTCGCAAACTATGGCTATGAAAAAAAATCACACGCATGTGCATGTATGTGTCCCTGTCTAACTGTGCTTTTCCATCTCCTAGGAACAGGTTATCCAACACCCTTTGATATTGATATCTGAATATTACTACTTATTACATGGCGTTTTAACATTCGCCGAAATGCTTGATTGTGATTGGTCAATAGCTTGGTCAAATTACTCAATAACGGACCTCTGCCGAGCAATAATGACCGCTGTGCGCAGCTGGACCAATCAAGCCCACTGTCATCAGTGCAATCAGACCACAGACCTGCCGGCTGGGATGACAGCGCGGAGCGACAGAACAGAACTGCGTCTGCATTTGATCTCGTCTTGTCGATGGTGTAAAATGAATTAGGTATATTGTTAGTAAGTTAGCCATGTAATAAGCGGGATAATGTATAGCCTATACTTGGTCATTGTCGCAAAATAATTGACCTTCACTACGTTTAAAGAACACCTCGGCGAGGCGCCTCGGTATTCTAAACTCCGTGTCGGTCAATTATTTTGCGACAATGACCTCGTAGCTATACATTATCCCTTACTTACACCACACGCACTTCACTTTTCACTCATCCACACACTGCATTCATCACTGACTCTTATACATACACATTCTTTGTTTATATATGTTTGTTGGTTTAGATAGATTGAAAGAAATAATTTTGTTAAATTGATTTCACATGTGGACTCCCTTTTTGTCACAATTTACC
>NC_140179.1:30814556-30827056 GCF_963971535.1 Notolepis coatsorum
AGTTAGACAATCATGCAAGATCATATTCCAATTTCTACCAGATTGTTTTAGACCATAGAGAGATATTTCCAGTTTACACACTAGGCCTTCTCCTTTTTCTTCATAACCCTCTGGTTGATCGATGTAGATTTCATAATCTATGGGGGCGTGTAAATAAGCAGTCTTTACATCCATCTGATCTAGCAACAGGTTCTCCTATGCTGCTTTTTGTAACAACACTCTTATACTCGTCAAGTTGGCCGTGGGTGAAAAAGTTATAAGGTATCCTTCTATATACCTACTTATACACCTGCATATAACCCATATAACTCTGTATGATAGCATGTACAATAATGCTGTATATACCGTATATATATACGGTATATACAGCATTATCGTACATTATTACCGTATATAAAAATATATATTGGCTTATATTTTGGGTTTGTTATATATATATATATTTTTTTTTATTATCTTTTTCCTCCTTTCTTTTTCCGTTTTTCTCCCCTCCCAATGTTAGTCGTTATGCCAATTCCCAATCTCCTTCCTGGTCGTTGCGCACTCTACCCCCTACCGTCGGTCCGGGAGGGCGGAGACTATCACATGCTTCCTCCGACACATGTGTAGCCAGCCCACCGCTTCTTTTCACCTGGCAGCGCGGACTCTCACTGGGAGAGTGTAACGTGTGGAAGGTCACACTACCTCTCTTGGATCCTTCCCTCGCTGTGCAGGGGCCCCGACCTAACTGTAGGAGTTGCTGTTCACAACGACCCAGACCCACCCACCGGCTTTCCCACCCTCTAACACTGCCAATTGTGTTAGTATGGACGGTCGGCCAAGCCGGAGGTACCGCGGCAGCTGGATTCAATACCACTGTCTTTGTGGTGGTAGGCAGACGCTTAGACCGCTGCGCTACCCGGCCGCCCTGGGTTTGTTATATTTTTACCTCAATTACACAACTGGTCATGGCTGTAAAGCGGAGACCTTTGTGACTCCAATGAGTCAAGAAAAGTTCATCGGTCCCGGAGATATACACCATTACTAACATTGGTAACATTGCAGATTTGAGTGATTAGCACCACAATGTCCTTTCTTAAGGGTGAATGTTTGTACCGTAGCTCTCTTTTTCTCCTAATGCAATCTTATTGTTTATGGGACTTGTTAGTCTACAATGCCCTCTAGAGAGGGAGACAGGTTACTATATTCATTTGATTAATGGTACTTCACCAAAGGGAATGAATGAACAAAAAATAAATAAAAAATTGTTATCCTGTTTTCTATAAGTGACTTTTTTACTTTTCATTTTTTTTTACTTAAATGTTTTTACTTTTATTATCATGATTATCATTACTATTATTATTAGTTTTACGAATGGTGAAAAGTTTTCCTTCAGTTGTTGTTGTTCTTTGCTTATAGAATTTTGTGTTTGCTATTGGCTTATCTAAGTTTCTGGTTTATATTTGTTTTCAACATTCTACATTATTAAGTCCTTACTCTGGAGGTCAAAGTTGACTAGCATTGCCAAGCTCACCTCTATGATGTCACTTCCTGTCCACATGGTATATAGCTCCCATTTTTACAAGCTATCACTGCTAGCCTATTAACACTGAAGATGGAACACCCGGAAATGTCTGTATTATAGGCTGCCATTAAAAACAATTAAAAAAATATCTGAAGAGTGCTGGTCCGGCCTTCGGCTTTTTTCCTCATAATCCTTGGAATTTCAGCACCCAGTGTCACATACTGAGAGCGCGGTCTACCTTGACTTTGACTCCAATGAGTCCAATCATATTATACATGTGTGATAATGTGAATCTAGCCCCGGAGTGAATGGAGTGATGCATTCTGGGGGGAATGGGCTGAGGGGGCTTATTGGTTTTACAGTTATAGTTTATATTTAAAGTTATAGCTTATAGATATAGCTTGTATAGATAGAATATAATGTTGTGTATTATGTCTAGTTTATATTTTACATTTTTCAGAACATTGTACAAACATGACAAACAGTATACCAACATGACAGACAAACACACTCAGACAGTGAAAGTAAAAAAAATACATTAAAGAAAAAATTATAATAATAACAAATGTTTTACATTTGCTATTACAACACGGTTACCAGCCATACATGACTGAGAAATATTGTGTTTGGGGTCCCTCATAGGGGGACTGTGAGATCAGACGGGCGAATCAGCTGCCGCCTCTAGCCTCATCGAGATAGGCTAAGAACGGGTCCCAGATTTTTGAAAACCTTTTAAGTGAATCGGTTCTCAGGAACCTTAGTCTCTCCATCCGTATGACAGATGTCATGTCCGCCATCCACAGTTGGAAAGAAGGTGCTGAAGAGGACTTCCACTCCATCAGTATTTGTTTTTTAGCAACCGTTGTCCCCAGTGTCAAAGATTGTTGCACAGCTGTAGGAAAGCTCAGAGAGGACTCAGAGCAGCCGAAGATGGCGAGCTCTGCCCCCGGCTGTAGAGTTATCTTGTAGGCCTTAGAGTACCAGTCAAATATTTTGGCCCAGAATCCTGTTAGTGAAGGGCAAAACCAGAAGGCATGAGAAAGTGTACCCTCTGATAGCTGGCACCTGTCACACAGTGGTGAAACAGAGGGGTAGATCTTGTGCAATCTATGCTTGGAGTAGTGGAGACGATGCACAACTTTAAATAGGATCAGCTGGTGTCTATTGACTGAGCCAAGTTGTACTATAGACAGACTCCTATCCCATACAATCAGTTAGATCAATACGGAGTTCCTTCTGCCATTGTTCTTTAATCTTCTCAGTAGAGGCCATGTTACAGTTGTCAAACAGACATACAAACCTAGAGATGAGGTGCTTGGAGTGGGGAGGGCTCAGCAATATATCAAAGAAAGAATGTTCAATTGGGAGCTCTTCGAAAGCCTGCACTTTCTGACTTGTAAAAACCTGAGCCAGTTGGTGCCGGGCAACTCAAACTTCCTCTTTAGTAGATCGAAGGATGCAAAGTGACCGTCTATGTATAAGTCCTTAATCGAAGCTAGCCCCTTCCCACTCCAGGCAAGGTAACCCCCGTCTGTCCATGGAGCCGAAAAAGAGTGATTAAAACAGATTGGTGCATGGATAGAAACATCTGGTAGGCTCAAAGCACCCCTGATTTGATAAAAAATTCTGACAGAGTTTTCCACGACAAAACTTAGTTTCAAGCTTCTTAAGATCCCGGGTACCCCTGGTTTGACAAATAGCATAGCTGGCAAGGATGAGTTAACAAGGGAACTAGCCTCCATTCTCAGCCACAAGGGGGCCCCAGGAGTCAATTCACCTGTTGTCCCCTGCCGCCAGTACATCAGAGCCCTTACATTGGCAGCCCAGTAGTAGTGCCTAAATACTGGCAAGGCCAGCCCTCCCTCAGATTTAGGTTTTTGCAAGTGCATTTTTGAGATTCTGTGATTCTTATAATTCCAGATGTAAGACAGAATTACAGAGTCCAGGGCCCTCATTCATCAACGTGGCGTAGAAAATGTTCTATTTCCACACGTAAGCACAGAATTTAGAATCAGTGCACGCACAAAAAAAACTGGATTTCATTTACCACACGTGGGTACGCAGGTTCTACGCACACCTGTCATGATAAATATCACCTTGGCTCTGCGCCGAGGCTCGTGCACACTTTCACGTATCTGCATACCAAAACCGCCCCGATTAACCATATACGGTAATGGACACCCCCATGAAATGTGGAAGAATGGACTAAACCGAGGGAAGCGTGTTATGAGACAGGCTGACAGACGTGTACACGTACGGTGATGTCGGATATGATATCTATTAACCATTGCTGCCTGGGCAGCGCAAACACTAATAAAGACCGTGCTGGAATATGACTGCCTTTTTCCGTTTTGTTTGATTAATACCCAGGGATTAAAGTTCTCCTCAATTTTATTCCAAATCGCGACGGATTTTCCGTCAATTTTCTACCTGCTGCATATGATTTCTAGAGTCATACAATCTATTTTGATGTCAGTATTGGGTAGCCTATATAAACAATAATACGAGAGCATATACAAGAACAATGAATCTCACTGCCAATGATGTAGCCTATACGCCATGTGTAGCCTGCCTATATGTGATCAATACAAACTTGAACTTGAATTCCATCATGTCTGTGTGCGGGTCACTGCGGGAACTCACAAGGCTGTACTGTCACAATGTAAATAAGAACGTGCACTGAAAAGTTACAGTATGTAGTTGGTTGATTATTTGTATGACAGTCAGTAAACCCTTGCAAAAAGTATCCGTTTTATTTAATGGATTGAAAACATTCAGCATCGCCTTCCTCCCGGGCATGCAGCAACAACATGTATCAGGCAAATGCGCATCGCAACATTGACTTAGTGGAATCCCTTTCTATTCACATAACTGCATTTGTGATGGAGCTTTGACAGCTACAGTAACAGTCTATTGCTCGATCCATCTCCAATATCACGATGGACCGTGCCGGTGGCAAAGACCCGAGGGTGGAGAGGATCTTGAATGAATTCCATCATCATATTTATATGTTGTGTGTCTGTCCACTATGTCTGTTACTTTGTTATTCCCCCCCCCCCTATCTATGTAAAGCGACCTTGGGTCTCTTGAAAGGCGCTATATAAAATGAAGCTATTATTATTATTGTTATTATTATTATTATCACATCTGAGCGGGAGCTCACAAATAGACTGTTAGTCTCAGTGAAGTTTCAACGGAGGTCATCTATTCTAACCAACAAATTGAAGTAGAAAGCATTTCGTGACCAATCTTATTTGGAAACATGACACACAAAATACTTCGCTTTTTATTTGAAACAATATTTAATCGTGTTTGGAGGTTGGTGTTTTGCGTCTGCCCCCCCGTGCCAAACAAGCAGGCCAACCTCTTGTTCGCGTGTGAGCCCGTTATAATTACACTACTGTCGCTATTTTATAATGAACTATAATGAATTACGGGTCATACAGAAGTTGAACACTAATGCACGGAAGCTTATTTCCGCCTTGAAACTAATGCAGAACTGAGGAGCGCTTATGCCGTAGTAACGATATTCTACCACTGGGCGTCAGCTAAGTGTGCTCCGAGCTGTGCGTACACATAAGCACGAAGTCAAGTTCAAGTTGAAATTGATGAATCCCACTCTTTGCTTAGAAATGGTCGTACGCACAGGTTAAGCACATATCTGTGCGTAAGACACGTTGATGAATGAGGGCCCTGTTCTTTGAAAAAAGACTTTGTGAGGAAGATGGGAAGATTTTGACAAAGGTATAGGAATCTGGGGAGAGAAACCATCTTGACAGAGTTTATGCGGCCTATCATGGAGAGGGGTAGCACTTTCCAATTTTCAATGCATTGTTTTAGCCTTGAAACATAGTCGGCAAAGTTCAATTTAAATATTAATTTAGGATCTTTGGGTATGGTCAGACCAAGATAGGTGAGGCGATCTTTTGCCAATTTGAATGGGAGATTTTCCAGGAAACCGGGAGTGAAGGTGTCAGAAAGAGGCATAAAGTCACTCTTTGTCCAGTTAATTGTGTATCCGGATAGCTCACCGAAAGAGGTAATTAATTCTAAAAGAGGGGGAATCGATATCTCTGAATTGTGTAGGTATAATATTACATTGTCAGCATACAAGCTGATGCGTGTCTCGACGCCTCCAACTTTCAAGCCTACAAGACTTGGGTGACTGCGTATTTTTAGGGCAAGGGGTTCGAGCGCGACGGCGAACAGCACCGGTGAAAGAGGGCAACCCTGCTGGACAGAACGGAGCAGTGGAAATCTGGTTGACTTCTCCCCGTTGGTTATAACTGAACATGTTGGACTGGCATATATGAGCTTTACCCAGGATATAAATGTATCACCAAACCCGAATCTATGGAGTGACTCAAACATATAAGGCCACTCAACCTGATCGAACGCCTTCTGTGTGTCAAGTGATAAAATCGCAGCACCCCTGGTCCGACTATGACCAGCATACATGGTGTTGAGGAGGCGTCTGACATTGAAGAAGGAAAATCTATTCGGGATGAACCCTGTTTGGTCAGGGTGAATGATGGTTGACAGGTGTTTATTTAGTCGAACAGCCAGCATTTTAGTAATTACCTTTCTGTCGAAATTTTGGAGTGCTATGGGTCTGAAGCTGGCCGGGTCTACTTCCTCCTTCCCCTTGTTTAATATGAGGGCAATATTAGCTTCGTATAATGTTTTGGGTAGGACTCCGTCCTTCTCAGAACTGGATATCATTCTGAGGAGGAGTGGTGCGAGAATGTCACAGAATTTCTTGTAAAATTCAGCACTGTATCCATCTGGCCCAGCTGCTTTACCTGATGAGAATGATTTAATGGTTGAAGTTATTTCTCCCAATGTGAAATCACAGTCAAAATCCTTTCTAGCATCATCACTAAGTTTGGGTGTTTCAAGAGGGTCAAAGAAGTCGTTCAAATCAGATTAAGTGGGATCACATTTAGATGAATAAAGTTCACTGTAAAACTCCTTAAAACTGCCATTTATCTCCCTGGGGTTAGTCAGCAGGGCGCCACTCTTAGACTTGATGGAGAGGATTGACCTAGAGGCCTGAACTGTGAGAACTGGGGTCTGGAGCATAGCCCAATTGCTGAATACACGAGAAGAGATAGGAGTGGTTTCCAGGGTGGTTAATGTCAATTGAGCAACACAGGAATTGGGGGGAAACAGAACGGGGTTATGTTCTGTCTTGTGGCTGCCGCGGCGGCAGTGAGCGAGCAAGCGGTCCTGGTGCTTGTCTTGGGAGCTGCTGGGTTGCAGCGGGAGAACAAGTGTTCCTCTTCGGGAACAGGTGACGTCCAGGCAGGGACGGCGGTCCTTTGGGGCACAGGAGAGAAACGGGTTAGGGCAAGCAAATACACGGTGGGTATCTAGCAGCAGAGCTTTCGGCAGAGACGTCGTACCTGGGCAGTGGTAATTAATACCACGACAGCTTCTGGTCAGCGTCGAGGTGTAGAAATAGTCCCCCCATCAGGGAAGGGTTGAGTGCAGCTGTGGAGAGTGGGGTGCTTGACCGCGTGTGAATTAGGGGGATGGAATACAGCTGGGCGTATGACGGTGAAGGAAGGGGTGACTGGAGAAAGAGAGGATGAGGAGGAGTGCGCAGTGGATGGAGAGGGGGATGAAGAGGAGCGTGTGGAGGACGTGAGGGGAAAAGGAGGGGGAGTGAAGTAGGCCCGTGCTGTGATTATGACATGAGCACCCTTGAGCTGTCGCGCCAGGAGACGCTCAGGCTTATCTCCCATTTCAAATTGCTTTTGTCTTAGTTTTAAAAGGAGAGTGTTTATTTGACCACCCAGTATACAGTTATATTCATACTTTAGCTTCAATATTTTATTATAATCTTCAGGGGATTTTGAGGCCTGATATGCCGTCTCGAGGGCGGGAAGAGCATTGTTAATCTCAATCAGTCGCCTCTCTCTCTCCCTCTTGGCAGTGGATTCATACGAGATTACATCCCCACAAATTACAACCTTTAATGTTTCCCACAGTGTGGAGTCTGACACTTCACCATTGTCATTAAATTCCATAAAAGATGTCAATTTGGTGGTGATATACTCTACAAATGGCTAGTTGCAACTTTTCATTCATCTGAGTAGTGGATTCCAGTTTGGACTTTAACACGGCCACATCACGTCCCAGTGTGGTAATATCATCTGAATGTGCAGAAAAAGCCATCTCCATTGCAGTCATCGTGGTGGTGTGTGAGGCTACCGTGTCAGTGATTTGTTGAAGAGAGGCTTGGAGTGTGGCTAAGGCGGCGTTCATGGATGCGGTAAGTTCACCTGTTACATTTTTACGCAGTTTATCAAGTTCACCGACCAGCATTTCGAGTGTTAGCTGCGCCGCGCTAGCATTAGCTGCTGACGCTGTTGGCAATGGAATCTTGCTAGTAGCAGATCTCTCCTCGTGCTGCGGGCTAAAGTGTTGATGAATTAGTAGTTGGCCTTGGTTCTTGCGACCACGACCCGCCATTCTGGTACTGGGAAGAAGTTATGGTACTTAGTGTACCTTAAAGAGTGGAGGATATTTGCAAAAATCTAGCTGCAAATGCTTCAAATTATCAAAAGTTTCGGGGAGCAAACGTTGTGCGTCCTATCACCCCAACGCCATAACCGGAAGTCGGTTATTTATAGCTTATCTAGTTTATATTTATAGTAAATATTATATAGAATATATGTTGTGTATTATGTTTACAAGTGTACTACGGTTGAGGAGCCGGGAAAAACAAGCATCTCACGTTTTTCTGAATGTATGTAAACAAAACAAAAAACAATAAAATGATCTGTTTTTTTTTTTCACTTAACCTCACTGTATAACATTTCTTATTGTGATCTCTAGGTATATCACAGCCTCATTACACTCCAGAAAGTAGAGCCCTTCAGAGGAAGTTTGCCTACTGTAGGTATATTGCTCCTGTCGGTATACTGTGTGTAGCTCTTAGACTACGGTCACACTGCAGGCAAAAAGTGGCCCAAATCAGATTGTTTTACCTCATAATGTGACTCAGATCTGTTTTTTTCACGACAGTGTGAACAGCACAAATCACATGGAATCTGATCTTTTCAATTCTGATTTGGGACACTTTCATTTAGTGGTCCTAAATCAGACACAGGTCAGATTTTTTTGCAATGTGACCGCAGTCTAGAACAGTCATGCGACTTGCATGCGACTTTCATGCGACTTTTATGTCACTCTAGATCAGGGGTGGGCAATTATTTTTCCCGGGGGGCCGAATGAGCAACTGAAAATATGTTGGGGGGCCGGGCCAAAATTCCAAACTCAATTATGCATAATATACATTTTATTTCTATATAAAAAGCAGTAAATGGCATTGTTTTGACCCCTGGTAAGAGTGTATGTTATTATTTGGCAATTAAAAGGTGAGGTTAGCTTTCAAAAATATAATTTATTCAAATAGAATTTATTTCCAAAATGATAAACAAAATGTGAAACATTAATAACAAAGGGCATTTTGAGTTTCATATACTATTGAAACAAGGATTTTCTTAGCTTTCTAAAGACATCACATCATCTTATAGCAAAAATAAACAAGACATGTCACTGAACTGTGTAAAGAAAAGTGTCCCAGTTTTGTAGCCTTTTTTACTTTACATGCCTATATTAAACATTTAAGAAAAAAAAATATCAAGTGTCCCATTTCACTTGTTATATTTCCACATTTTAGTGTTCTTCAGTTCTTTTTTGTTTCATTCAGTGTGAGAAATCCAGTCTCTGTTGAGCTTTAACAAGTCCATCAAAGTCAGGTTGCATGTCTGAGGTGGAGATGCGAAGCACAGCTGCCAGATGTTCATCAGTGAGAGAGGATCTGTACCTGGACTTGGTAAACGAGAATGAGAATGTCTGTTCACATATGTAGGTGGATCCAAAGAGAACCAACATCTTCTGAGCATGTCTCCTAAGCGTATATTGTGCGTGTGAACGTTGACATGAAAAGAAAAAAGTAAAAATTTTTTTTTTTTTTTTTTTTTTTTTTTATTTTTTTTTTTTTTTTATTTTTATTATCATATAATCTTTCGCGGGCCGGTCAGAATCATCCCGCGGGCCGGATGCGGCCCGCGGGCCGTACAATGCCCAGGTCTGCTCTAGATTGACAAAAAAAATAGTTTAAGTCCATCTTCTTTATTGTTCATTTGCGCAGGGTCAGTTCAGGAGCATGACCAGTTCACACTGGAACACTGATATTGGCCACATAAAAAAATTTAACAGCCAAGCAAAGAGAAATCTGATCTGAGCAATAACTCTTGAATGTAGCCTTAGGGACATTGAGGGACACAGATTTTAGTTTATTTACTGTAGGGTGATTGAGTCGCCATCTCCCAGTTGATTATTGGCTTTCATGACATTTATTATTGTATGTTTATTTATCGTTCACAGCATCTGCTTCCTATCAATAAATGGGACACAATGCTGATCAATATGACTTCACATGCTGACACACTGTTGGTGCAGTTTATATATATATCAATACTGTGTAATGTGAGGTCGTATGAATAATATATGTTAATCAAGTCGGATATTTGTCACTGTGTTGCAATACGTGTTTGGAAGGACACAGAAAACATAATTTCACCATCATTTTACCAATTTGATCCCATGGCTAATTTGTCGAAAACATACAGTTATGCTACTATTGTTGTGGCTTCCACCTTGTCACCTCCCGTGGTGGCTAATCAAGCAATACCTGACAACTCATCTCTAAGTGCCTGATCGTACTGACCATTGTGGTTAGTGTAACAAAACGTTTCTATAGCGCCTTTCATAGAACCCAAGGTCGCTTCACAATCAGGAGGGAAGTAGGGGAAAAAAAGGGGGATGAGGGCAGGTAAGGGATAATGGACCTAATCTAATCTAAACTAACTGATGGGGAAAAGCCTTGGTGAAGAGGTGTGTTTTAAGAGCAGTTTTGAAGGTGTCCAGGGTTGGGGCGTTGCGGATTTCGGGGGGGAGAGAGTTCCAGAGGGTAGGGGATGCCACGCTGAAGGCTCTGTCCCCGAAAGTCCGTAACCTGGTGAGAGAGATGGAGAGGAGACCTAGATCAGAGGATCGTAGGTTCCGGGATGGAGTGTGCTGGTGGAGGAGATCAGACAGGTATCGGGGGGCGAGGGCATGGAGGGACTTGTAGGTGAGGAGCAGGAGTTTGAAAGTGATGCGGAACTTGACTGGGAGCCAGTGGAGGTGGATGAGGGTGGGGGTGATGTGCTGCCAGGGCTTGGTGTGAGTGAGAACCCTGGCAGCTGAGTTCTGAACATACTGGAGCCTGTCCAGGGCTTTGCTCGGTACCCCGAACAGGACTCTGTTACAGTAGTCCAACCGGGAGGTGATAAATGAGTGGATCAGGGTCTCAGCCACAGAATCTGAGAGTGAGGGTCGGAGACGGGAGATGTTTTTGAGGTGGTAGAAGGCAGACTTGGTGACGGAGGCAGTTGACTACGGACTGTGGGGGGAGCTGGGAGGATGGTGAGGTGCTGATATAGAGCTGAGTATCATCAGCATAGCAGTGAAAGTTGAGTCCGTAGTGACGTATAATCTGACCGAGGGGGAGCATGTAAATGGTGAATAGTAAGGGACCCAGCATGGAGCCTTGGGGGACACTGTGGTTGACTGGGGCCGGGGGGGAGGATGAGCCGCTGACGCTGACAAACTGAGATCTATTTGTGAGATATGAATGAAACCAAGACAGAGCTGTACCGGTGATGCCAAGGTTGTCGGAGAGGCATTTGAGGAGGACTGAGTGGGATATTGTATCGAACGCCGCAGAGAGGTCGAGAAGGATGAGGAGGCTGATGTGTCTGGAGTCTGCAGCAAGGAGGAGGTCATTAGTGATCTTGATGAGGGCAGTCTCTGTGCTGTGATGTGCTCGGTAGGCTGACTGAAGGGGTTCATAGACCTCATGGTTGGACAGATATATACTATATGCCAGTTAAGTTCCTCTAGTCCCAAAAAACATATTTAAGAAGTCTTTCATCCCACATGCCATTGCTCTGATGAATTCGTAGATTTACATTTTAACCATGGTTAGGTACCTGAAGCTCTGTCTGGAAAAGTGTGATATAAATCTGATGTATTATTATCTATCTATTTTTAAATGACCAAAGCAGTGCCAGGAGTACAGTCGGATAACTCTCCAGCAGCCACCCACCCAAACCGAGAGGGATGAAACCCCTAGGCGAGATGGCATCATCTCTGCACACTCCCTTCACCGTCTTAGGTCCTTTTGTATTCTCTCTCCCTCTCTCTCGCTCCCTCTCTCTCTCTCTCTCTCTCCCTCTCTCCCTCTCCTCTCTCTCTCCCCCTCTCTCTTTCTCTCTCTCTCCCCCGCTCTCTCTCTCTCTTTTTTTTTAACTTTTTTTTTTTTAACTTTATTTTTTAGCGTTTATCGCTTTTCTGGTCAAGCATGACCGACAGAAACAGGTTGAAATGGGATGTAGAGCAGGGGAAGACATTCTGAGAAATGACGGCGGGTCCGGGAATCGAACTCGTGTCCCCCAGATCCGTGACAAGCACGGTTTTCCCCGACGCAGAAATAGCGCAGAGATATGCGGTGAGCTACGGGAGCTCCCCCGCTCTCTCTCTTTCTATCTCTTCCCCCCTCTCTCTCTCTAATTAATTCATTAATGAATTGAATTATCTCTGTAATGAAAACAGTGATTATTCGGCAGCCGAACACACTGTAGCCAGGAATGAAACCAGGAACGGGCAGAGGGGGCTCTTTGGTCCCCGCTGATGCACTGAGCCTTCCAGGCAGCTAATGCCTTGTGTCCACTATAGCTATGTTCAGCCTGGCTGGGGCTAGCCATGGTCTAGCGTGGTATGGTATGGTATGGTTTGTGTTTCTTGTAAACGCTCCGGTTGCTAGGCAAAATTCACACCAGCAACTGTGGTACACAAGCTAAACCATGCTGCAGTTGGAACACTTTGAAAACGGACAAATTGATCCCCGTCACTACTTTTAAGGACACACACCTGCAAC
>NC_140179.1:30832056-30882056 GCF_963971535.1 Notolepis coatsorum
GTCCGCTGCGCTACCCGGCCGCCCTGTAAGTAAGTAAGTTAAAATAGAATTGATATTCTGTTCAAGCTGCTCCACAGATAATACAAGTCAACATCTGCTTTTACAAGCCATTCATGTACATCTTTTGACACTTTCCTCTAATGCTTGCATCATGAGCTGTGATCCCTAGACATTTAGGTTGCCCTGTGAACTACAGTGGTAAACCTTTAACAAAGGGACCCTGTCTGCAGCGACAGTATCATCTAGAATGGATAATCTTGTAAAGTCACATAGCTGTCGTTATTCACAATTTCATACATGGGTCTGCAGGACTGTTTGTGGGGTCTGTGTTTTATCTGCACTGGGAGAATACCACCCTGTTTTGAACAATTCCCAAGAGCAGTTAAATCAATATATGTGAACATGCACTGCACTCTCCTAGAGCTTAGATATCAGAGAGAACCCCCTTCCTTTGCATTCCCAACTGAATGTAAAACCAAGAGCTGCTCCACAGATAATAAATGGGGCACGGAGTATCTGTCATTTAAATACATTCAAATCCATACAAAGACTAATATTGAAATGTCCATAATATGTCCCTTTAAACCCCCACTTGGGTGTGAGACCTCAATTTAACATATTATGGGTCCTATCAAAACACCTAACCAATACCAGAATATTGCACAGATAATATGCTGGGGCTTTCACTGCCAGGCTAGCTTAGCTCGTTTAGGCAACCTTGTCTACTTGTCTAAAAGTGAGTAAACCTGTGTGTGTGTGTGTGTGTGTGTGTGTGTGTGTGTGTGTGTGTGTGCGTGTGTATACACGTTCAGCCATATACTTATCCTCTCATGACACACCACAAACCGCCTCAGCCAGGTCTTTCGTGCCAGTAGCCATCAGGCCTCCACAACCGTGGCCATGGACTGCTGCCAATTGCTGGAGAGCTAACGGCTGGTGAACTTGAGAACTGTTAGGACTATTTGACTCTTAATAATAAACACTGTTAGGACTGTCTGACTCTTAATAATAAACACTGTTAGGACTTGACTTGACGTATGCGTTGCATGTTGTCTGTATCCACATCCTGTCTGCACTGGATGCAGCACCCGGCTCGCTGATAACAAACTATCATTACACACCTGGGTAAAACGGAATCCATTCTCTTTGGATCAAATAACAAACTCAGCAAGGCCAATGGCTTCTCTGTTACAGTGGGTGACAATATTGTCACAAGGAAAGATGAAATGACCTACCTGGGTACCATCCTAGAGGCAAATCTTTCCTGTGACAAAATGGCAAAAAAAAAAGTCAACCAACGAACAAGATTTTTGTACAGGATCTTCTCTCTGGTAAATAATACCTTGAAGACTCTAACAGGAGCACTCATTCAAGGTTACTTCGAATATGCTTGCACCTCATGGTACCAAAGCACCTTAAAGGCACTAAAAACAAGGCTCCAAACATCACTAAACAAACTGGTCAGACTACTGCTTGACCTTACTCCTAAAACACACCGTACCCCTGCCCGCTTTGACTACCTAGGATGGCTTACAGTATACGACAGAGTACAGCAACTTGCAAGGGGCCTGGTCTACAAGATACACTACACCACAAAGATACCCATGTACATGTCGAAATACTTCCTAAAGGTCAGTGAAGTCCACGACCACAACACCAGAGGGAGTTCCACAAATCACATTCAACCCAGATTCGGCTCAAACAAGGGACTAAACACGTTTCTGCCACAACAATGTGGAACGCCCTACCCACAGCCGTAAAGGAATGTGAATCCCTACCCTCCTTCAAAACCGCTCTCAAAGAGCACCTACGGGTGGCTGCAATTAGAAACTGGCCCCTGTAAATGTCTCAAATTCCCCACACTCACCCAACCCCCTCTAATGTACTGTTTCTTCCCCTTCAGCTTTCTATAATTTTATGATGTTCTCTCTTACACAGTACCGTATATTCTTTTCTGGTCTTCGTCCTCTTAGCAGTTGTTTGTATTGATCTGTATTGTATTGTACCCATTCTGCAATCTGTTAATAACGTTTTCAATCAATCAATCAATCAATCAATCAATCAATCAATCAATCAATCAATCAATCAATCATCAATCAATCAATCAATCAATCAATCAATCAATCAATCAATCAATCAGTCACAGCCTGTAAGGTCAGACAAATAGATAGGTGGGTATTTGCACATTTACTACCATTCAGACTGTCTTAGTATACTGTGTGTGTGTGTGTGTGTGTGTGTGTGTGTGTGTGTGTGTGTGTGTGTGTGTGTGTGTGTGTGTGTGTGTGTGTGTGTGTGTGTGTGTGTGTGTGTGTGTGTGTGTGTGTGTGTGTGTGTGTGTGTGTGTGTGTGTGTGTGTGTGTGTGTGTGTGTGTGTGTCTGTCACCCGGTGAGGTCTCCAGTCATGGAAACAGTTTGTATTATCCTGTCTGCTATCGGGACCCCTGGCTCTGTGTTTACTGTTTTACTAAAGGCAAACGTGGGGTGTATTCAAATGCCTCGCTCCCCACCCGCTGCATACTAATTGGACAGATCAATATGAGCGATCACATCCTGAGAGAGTCTCGGAGAGAGAGAGAGAGAGAGAGAGAGAGAGAGAGAGAGAGAGAGAGAGAGAGAGAGAGAGAGAGAGAGAGAGAGACAGAGAGAGACAGAGAGAGACAGAGAGAGAGAGAGAGAGAAGCGGGTTTGGTGTGTGTATGGGGACTGGAGGGGGGATTTTGCGACAGAGTGGATTAGTGCATGAATGTGAGTGTGAGTGTGTGTCAAATTGCAATGTGTGCTATCTCTGGCTTTTAATATGTATGTTTCTGTAATGTGTGTGTGTGAGAGTGTGTATTTCTTTCAATGTGCTATATTGGAGTCTTTTAATAGGTTTCTGGCAATGTGTGTGTGTGTGTGTACGTAGGCTACATACGTGTAGCCTAGGTGTGCATTTCTTACAACGTGCTATATTTGTGGCTTCATAGTGTGTGTATGTTTCTGGCTGTGTGTGTGTGTGTGTGTGTGACTCAGTGATTGCGCGTGCACGTATCCGCGTGTGTCTCTCGCACGCGCGGCGGTCATGTGTGGGGCATGTGTTCACGCGTGCCACGGCATTGTGGGATTCCAGCAGCTGGCTGCGCCGTGGGGAGCTGTGGCCGCGTACTTCCTCCTCCGTGACCAATCGGAAGGAAGGAGAAAAGGTCTGTAGAGAGACGGGCGGCCGGAACCACAGTCGCTTATCAGCATCCAGCAGCCCCTGCGAGCCCCAAACACCCCCCCCCCCCCCCTGCAAGCCCCAACCCCCCCCCCCCCTGCAGACCCTAAACAACCCCCCCTCCCCCTCCCCGAACCTAAATCCCACCATTCCAACCTGCTGCACTGTATAGTATTATCCGAGTGATGAAATAACCCCCCCCCCCCATCTTCCAATGATTGTGTGAGATGAATTGTCTTTGACATTGAGAGCCAGTTTGTCTCTCCGTTACCCGTCTCTCTCCCGTCTCCTGGGTCAGTCAGGCCCGTCTCTCCCTGGCGTGACGGGCAACAGCCTCTCCTACAACTGAATGCTAATGACGTGGCTGGCAGCTAGATAGATATATTATGCACGTGCATGTCACACACACTTATACATACACATAAACACATGCGCACGACGTACACACATGCATAATCACACACGCACGATCGGATATAAACTCTCTCACTTGCTCGCTCGCTCGCTCGCTCGCACACACACACACACACACACACACACACACACACACACACACACACACACACACACACACACACACACACACACACACACACACACACACACACACACACACACACACACACACACACACACACACACACACACACACACACACACACACACACACACACACACACATTGTCCTTTCCGAGAATAAATAAAGATTTGAATCCGCTGTTTCTCAAATCGGGGAGCGTGTTTTCGTCCGTCAACCAGATTGTAGTCTGAATCCATGATGTTACGTTGAGCCAGGAACACGTGAACAAAATAAAACAATAAAACAGACGTTTTCCCTCCACTTTCATTTCCTCCTGCTCTCAGATTCTATTACAGTAGATTATATTACAGAACTCAAGGTTGCCATCCTCTATCACGGTTGTGTAGTTGAACCCAGAATGCAGGCAAGGAGAGACGGTAGGCAGAACTGGATAAAAAGCCAATATGGGTATATTTAATGGGCAGTCAAAGTCCAGGCATGAGAGTCGTAATGTCCAGGGTATACACGGGGGCATGAGAGTCAGACAGACGGGGTTAAAGCAGGAGCAGGTGTCGTTAGCCGGGCGTAGGTCAGAGCAGTTCGTTGTGAGCCAGGCCAGTGTCTCCAGGTCTTAGCCGGCAGGTCAGTATCTCCAGGTCTTCGCCATTCAGGCTAGGAGAGAGGATGAGAACACAGGTTAGGATAAGTTCAATGCACCAGAGATCCAGGTGAACAACTAAGGCAACAGAATAGTGAACATAGGAGCATAGGAACGTGACTAACGTGGTACGAGAGTTTACGATCTGACAGCTTCTCCACGTCTGGGGCGGGTTTAAATACCATGATGTACTCTGCCACCAGACCTCAGATCAGCTGCCTCGTGACACACCAGCTGCATCTACTTGACATAATGAGAGCGGGAGAAGGGGGAAGAGAGACAGAGAGAGGAAGGAGCACTGACAGGCAGGAACCATGACATCCTCCTTGTCAAGAGAATAACAACCATGAGCCGTCTATCAAGAGTCTCCTCTCAAATAATAATAATAATAATAAAAATAATAATAATAATAATAATAATAATAATAATAATAATAATAATAATAATAATAATAATAATAATAATAATAATGATAATAATAATACATTTTATTTGGTGGCGCCTTTCACGACACCCAAGGTCACGCTTCTAGGCCTCTTTGCTTTTGGAAAGAATGATTATTATTATTATTAATTTTTTTTTTTGTATTCGACTAAGAGGTTGGCAGTCGACTACGGCTCTTTTCGATCGATTAGTCTGAGGATTTGAGGTTGCATCGTCTAAACGGATTCCATCTCCGCCTGTATGCTGTGCGTTCTATAAAGGGGAACACTGTCTTAGGACTCTGTAGCCTATATCTGGACTAGATCAAAACACTGAGGACACAGCAGGGGGAGAGCTTCTGGTAAACAACATTCCTCAACTATTTCAATTATATGCTAAATCTTCATGCAAAGGCAAGTCTTTTTTTACCTTTATTTACCCGGGAAGATAAAGATGCTTTTTTTTTTCTTCAGCGCCCTGCTTCACTATTAAGACCCACGCGTTATATTATCATACTGGCCAATCGCGTCTCGCTCTTCGCCATGAGATATCTCTTATCTCCTAGCACCTAATGTGCTCACGAACAAACAAATGCACTCACATGCACGTGACCAGGCCACGCCCCCGCGTCCCACTATATGACGCCGGACATGGTCACACTCTACCTTCCTCTTTTTTGTTTCCAACACGGAAGTAGCAGTGCACTCCGTGAACTAGCTGTTATGAAACGCAGGGAGAAATTACACAATGTTGGGTTTTCGCCAGAGGTTCACCAGCCCCTGGAATCTTCTCGGCACATCCTAACAGAGCATCGAGCCTGTCCTGGGGTTTCCTCATCTCGTGACAGTGGATCGAGGGACGTCGCGCGCCGGTTAGCAGTCGAGCTACGTCGTGCACAGGTAGGGCCTGCGCTAACAGGCATTGATACTAGCATGAGTGATACTGCTCGTTGTCTCGTGAGACAGCCGAGTTATGTATTGGCGCAAGGGGCAGGATATTTGGGTAAGCATGGTCGTCATGACTCTGTTTTGGATGTTTTCCCAGATATCCTGGAGCGCGCGGCTAATGCTAATGCTACGATGCTGGGACGCCCTTCCTTTGTTCCCCGCCGTGGGCTGTCGCCACTCTTCCCTCCTCTTAACCGTTTCATTGCTGAAGGTCAATCGGTGTCTAATGTGGGGGGTTTTGCTGAGGCTTATCTACCCTTTATACGGGTGGATGGGCTGACAACAGGGCGCAAGGCAGGTGTGCCGTGGCTTGAGGGCCAGGTAGCATCGGCCCTTTGCCCTGGCATGGTTGAACGGTGTCCCACCCGGAAGCCGATGCCAGAAGGCGAGTCGGCCCGGCAGGTGGCTGTATGGGCTGATGAAATTTATACCGCCGCAGGACGGAATTTTGCGGCGACCAGTGTCATTGCTCAGTTGACTGCTTTTCTGTCCACAATGGTGTCGGGTAGTGGGGCCTTAGGGCCAGCCGACGTCGAAAACATCCCGCGTGTTTTTGGGGTTATACAGCTTTTAACTCAGTCGCAAGCTATAACCGCAGGGAGGACTAGGATGCTGTCAACGCTTGTTCACAGACATCTTTGGTTGGAGCAGTCTTCCTTTGAGGAGGAGAAAAGGCTTCTCCTCCTCAGGGCTCCCCTCTCCGCGGAGGGACTCTTTGGTCTTTCCGCAGGAGCGCGGGTGGTATTTGACCTAGGCCCCACACCACCTCGCACCACGCAACCACGCGACTGTGGCGAGGCCCCCGACCAGCGGCCATGTTTCCAGAAGTGCCAGAAATAAAATATTGTGGTGCTGTGAATTTACCCCTCAGGCCATAATACACTTTAGGCTGCTCTACTCGAACCAAGAAAAGGAAATATACCAATATGATTGTAAACTACTAACGAGTCAGTCAGTCGACCAGCACCTGTCTGACCCTTTAGCTCAGCTGGTTAGTGCGGCCGCCTGTGGATCCTATGGTCCCAGGTTCAAATCCACTAGGTTACATTGGTGAGAGCAGGAGCAATGGGGGTGGGATCTCAGTGCCTTAACCCCGGGGAAAGTGTGCGCATGGACGAAATAACGTGCAGGCTCAGTTTACTTTAGGAGTGAACGTACCCATTTATTTCTGGGTGACAGAAGGGTGTATCTGCCACTACCTGGCCTCAGGGGAAATAGCAGCGGTGAACCGCAGGTCGGCACTCGGCACTCAGAAGAAGTTGCGGGGAGTAAATGTGGCTTCTCTTAAATGGTTGCATCGACGGGGTGCGGGGTCATGCGATGTGTCATATCATATTAGGCTATTAATTGGTGGCGAGTGTACGTGTACGTGAACATAATGGACTGCTCAGAAGCTTCCCAGGCACATCACTCGGTGAGGTAGAGTGTAAATCTTTATCGTTCCAGAGAGATCGTTTGTCTTATAGCCAGCGGATGAAAATGAAAGACTAATGAGTAATAATGACACAATAATACAATCAGACTTTTTATTAGGTGGATCATCAGTACAATCAGTATGAACGTGACCAACACGATTGACAATCAACACCGACCGCAATCTACCTCAGCCACGCTTTCTGTAGCAGAATTAATTACATACCGTAAAATCACGAATCTCTCTCTCTCTCTCTCTCTCTCTCTCTCTCTCTCTCTCTCTCTCTCTCTCTCTCTCTCTCTCTCTCTCTCTCTCTCTCTCTCTCTCTCTGTCTCGGATAGACTCTGAATTACCACATGAGTGTACACACAAAGGCATCTTAAGTGACACACCACAAGCAAAAACAAGCATCTCACGTTTTTGTACATTTAAAAAAGCTGTGACAATAAAATAAAATTATCTGAATCTTTTTCTCTGTCTGTTCGTCTGGCATCAGCACAACTGGCCCTGTCCCTCCCTTGACTGACACACTTTCTCTAAATATACAACAAATATGCTTGTTAGTAGCATTAGTATTTTTTTTATTTGCATGCAATACACTGTTGGGCCGACCGTATTTGAAAAGAGAGGAAACATGCAGGGTTGGACAGGAAGAAATCTACTGTGACAATATACATGATGTCAATACAGTTTCATATCTACAGTAAACCTCAACATATCTATGCCTTTGTTTACACTGTTTCTTTTTCGCATATTTTATATTCAGAGTTAATTATATTGTTTAAAATATTCATTTTTCTCATATCTTTTATATTTAGAGTTAATTATATTGTTGAAAGTGTTTGTGTCTTGTATCAAATTAAGTTTATTATTATTCCTTCAGCCAGTCCTACGTACCGCGGGCATGGGCTGCTGCCAGCAGCTGGAGAACTAACGGCAGCAGAACTTGAGAACTGTTAAGAATGTCTGACCACTAAGTGTGTCTGACTCTCAACACCAAAACCTGCACGGACTACAACGTATGACGTATATCATGCCAGTTAGGGTACAGACCCTCAAATTATTTTTCTCATCTTTTTATATTCAGAGTTAATTATATAGTTTACACTGTTTATTTTTCTCATATTTAGATCTAATTTCATTGCCTTTATTTATGTCTATCTACTATTACCCTGCCCATACCTGTACCCCCCCCCTCAATAAAGGAATATCTTATTTTATCTTAAAGTCATCTTAAGATTACACATGGACTCAGGTGCAGTACGGACAGTAGCTTGGAATACACATACATAAATCAAATCAAATCAAATCAAATTTATTTATAGGGCCCGACAACACACGTTAATGTCCCCATGGGCCGTACAGGTCTTCTTTAAACAAGTCAAGAAGACAACATAACAATAAGTCAAAAACAGAACAAGAACACCATAGGGTCCAAACATTTTTTAGATGAATGCAAATAAATGAAAGAATGCAAGCACTCCCAGACATACCCCATGCATACATAGGTACACAAACAACACACACCAATGCAAATGTACGTGGCTCGGAAGGTAGAGCAGTCGTCTGGTAATCAGAAGGTTCCCGGGTTCGATTCCCGCTCCTCCCGGGCAGCGTGTCGAAGCGTCCTTGAGCAAGACACTTAACCCCTAACTGCTCCGGATGTGCAGGTTGGCACCTTGCATGGTTGCCTCCGCCGTCGGTGTGTGAATGTGTGAGTGAATGTCTAAAATTGTGAGGAACAATAACACTGGACACTGTAACGATCCCAGGTCCTGGGGGGCCTGGGTTAAGGAGAACAATAACACTGGACACTCTCTACCTCCTTTCAATGATCTCATACCACCCTCTAGTGGTCACCAGCAGATGGTGCAGGCGGGCACATTAAACATGTTGACTAATGTAATTCACTTAATTAATAATATGATTAATGTGATTTCGTGGTGTGTGTTGTCGTTCCCTTCCCTGGTGTGATGTTCTCTCCTGTCTGGTGTTGTTGTAATCTTGCTTGTGTTTAGTTGATTAAATATTGTGTTAGACTGGCCTGGCCAGGTGTTGCCAATGTTAATTAGTCAGGGTATATATGTGTGTTAGTCCCTCTCCTCGTCGTGGCGTCATTTCCTCCTGTTACCTGTTTCCTGCCCACGTCGTTGATCTCCCTTGGTTTTCTAGTAAGTGTAGTGTTTGTTTTGCCTGTTTGTTTTACGTTTCTCCAGTTTATTGTTCTTGTGTCTGTTCGTTTGCGCCATTTACTTTTGTTTGATTGTGCTCTAAGTCTTTTGTTATCGTACCAGCAAGGCTGTGTTGTTATTGTCTGTTTCGTGTAGTGCTTGGTGAACTTCAGTAAAGAGTCATTATCTACACGTATTCTGCCGTCTCCGTTTCCTCCATTCACCAGTCATTCTGCAGTTTCGGTGCTCTCCGGTCCTTCCGCATATTGGGTTCTACTTTCCCCTCTGGTCGTAACATGATAGTGTGAGATGGTGTGCAAAAAACAATTGTCATTGTTTTCTGGTGAAGTGCCCCTTTAAGTCACCATACACAAACTTACCATAATGCATTGTTTATGTCGGATGGAAGGATTAGCATATTCACAGTATCTTAATTTAACAAGCGTGATCAAATACCCCTACCCGTTATGAGAGATCTAAAGTCTGTGTATTATGGGAATGGGAATTATGTAGGTCACACTGTACATTCTGTGTGCCAGTTTCTGGGCGAGTGTTTATACGGTAGGGGAGTAAAAAAAAAAAAAAATGAATGAAAGAAAGAAAGAAAAAAATATAATTTTGTGGCCCATTCTTGACTGACAGCTGGGTTAGCAGCATGTCACCCAGATAGCAAGCTGCAGCTGCCAGTCATGCATGTCAATCATGCATGTCCTATCCACAATGCCCCGTTTTTTCCCGAGATTCACTGCATCTGTCCTGCTCTTACAGAAAAGTGATGTGTTTTACCATATAAAACATTTCTTTCCAATGTGTTTCTGGAATACCCGTCACCTGCCAGTGACATTTCACAGTGACATATTTCCACATTTGACAAATGCTTACATTATTTCAGTTTGTCATTTTCCATTATATCAAAAGTGAAACTCACACAGGATAAGATAAGAACATAAATTGATGTATTGCGAAATAATGACAGTGGCATTAAAAATCAACTGAGGAATAATGTGTTTTATTCACCTTTACGCTACGATCCTGTTAACATCTCTCACACACAAAACACACCACAGGTCACTTTAAACACATAAGAAAAGGTCACTTTAAAAACTGTATATTGTATAGTAGTGTACATAGGACTCATTACCTAAGCTTAGCATTGTATTGTATTTTATCTTAGTACTTTTATCATGTCTATTTTATTATCTATTCTATTTTATTCTATTATTATTTGTATTTTTTGCACAATCGAAGCGGGCATGGCCACCTTCATGTCACTATATGTCTGTGTATGTACAGTATGTGATGAATAAACCTCTTGGATCTTGAATCAAACCTGAGACTGATGCATTTATTGACACCTCTGTGTAGACAGGATGGATCACTGAACAAGAACGAGTTTTTGAACCAACCAATCATCCATCTGCACGGTGTTCTATGGATTACCAGGAATCCATAAATCAGTTGTAGACCCTCCCCTTAGGGCTATTGTGTCTGGGAATGGAGGTGGGAACAGAGCCCCTCTACCAATAAATAAATAAATAAATAAATAAATAAATAAATAAATAAATAAATAAATAAATAAATAAATAAATAAATAAATAAATAAATAAATAAATAAATAAACAAATAAATAAATAAATAAATAAATAAATAAATAAATAAATAAATAAATAAATAAATAAATAAATAAATAAATAAATAAATAAATGCATTTATATAACAGCTTTTATCCGAAGCGCTTTACAATTTGTTCCCCACGTTTCACCCATTCACTTACACACATTCACACACCGACGGCGGAGGCAACCATGCAAGGTGCCAACCTGCTCACCGGGAGTAGTTAGGGCGGGGTCAAGTGTCTTGCTCAAGGACACTTCTTTGACACGCTGCCCGGAAGAAGCGGGAATCTAACCGGGAACCTCCGGATAACCAGACGACTGCTCTACCTACCCTACCGTCGAGCCCCCAAGATCTTTTCATTAAGAAATTGGTACCAGATTTGCCATCTTGTTCAGGAGATACCATGGATATTCTATGCTGTCAACAACCCCCTTAAATACCCTAGATGTAATAGCCTATATACTAGCATGTTAGCTGCTCTAGATGTACAGAGCCTATATACGATTACTAACATACCCCACACAATAGCATGTTAGCTCTACTCCTATATACTAACATACCCCACACAGGGGATTACAGGCGCTGGCTCATTATAGGCTGGTAAAGCTATGCCTCCTAAAGTGTGAAAACGGAAGTACAGGAAGTACCGGCTACATGCTTTCCGGTTTTGACAAAACAATTACACCGGAAATTCTACCCCATACACACTTTCGGCGGTAGTGCTTTACCAGTCTTTATCTCACGGATGAGATAAAACTGGGAACGAGGTTAGGCTCATTACCTTGAGAAGTGTCCTGAAGGTATTCTTCCACCCAATTCATTTTTACTCAGAGATGATTGGATAGAGTGGGAACAGGGTACCAGAAAATGTATTTTCTTCTGACTGCAGAGCAGAGGGACCGGGAGACCTATGTTTCTGACCAAACCCTCTATATCAGTCATGGCTGTTGGAACGTAGATCTGGGTGAGTAAAGTGGCCTAATTTAAGTGGCCAAGAGTTGTGGCCTAATTTACGTGGGTCAGACTGAGTGACTGCTTAAAATAAGAATAGGAGAACACAAGACCGGCCATATGCAATACAAATCTTGATTAGGCTATAGCCAGATTGTTACATTCAGACAGTAATCATCCAGAACGACTCAAACGCAATATTCCAGTGGGCCGATTCCTCAGACTAAAGCGCAAATTGCAGCAGCCCTGATGAATTTAACCCTTTCACTACCACACTACAGAAGGTTAACCTTTCACACCGTCTGTAGTGTGGTAGTGAAAGGGTTAAGTCAAAATCCAAGGACATGCAAAAACTCTTCTTAGACAGAGGCTAGGTTGTTTTTGATCAAATTGTAAAGGATAGGCAAAAATAAGCATGTGCTTCAGCCTATTCCTTTTTTCGGTCATTGAGTTTGGATTTTGTGTGTGAGCTTACTTTGAATTATGTACATCTGAGATTATTATTATTATTATTATTATTATTATTATTATTATTATTATTATTATTATTATTATTATTATTATTATTATTATTATTATTATTATTATTATTATTATTATTATTATTATTATTATTATTATTATTATTATTATTATTATTATTATTATTATTATTATTATTATTATTATTATTATTATTATTATTATTATTATTATTATTATTATTATTTTTTTTTTTTTTTTTTTTTTTTTTTTTTTTTTTTTTTCTTTTTTTTTGAAAGTCCACACAAGTGTGTTTTTGATTTGATCTGTAAACAAAGACCGAAAATAAACTATTCATCATCATCATCATCATGTATTAGACAATTGTAACAAATACACGCCAAGGATAAAACACAATAAAGAGACTTGTTTCCATTGTGGTCCTTGGTCTGACACAAACATGACATATACAGTATCACAAAGAACACACATAGGTACAACGTAGACATCATCTTAAGAATCAAACAATTTGAATTGCATAAATACAATAAATATATCTACCGAGATCAAATACAATATGCTATACTGCAACATTTTCTAAAAGCCAGATTTGTCAATTTTTCTTAAAAAGATAGCGACTGCTGATGTCCTTAATGGTCAAGGGAAGTTTGTTCCAGTTCAAAGCTCCACTGTACTTAAAGGAGCATTTACCCATGTTGGTTGAAAACCGGGGCAGGTACAAGTCCTCTCGTGTTGTGGCTGTGTACGTCCCTGTTACGACCCCTGTGTGTCTAAGGGTAAAGGGCTGTAACATAACAGTTGGTTGACAGAAAAGATGGACCAGGTTTGTAAACAACAATGATATTTATTGAATAGAGGCAAAGGAAGCACATGTAGCTCAGGGGTGAGCCCAGGCCAAAACAACAAACAAACACCACTATACTCCAAATAAACACAATCTAATCTATGGTAAAAGAGATTACATTACCTAAACTACTCTTACCTAACCAAAACAGGAGAAAACAATGTCCAAAGGAAATGGCAGCTCACCCCATCTGTGCTTCCTGAGAAAGAGAGAAAAACACATTAATTATACAGAAACAAAAGCAGAATATATACAAAAACAAACTATAACTAACAATGCTCTCTCTGTGGCCATACACACACAAGGAAATTACTACTAAGCACCAAAGGCCAATAAACGAGATGCAATACTGTCAAAGTTACAGGTTTACCAAAATGACAACAAGCCTAGCCTCATGCCAGAGAGAGAGAGAGACTGAAGTGAGAAGCCATGTTTTAACAGGTGTGGGGTGATCCATGATTGGGGGGTGTGGATTGAGTGTTGGAGTCTGGAAGGCCATCCACCAATCGGTGCTGTGTTGCAATAATGGAAGGATTGGCCTGGCAGGGACCAATGGTGAAGGGAACAATGGCTGGAGGGAGGAAACAAAATGGAGAACACACACACATGGAGACACACACTGGGGAATATACACATTGGGATGTAACACCCCCATACATAAGACAAAAACATGTTTGACACCTAACACCAACTAAACATGTTTTTCTTTTTTTTTTAACAACGAGATAACATCCCAGAGATAACATGTACTCCAAAACAAAGAGCTATAAAAAAAACTAGCAGTTGGTACAACCACACGGGTCAACAATGACAGAACGAGTTGACAGCAACAGACAACGAGTCGACAGCAAAATAGAACAAGTCGACAGCACGAGAGATTTAACTCCGAGATAGAGCATCCGCCAACACATTCTCAGACCCCTTCTTATGCTTTATGCTGAGGTTATAATTTTGCACTATGAGCGGCCAACGCATGAGGCGCTGATTGTGGTTGTACATCCGAGACAGAAAAACCAATGGGTTGTGGTCGGTGTATACTACCACTGGTAATACGCTCGAACCGACATACACCTCAAAATGTTGCAACGCATACAACATAGCCAAAGTCTCCTTTTCAATAGTGGAATAGTTTAGTTGATGTTTGTTAAATTTCCGGGAGAAATAACAAACCGGGTGACTGACACCATCGTGATCTTCCTGTAATAACACCCCTCCAGCTCCCACCCCGCTGGCATCCACCTCCAGCTGGAACGGCAGGGAGAAATCTGGAGCAGAGAGAACAGGGGAACTGCATAAGAGAGCTTTAACACTATCAAATGCATTTTGACAATCAGCTGTCCAAATGAATGGTTTGGACGGGCTACACAGGCTAGTGAGAGAAGTGACGACAGAAGAAAAGTTCCGGCAAAAACCACGGTAATACCCAGCCATCCCAAGGAATCTACGCAATTCCCGCCTAGTAGTAGGCACTGGAAAAGTTGTGATTGCAGATATTTTTGCATCCACCGGACGCACTTGGCCTTGTCCTACCTGCTTACTAAGATAGGTAACCGTAGCCTTGCCGAACTCACACTTGGCAAGGTTAAGGGTCAGGGAGGCTCCAGCTAAGCGGTCAAAGACAGTTTGCAAGGTTGTCATGTGGTCACGCCAGTTGGTCGAATAGACAACCAGGTCATCGAGATAGGCATTACAATTTGGAACACCAGCCAGGACTAGGGTCACCAGTCGCTGGAAAGTGGCCGGGGCATTACGCATTCCAAAAGGCATTACAGTATATTGCAAAAAATTGTCAGGAGTAACAAACGCCGAGATTTCCGAGGCACGGGGGGTCAAAGGGACCTGCCAGTAACCCTTTAACAAATCTAGTTTGCTAACATAGGTGGCAGATCCAAGGTTGTCAATACAATCTTCCATGCGGGGCAGTGGGAAGGAATCAGGCACGGTGACAGCATTTACCTTTCGGAAATCAGTACAAAATCTAGGAGTTCCATCCGATTTGGGAGCTAACAAGCAAGGTGAACTCCAGGGACTGCAACTTGGCTTGGCTAAACCATGTTTTAACAAATAGTCAACCTCCTGTTGCATCATGGCCCTCTTGGTGACGTTAACACGGTATGCATGTTGCTTGATAGGCACAGCATTGTTAACTTTAATATCATGGGCCAATACAGAAGTACAGGAGGGAACATCACCAAACAGAGCCAGGTAGGCCTGAATCAAATCTGTGATGTCCTCTCGCTGCTCCTCAGGTAAGTGTGCTAAGTGAGTGGGCAGGTTCAATAACATCTCAGTGTTGGACAATCTAGCACCCTGATGGGCTGCATTGCGCAACTCCAAGCCATCTACATCCTCACCACTAACGTCAGGAGAGTCCGGAACTATTGGAGTTGAGGCAACAGCAGAGACGGCCAGTCCGGCTGTCTGGTCTGAGGTCTTCACCTGCACACTATCTCTGGAAAAATATGGTTTAAGCATATTGATGTGGCAAACACGAGAGTGACGTTTACGATCATGGGTGCGAACTACATAGTCTGTATCACTTATCTTCTTGTCTATTGCATACGGTCCGGAAAAACGAGCGGAAAGAGCAGAACCAAGGATAGGTAACAGGACTAGAACCTTATCACCTGGCTGGAAAGATCGAGAAACAGCTTTCTCGTCATAGTGCCGTTTCATAGTTCTCTGGGAAGAAGAGAGCGCTTCTTTTGCGAGAGAGCACGCCTGATGCAGTCGCTCTCGAAACTGGCTAACAAAATCTAGAACATTAGTGGGTGTGCTGGCACCCTTTGACATGAACCGTTCTTTAAGAACTTTCAGAGGCCCTCTAACAGTGTGCCCAAAAACGAGCTCAGCAGGACTGAAACCAAGAGACTCCTGTATGGTCTCTCGCGCAGCAAATAGAACAAGGGGGACACCCTCATCCCAATCTTTCTCTGTGTCTAAGCAATATTTACGCAGCATGGACTTTAAGGTCTGATGCCAACGTTCTAGAGCCCCCTGAGTTTCAGGGTGGTAGGCACTGGACACTATATGTCGGATACCCAGGGACTGTAACACTTGCTCAAATAACCTAGACAGGAAGTTGGTGCCTTGGTCCGTTTGTACTACCTTAGGCAGTCCAAACGTGGAGAAGAACTTCGTCAAAGCCTTAATTATTACAGGCGCTGTAATTCTGCGAAGAGGGATAGCCTCAGGGAAACGGGTGGCGGTACACATTATTGTCAACAAAAACTGATTGCCGGCTTTGGTCCTTGGCAACGGACCAACACAGTCAACTATGACATGTTCAAATGGTTCACCGACCGCTGGTATAGGACAGAGGGGAGCAGGTGGAATTACCTGGTTTGGCTTTCCGGTGATCTGACAAGTACTACAGGTACGACAGTACTGTGCTACATCGGACTTCAAACCGGGCCAAAAGAAATGTTGAAGTATTCTGTTGTATGTTTTAGTGACTCCCAAGTGTCCAGACCAAGGGTGGTCATGGGCCAAGAACAGTACATGCTGACGATAAACTGCAGGGACAACAATCTGATAAACAGTGCTCCAGTCTGGTACCTGATCTGGTAGCCCTATCTCCGATTGTGCATGCTCTGCCAGTCTAGTACCATGGGACCTCCATGTACGCATCAAAACTCCCTCATCCACAAAATAAGAATGCAACTCTCTCCTCTGTTCTGTTTCAAGAGAAGAGAAACATTTTGCAAGAGAAGGGTCAGCCTTCTGGGCAGTAATTAGCATTTCACGAGTAACGGGTAACTTCAATGCGTCGGAACTAGTTACAGTTGTCTGTGGGGGTACCTTACTATGAGTTGGTGGTTTGTCAGCGGTATCAGAAGTTGGAGCCAGCAACTCCTCCCTGACAAAGGCTGAAGCAAAAACAGAGTCAGACAAATTAATTTCATCACCTCTCTTTTTCAATTGAGCCCGAGTAACAACACTTGCAGAAAAAACTTCAGGGAAGTTCTGTGACAAGTCATCAGGCAGAGAATCTGTGTCTGGGTGATCCAACACTTCCAGCACAGCGTTCACCTGTCCTCCAGCTAAATCATTTCCCATGATAAAGGAAATGCCTTTAACTGGCAAGGAAGGTCTCACCCCTATTTTAAAGAAACCAGTGACCAAATCAGATTGTACATGAATACAGTGTAACGGGGCTGGCACGAAACCCATCTCAATACCTTGAACTAGGACACTAGAACCACAGGAAGATTTCTCAGACAGAGGTAGTACATCAGAGAGGATAAAGGATTGTGAGGCTCCAGTATCTCGTAAGATCTGAACTGTACACTGATCTTTTGGATCCCCTGTCAAGGAAACTAAACCCTTGGAAGTAAATGGCCTGAAACAAGGATCGAGAACATCCTGATCATTGTGCATCTGTTGATCGGAATCAGGTGCCATTTTAATCAGACCAACCCCTTTGGGTTGTCTAAAGTTCTGAGAGGACGGTTGCTGCTTACGTTTCAATGTTAAACAGTCAGAAATAACATGACCAGATTTATGACAGTAGTAACATGTCCGCTCCTCTTTTGAGCGTGGAGGTGACATTTTTGGTCGGGGGTGTGTGAATTCTGAATGGTTGGGGACAGAAGGTCTCTGAGAGAAATCATGGGGGAGAAACGAGTCACGCCTATCTACAAACACAGTTTTATGGGTTAGCGCAAACTCATCAGCTAATACAGCAGCTTGCTGCAGAGTGGACACTTTCTGCTCACTCAGGTAAATTACAATACGCTCTGGCAAACGATTCTTAAACTCTTCTAATAGAATGAGTTCTCTGAGAGAGTTAAGATCTGAGGCCTTGCTTGCTGCACACCATTTATCAAAGAGAGTTCCCTTCTCTCTAGCAAACTCTACAAAGGTCTGGTTGACAGCTCTCTTGTGACTGCGAAACCTCTGCCTATAAGCTTCGGGCACAAGCTCATATGCACGAAGGATGGCAGCCTTCACAGTATCATACAGTAAACTATCTTCTAGGGAAAGTGTTGAACAAACCTCTTGGGCTTTACCAGTCAATTTGCATTGAAGCAACAAAGGCCAGACCTCTCTTGGCCAGCGCAATGAAGCAGCAATACGCTCAAACACATTAAAATAAGTATCAACTTCTGTCTCGCGGAACGGAGGCACCAAAGCAATGTGTTTACTTATATCAAAAGTGTGTGATGAATAAGCTGTGGAGGAGGACATACCCGGGCCTTGTGGAGGAGTCGGTGTAGCAGAGTTGGATTCACTCCTTAGGACTTCCAGCTCCAACCTCCGCAGTCTGAGCTCTTTTTCCACTTCATGCTCAAGCTCCAACCTACGAATGTTAACAGCCCTTTCATTTTCTGCCTCAAGCTCCATTCTACGAAGCCGATACTCCGCCTCACGTGCTTGTGCCTTCTCCTGAGCCTCCATCTGGAGACGTGCTATTCTAACCTTGACCTGGGCCCCTTCTCGAGACCCAGTTGACACAGGAGAGGTCAAGTGAAAATGTGGCAATGTGACGTTCACACCTGCCTTTTCAGCACCATGGGCTTGCTCCTCAGAAGGCTGTGCTTCCGTAGGTTCACCAGGAGGACTTGCATGTTCATCAGAGACCGCAGGTAAAACAAGCGTCCCCTGCTCCAACAGCTTATCTACCACAAGACACCTGATATCCTGCTTAAGATGCTTTTGTTGAACCGAGAGTTTAAAATGTGTGGCAATCTCCACTAAGTCTGCCTTGCGGCAGCTATCTAGCGCTTCCCAAGTAGGATTGCTCAAGAATTTCCCCAGATCAAAAGTACTAACTGCCATTATTTTTTTCTTACACAAATGCCATTTTTACACAAATTAATTAATAACTATACAAGTGTAAACAAACACAGTTCACCAAATCCATCAACCAACAATTGAACACGGGTTACAAGATCTCGGACGAGCCCCCATTTATGTTACGACCCCTGTGTGTCTAAGGGTAAAGGGCTGTAACATAACAGTTGGTTGACAGAAAAGATGGACCAGGTTTGTAAACAACAATGATATTTATTGAATAGAGGCAAAGGAAGCACATGTAGCTCAGGGGTGAGCCCAGGCCAAAACAACAAACAAACACCACTATACTCCAAATAAACACAATCTAATCTATGGTAAAAGAGATTACATTACCTAAACTACTCTTACCTAACCAAAACAGGAGAAAACAATGTCCAAAGGAAATGGCAGCTCACCCCATCTGTGCTTCCTGAGAAAGAGAGAAAAACACATTAATTATACAGAAACAAAAGCAGAATATATACAAAAACAAACTATAACTAACAATGCTCTCTCTGTGGCCATACACACACAAGGAAATTACTACTAAGCACCAAAGGCCAATAAACGAGATGCAATACTGTCAAAGTTACAGGTTTACCAAAATGACAACAAGCCTAGCCTCATGCCAGAGAGAGAGAGAGACTGAAGTGAGAAGCCATGTTTTAACAGGTGTGGGGTGATCCATGATTGGGGGGTGTGGATTGAGTGTTGGAGTCTGGAAGGCCATCCACCAATCGGTGCTGTGTTGCAATAATGGAAGGATTGGCCTGGCAGGGACCAATGGTGAAGGGAACAATGGCTGGAGGGAGGAAACAAAATGGAGAACACACACACATGGAGACACACACTGGGGAATATACACATTGGGATGTAACAGTCCCTATTCATCCTAAAAGACCTCCAGAGATACTCAGGGCGGGGCCCTGGCATTTGTAATGTTATTACAATCACTAGGCGGAAGCAAACCACGGCTCGGTTTCCGCCCTTGAAATGATATGAATAGAAGAACTCAGGCCACTCCCAAGAGGGATATCATTAATAAATGACTGAGGAGGGAAACATTCTGGATTAATACCCTCAATGTGTGGGATAGGACCCAGGAGCAGATGAGACGAGGCAGGGCTGCGAATCAAAGGGTTTTTAATAACAAAAATCATGTGGCGGCCTCCTGCCACTATTGAGCTGCCGCTCTGTGCTCAGTGATGCAGTGAGGCACAGCGATGCATTGTATAGTCTGATGGCTGTTGGAATGAAGGACTTCCTGTGCCGTTCAGTGCTGCATTTGGGTAGTGTGAGCCTAGCACTGAACATGCTCCTCCTGTCAGCCAAGTCTGTGTATAGTGGGTGGGTGGGGTTTTCCCTGATGGCCTGGAGCTTAGCAAGGCTCCTCCTCTCCGCCACCCTCGCTAGAGAGTCCAGCTCCACCCCAACCACGCTGCTGGCCTTCCTGACCAGCTTATCCAGCCTGGTTGTGTCCCCTGCTCTCAGTCCGCTGCCCCAGCAGGTCACAGCGTACAAGAAGGCGCCCGCCACCACCGACTCATAGAACATCCTCAACATCCTTGTACAGACATTGAAGGATCTCAGCCTTCTGAGGAAGAACACAGAGACAGAGAGACAAGGAACACACACATTCTATCCCCAGGCCATCAGGATGCTCAATGACAATGACACTATGACACTGTAACAACCCATCATCTACACTCACTGCACACACCACACACACCCACATGTACACACTCCCTTTAAACAAACACTCACCATACCACTCACTTTATTCTCTTTAGACACTTTAACACACTTTATATTAATCTATTATTAAAGAGATTTGGACCACATTCATACCTCATTTGCACCCTACCCCACGCTTTGTACCTCTGCATTCTACCTCACTGGTACTCATTTGACTCTGTATTGTATATTGTATATTGTATATGTATATTTACTTTACCTACTTTTTACTTTCTCATTACTGTATGCAGCACACTCACAGGGGCTCATAAGAAACAAGCATTTCATTATAAAGTATCCTGTATTTTGTTCTGACAAATAAAAAACAAACTTGAAACTTGAACTACATGGGCAGGGAGAGGTAGAGCAGGGGAGAACAGTCCATGGATGTCAAATGTACATGTCAAAATGTCAAATGTACATGTACATGTCAAAATACTTCCCAAAGGTCAGTGAATACCACGATCACAACACCAGAGGGAGCTCCACAAATCAGACCCAAACCCAGATTCGGCTCAAACAAGGGACTAAACACGTTTCGCAATTATGCCACAACAATGTGGAACGCCCTACCCAAAGCTGTAAAGGAATGTGAATCACTACCCACCTTCAAAAACACTCTCAAAGAACACCTATGGGAGACTGCAATTCAAAACTGGCCCCTACAAATGTCCTAACCCAGTTGTACAATAAAGACCAAGCATGGCTTTGTCAGTATTCCAATGTACCCAACCCCCCCCCCCCCCCACCTCCAATGTACAGCCCCACCCAACCCCACCTACCCAACCTCCTCCAATGTACAGTTTCTATGTCAAATGTAGGTCAGTATTCCAATGTACAGTGCCCCCCCCCCCTACCCAACCCCCCCCCCTCCACCTCCAATGTACAGCCCCACCCCACCTACCCAACCTCCCCCAATGCACAGTTTCTATGTCAAATGTATATACACTCTTTTTCTGGATTTTTTTAGTATCACAAACAGTACTGTATTTGAAAATCTGGTATGTCATAAATGTATAGATGTAGCAGTACTGTCTATCTTTTTTTTTTTTTTTTTTTTTTTTTTATTATTGCAAAACAGAAATGATTAAAAGTCAGTACTCAACACATAATGCATAATGAAACTAACAGTCAAGGTGGTTAAAATTACATGCAAGTACAGAAACAAGACACAAAAAAAAGTCTATAATAATATTTTAACCGTATACAGTGTATATCCAGCTAAATTAACAATTATACAAATGCTTATATAGGACATACCCCTAATACCTATTTTCTAAAACCCTACACACATATGCTCCAGCTCGAACCCCCCCCTCCCGGACCCCTCCTTGGATAGTACCTCCATTATCCCTCACTCCTAACCAGACACCACCATTATAAGCTAGCTTTTATTCTCTCCACCACTTCTACCCACATTGACATTTTGGATTCGTTGAGACCCAGAATTCTTGCTGTAGATATTTCTTGATATATCACATCGAGATATGTAAGAGACCAAACTTTCCGGCAATTTTTTTCCGGTTGAAACCAGCGTGATGCGATCAGTTTTTTAGCTACTGTGATACCCGATAAGACCAATCTCTTTAGCTGTGGATTTACTGCAAACTCAAAAACATCATTCAAAAGCAATACAGAGGGGTGTACTGGTATATTCCAAGATACGAGTTTTGATAATTGATGGGTCACATCTTTCCAGAATGCCTTAACTGGTGGGCAGTCCCAATACATGTGCATAAATGTCCCTTCGTCTCCATTTGTACATTGGGAGCATTTTGAGTCCTGTTTCAGGCCCATTCTGTTCAGTCTTATAGGAGTCAAGTATGTCCTGTGAATATAGTTAAGATTGATTTGTTGATGGTCCGGGTTCCTTGATGTAAGACGGACATTTGCCCATGCTTCTTGCCAATCAAAGTCACTTTCCAGGTCTGGAATATCCCTCCTCCAGACAGTGTCTAGTTGAAGGGTTTCATACGAGGACGTTAGTAATTGATAATAAAAACCTGATACAAAACCTCCCAATGTTTCTCTTTCATAGATAAAATGTGTGGTATCTGTGGTGTTCAACTGGTATGTGTAATGGAACACCGTGAGACTTCAAACATAGGCGTAACTGTATGTAAAAAAGCCATGTGGACTCGGTGAGGTTAAACTTTGTGCATATTTCTCCATAACTACAGAAGCCCTGGTTATTAAAAATATCCCCTAATGAGTGTATGCCTTGCTCTTCCCACATAGGGAATCTTATAGGACGTTTTCCCATTAAGAGTGCATTGTTATTGAATATGGGAGTGTGATTATGCCATTTTTGAGGGTTAGGATATTTTTTTTGTGTTTCCCGCCATGTTCGGATTGCATGGGTAATTATGGGGCCAAATTTCCGCTCACAGTGCTTGATTGGAAGTTTAGTGTGTGCTATGTCCTTCAGTCTCTGTGGGGCTACTATGTTTTCTTCCAATTCTCTCCAAGATACCAAAGCCTGGGGATCAAACCATATTGTCAATGGTCTTAATGTGAAAGCCTTAAAATATTGTAAAAAATCTGGAACTGCCATGCCACCGTCTGCTTTATTTCTCTGTGCGGTGGATCTTTTTATGCGAGGTGGTTTGTTATTCCAAATAAATTTGTATGTGGAGGAGTGTAATCTTTTCCAGTAGCCCTCTGGAGGGGGTAACGGTAGCATTGAGCTGATGAAGTTGATTCTTGGTAATACATCCATCTTAACTATTGATACCCTTGCCTGTACTGAGTTTTTAAGTTTTGCCCACCTGTCCAGGTCGTCTTTGATTTTGTTCTGTATTTTTGTGTAATTGTGCTTCACCGTTTGTCTTATGGTGGGAAATATTTCCACACCCAAGCATCTAAAATGTTTTACCATGGGTATCGCACCTGGGAGGGTTGTGTCTTTTTTTGCATGGATGTTAAGTGGAAGGAAAGCCGACTTCGGCCAATTTATTTTAAATCCCGATAAATCACCAAAGTTCTCTATCAACTTGAGTAGATGAGGCAATGTGGTGTTGGGGCTTTGCATGAACAATATTACGTCGTCCGCATATAGACTAATTTTATGTTGTGTGCCCTTGATTACGATTGGTTCTATGTATTGGGATTGTCTTATATATTGTGCTAAAGGCTCTAATGATAGATCGAATAGTCCGGGACTAAGAGGGCAACCCTGTCTGGCTGAGCGTGATACCGGAAAGATTTCGGAGATGAATGTGCCTGTTGTAATCATGGCCGATGGGTCCTTGTATAATACTTTAATCATATCAATGAATCCTTTTCCTAACCCCATCCTTTCTAATACTGCCCATAGAAACGACCATTCCAGCCTGTCAAATGCTTTCATAGCATCCAGGGATAGCATCGCCTTAGGTGTGGTGTCCTCTTTGTCTGCATCTAGTACGTGCAGTATTTGTCTTATGTTATCATTGATCAGGCGACCTCTTATGAAGCCAGTTTGGTCCGGATGAACTAAAGACGTCATATGCTTTTGCAATCTGATGGCTAATACCTTAGAGTACAGTTTGACATCGGTTCCGAGGAGGCTTAAAGGTCTGTAACTACCGCACTCGGTGGGGTCTTTGTCTTTTTTGAGAAGGACTGAAATGAGTGCGATATTGTGGTGTTTATGGAAGCTCCCCTCCTTGACTGAGTATAAGATCATATTTAGTAATAAGGGTCCAAATATGTCCCAACAAGAAAGGTACATTTCTGATGGGATACCGTCTCTTCCAGGAGCCTTACCATTTTTCATTTCGGATATGGCCTTCTTGAGTTCCTCTAATGTGATCGGTGCTTCTAACTGTTTAGCGTCGTCCTCCAAAAGTTTAGGGAGAATAATTTGATTAAGATATGTGTCCAATTTGTTTTGATCAAAGGTCGTTTCTGAATTATATAAGTCGGAGTAGAATTCTTTGAATGTATCGTTTATTATTTTGGGGTCTGTTACAAGTACTTGTTGTTTTCTAATGGCAGTTATATCTGCAAATTTTGCATTAATTCCTAATCGCATGGCTAATAGGTGACTAGGTTTAGAACCTTGGAAATACTGCTGTTGTCTTGTGCTGCGTATTTGCATTTCCGATTTCTGTCTGTATATTGCATTGATCTCTGTTTTTAGAACGTTAACTTGATTTTCTAGTCTAGTTGAGTTGTTGTATTTTAAAGAATTAAATAACGTTGAGTAAAGCGTTTCCAGTTCAGACAGTTTTGTGCATTGATTTTTGCGCAATATGGAGGAAAATCTATCCGTGAAATCCTTGATCATACCCTTTACCGACATCCATATTATTCTGGGGTCTTGCACCGCGTTTGCATTCTCCCGTAGGAATACTGTGAGAGCTTCTTTGAGTTGTGTAATGAATTCCTTGTTGTTAAGCAGCATAGTATTAAAACGCCATCTTGGGGCCCGGGAAGATAGTATACCAAATGTTGCTTTTAGGATTAAATAACAGTGATCTGAAAGCGCATTGGGTATCATTTCCACTTCATATTTATCAAATAGTCTCGGGGATGCAAAGACATAATCAATTCTGGATAATGTGTTATGTCTCGCCGATCGACAGGAGTACTTTCGGGTCGTGGGATTAAGTGAACGCCATAAATCAATTACCCCTGTAGTCTTTGACCAATCTTTTAATGCTTTAGATGCATTTTTTTGTTCGCTGGAAAAGGCGAGGTAAGATTTGTCCATCCTTGGATTCCAAATGGCATTAAAATCCGCACCTATTATAAATGAGTACTCGGGATGGTTTAACATTTCAACGGTTAGTGAAGTGAAGAAACCCACTTCGTACAAATTTGGGGCATATACCGCTGCCAACGCTATTTTCCTGTTATTATGTACAATCCTAGCTATAGTTATACGCCCCTCAGCATCCGACCATACCCCTTTTAATTCGATATTTAATTTACGTCTGACGACTATGGCTACACCTCGAGTTCTCGTACCAAAAGAAGAGTGACTAATATTATGGTATGTGTTATCCGCTAACGTATCTATGTCTTCCTCTAAAATGTGCGTTTCGCTTAGTAGAGCCACGTCCACATGTTCTTTTTTCATCAGTGTGAGCACGCTTTTGCGTTTGTGTTGTTTGTTTATCCCACCAGTGTTCCATATCATTATATTCAAACTAGCCATAATCTATGCATGTTTTTGTGTAGTTTTTGGTAATGCTTCTGGAGTGCGAAGCTACAATAGATGTACATCCAATTATTGAGGTCCCGTTGAGAGCCGAGCTTAAAAACATATATATATACAAATAAAAATCCCCTATTTTCCCCTCACCCAGAGAGTCATACAGGCCTGTGTTCCAAAAACACATCCTCCGCGTATGACTTTCTCCCTTAGTCCACCGGATTGCCCAAACTGAGCATTGTAATCCTAATCTTCCTATGCTAATTGCCATAGGATCTAACATTTTCATTCTAATACAATAGAATGTCGCTTTTGGTCTTGCACCTTCCCTTACTGTAATGAAATATTGTGAAAAAAAAAAAAAAAAAGAATAAACTTTCATCGACATATTCATTTGAACCCTCTACTAACATATGTAGGAAACATCAGGAAAAAGGAAAAGATTGTAGAGAAATATTGACACCTTAATGTGAAGAACAATGGAAAAGAACAATGTAAGATAAAAGAGAGAAAAAATAGAATTAATAAAAAAAAGATAAAGATAAGGAGTGAGAGATAGAATAATACTCAACGTGGAGAAGCCACTAGAACCGAATTGAGTGATTAGATAAAATAGAAAAACAGAGCCTTTTAGAGCTTCAATGTGCCAGTCTCTTCATCAGTGGAGTGATTACTTAAATTGTTAGAATAACCTTGTTATGTTCATACGTTTAGGTGTGGTTGATTTTTAAAGTATTATTAAGGTCTGATTGAACTTCAGTCAATTGATTATATGCTATGTTTATACACACCGGATGTTTAATGTTAGAGTTGCAAGCCTTCGTTGTCATGGTGCATTATATTCTAGAAGGTTGTAGAATACACTAGTACTAATAGACTGTTGTTGTGTTCCAGAATGATCTAAGTGACCCAGGGCAGTCGAGCGATAAACCCAGAATATTCCAGATTGTTCTTATTGCCAATGATATGTTCTTGTCTCCCCGGAGACCAGAGGTCTGAAATTATAATGTATTACGAATCGTATTATACACAATACGCATTGGTGTAGACGGCCTGCATATCATCTGTTACTTTTGATGAACACAATAAAAGTCATTCTAATACTGATATACACAGAGAAAGAGGGAGATGAATCGGCTTATCTGTTTTCAGACAGTGTCGTTCTGCCTTGGGGGATCTGCTCCATATCGATTCCAATATTCCTCAGCCTCTTCAGGTGTGTGTAATCCAATCCTACGGCCGTCCCTGCCCACAATCGATAACAGCGCCGGGTATGTTAGCCTTGGTCTGAGGCCAGACTTGAAAAATTTTTGCATCACCTCCTTGTATAGTAGACGTCGAGCGATGGCGTCTTTGCTTAGATCTTCGTAGATAAATATTGAATGTTCACCATGTTTCAGCTTCCCACGTTGGATGCGAGCAATTTTGATGATGTCATCTCTTATTGATGTCTTCCGCAGAGTAACAATGATGACTCTTGGCCCGTTGTTTCTTTGCTCCCGAGAACCGATTCTGTAAGCTTGGTCCACTTTCGGTACTGTGTTTAGAAAGTTGTTACCCAAAATCACTGATAGCACTGTTGGAAAGTTGTCGTCTGCGCAATTGACTGCTTCATCAAGTCCTACAATGCGGATGTTATTTCGCCTGTGGTAGCGCTGGGTTTCGAGTAGCCTCTCCATCGCTTCATCTTTAACCTCTTGTATTTTCCTCCGGCATGCTTCTTCCACCCTTTCTATCTCTTTTGTCACCTCTGTCATGCCAATGCAGATGGTGTTCTCGTTCACTTTGACTGCCCGTGTAATATCTGTCACCGTATTCTCCACTGTCGTGATTCGCTCGGACTGTACAGCGACCGCTTTCTTAACTTCTTCTAATTTAGCATCGATGTGTTCGAGTTTAGCATCGACGTGTGCTTTGAATTCATCTTTGAGTTCCTCGATGTGTAATCTGAAAGCGACCATCTGTTCTTTCATCAGGTTAGTCAATGAGTTGAAATGGGGTGGTGTGATTGTACTGCTTGTGTCAGTTGGTGGTATAGGTGCAGTGACGATGCCGATGGATTTGTCTGCTATTATCTTCTCAAAATCAACTGCTATATCTCTCACGGAGCTTGTTCCTGTCGCTCCTGTTATGTTGACAACTATTGTCTCCCTGTCGGGGACAATAGTCGATGGTCTCGGTGTATTCTCCTCTTTATTCTCCTCGTCGGGGCTTGTCGCCAACGGATCTGTGGCGGCGTCGCCTTGAACGTTTCTTCTCGAACGTGTTTCAATCTGCGCCGCTGAAGTTGCCGTTTCTTGTTTCTTTACCGTCTTTTCCCTATCCTTAACCATGTTGTCTTTTGATATAGTTAGTAGAAGGTCTTATTAATACATACGATGTGGTCCAATCTCTTTTGGTATTGTCCAAATAAGGTTTTTAAACGAAATTAACGATAACGGGAGCGGAGCTATTGCCAAATGCGTGCGCTACATATTGCGCTAAACCGGAAGTCCCAGTACTGTCTATCTGTATGTTGTGTGTGTCATATGATGAATTGAAAATGGAGGACCCTGATGGAAACAAGACGAAAGTCTTTCTCAGGTCTGCATCCTCTTAACAATTGTATGTATTGAGCTGTACTGTACTGTACCCATTCTGCAATCTGTTAATAAACTTTTCAATCAATCAATCAATCAATCAATGGATGGGTGGAACGTTACACGATGCAGCGGCTTCTGGGGGAGGAAATTATCAACAGAGCCTCACTATTAAAGAGGACGCGACCCTGGTCAGACGACTCTGGTTTTAGCTCCGCAACGATGTACTCACTTTTAGCTATTATGTTTGTTTTTGCTACTTTTTTATTTAAAGCAACACTGGCGGGTACGTCATACGACCGTCAGACACTTATGGACCTGAACCCCGGGCTCAAAGAGGAGTTTGGAGACACTTTTGACCTAGAATGGCCAGCAGAAATCAGACGGGAGAATGGCGGCAAAGAAAAGAACAAAGGCGACGGCAGGAGAAGACACAGAGGGAGATGAGGAGGTATCAGATTGAGACTAAAAAGAGCTGCTTACCGCCCAGCAATTCCATCCATCTTTCTGGCGAATGCCCGTTCGTTGGAGGGTAGGATGGATGATCTGAGAGCGAGGGTCCGGTTCCAACGGGAGATGAGAGACATCAACATTATATGTCTCACAGAGACATGGCTCACGTCGACGACCCCAGACAAAAGCGTCTCTCCCTCGGATGCCTTCACAGTCTTACGTGCAGATCGCAACGCTGGCTCAGGAAAGACCATCGGCGGCGGAGTCTGCCTCATCACGAACAATTCCTGGGTTAATCCCGAGGGGGTGCAGGTCCTCTCAAACTCGTGTTCGCCGGACTTGGAACATCTTTCTATCCTATGTCGTCCGTTTCACCTCCCGAGGGAGTTCACAGCAGTCGTCATGACTGCCGTGTATATTCCCCCACACGCGAATACGGGCAAAGCGCTGGGCGAATTACACGATCATCTCAACAGACACCAGATCAAACACCCAGACGCAGCGATGGTAGTGGCCGGCGATTTCAACCAGGCCAACCTGAAGAAAGTGATGCCGTCCTTTTTCCAGCACATCGCTTGCTCCACCAGAGGGAAGAACACACTCGACCACTGCTATTCCCCGTTCAAAGCGGGTTACAAGGCAGTAGCCGCTCCGCCATTAACGGGGTCCACAAGCTCGAGCGATCATGACTCCATCTTGCTATTTCCGGCATATCAACAGAGATCACGTGACGCCGTCGTGTCACGTGAGACTAAGAAGTGGACCGACGAATCAGAGGCCACGCTCAAGGACGTGCTTGCAGACACGGATTGGGATATGTTCATAGGAAGCGCCAGTGACGTCAGTGAACTAGCAGACATAGTGGTGTGCTACATAACAACAATAGCTGATGGTATTGTCCTCAGGAAAACGGTGCGGATTTTCCCAAACCAGAAACCGTGGGTGGATAGCACTATTAGAGCAGCTCTGAACTCTCGTACCACCGCCTACAACCTGGGTAGAGAGTCAGGAAACATGGAGGAGTATAAGGCTTCAGTCTATACTCTACGCAAAGCAGTCAAACTTGCTAAGAGGACATATGCTGACAAACTGGAGACACAAATGGCACAAAACGACACAAGAGGATTATGGCAGGGACTGAAGTCAATAACTGACTATAAAGTCAGTGCCCCCTCAATGGGGAGCGACGACGCCTCCCTCGCGGACAAGCTCAACACCTTCTACGCTCGGTTTGGTGTAGACAGTGGCGCTGCTGGCTCTCCGGCTAGTGACGTCACTGGCGCGCCGGCTGTTGTGGAGGGGGGGGGGCAACCGCGAGGGGGGGGGGACGCTCTCTCGTTGTCGGAACACAGTGTGAGAAGAGCATTTATGCAGGTGAACACCAGGAAGGCTGCTGGCCCAGATGGCATAACAGGACGTATACTCAAGACCTGTGCCAACCAGCTGGCCCCTGTGTTCACCGCCATATTTAATCAATCACTGGCGGAGTCAGTGGTCCCTGCCTGCTTCAAGAGGTCTACCATCATCCCTGTGCCGAAGAAACCCTCCCCAGCATGTCCAAATGACTACAGACCGGTGGCACTCACCTCTGTGGTCATGAAATGTTTCGAGAGGCTGGTCAAGGACCACATTTGTGCCTCCCTCCCCAGTGATATGGACCCTATGCAATTTGCATACAGGACAAACAGGTCCACCGACGACGCGGTCTCCCAGGTACTGCACAGCACCCTCTCGCACCTTGACCGTCAGAAGGGGGGCTATGTGAGACTGTTGTTCATTGACTACAGCTCAGCGTTCAACACCATAGTCCCCACCAGACTGGTGGACAAGCTGATCGAGCTAGGTCTGAGCTCCGCCCTGAGCGCCTGGGTACTGGACTTTCTGAGCGAAAGACCCCAGGCGGTCAGGGTGGGGGGTCAGACCTCCAACACCATCACCCTGAGCATCGGGTCCCCCCAGGGCTGTGTTCTGAGCCCCCTGCTGTACTCACTCTACACACACGACTGTGTGGCCAAGTTCAGCTCCAACTCCATAGTGAAGTTCGCAGATGACACGGTGGTGGTGGGGCTGATCTCGGACAACGACGAGAAGGCCTACCGGGAGGAGGTGGAGGTACTGGAACGCTGGTGCCAGGACAACAGCCTGCTCCTGAACATTGGCAAAACCAAGGAACTGATCGTGGATTATAGGAGAGGACAGCAGGAGACACACACACCACTGATGATAAACGGGGCTACCGTGGACAGGGTGAGCAGCTTCAAGTACCTGGGGGTCCACATCTCAGAGGACCTGACATGGTCAACACACATAGGCACAGTAGTAAAGAAGGCGAAACAGCGTCTCTACCACCTGAGACAGTTAAGGAAGTTCAGAGTATCGGGGAAGATACTCCAGTCCTTCTACTCAGGAGCTGTAGAGAGCATCCTGACCGGAAACATCACTGCCTGGTATGGAAACAGCACGGCACAGGACAAGAAGGCCCTACAGAAAGTGGTGCGCTCAGCCGAGCGTACCACGGGTATTGCACTACCCCCCCTGCAGGTTCTATACAACAAGAGGTGCAAATCCAGAGCCTGCAGGATAATGAAAGACCCTCACCACCCCAATAACAGCCTGTTTCAGCTGCTGAGGTCAGGCAGGCGCCTGCAAATCCCAGCTACTAGGACAGAGCGGCTTAGGCTCAGCTTCTTCCCCCAGGCCATCAGAGCCATGAACAATGTACATTGAGTGCTCAGAACATTGAACTGTCCACACACAAGCACACATGAACACACACACGACACGCACACTGTGCACGCTCACACACGAGCAGCCACTTAACACTTTAACATGAGCGGGCACACACTCATGTCGCACACACGCACACTTATGGCCAAAGGAAAGGACACTTTAAATTAGAATAACAGGAACAGTGTATTGCACTACCAAAGCTAACTAGCATGTCACACATGCGCTGTAAATAACTATGTACAGATACCGAGATGTCACTCCATGTTACCTGCTACCTGTTACTGCACAATGTTGTTTCTTCTTTTGATTCTATTATATGTACCACTGTATTGCACATCGTTGCGGGCAAGACCACCCGCATTTCATTGTATACCTGTATGCCGTGACAATTAAAACTCTTGACTTGACTTGACTTGACTAGCTTCTTTAAATGATCCCTGGTCTCTCTTTCTTCTTTCTTGTTTAGCTAAATATTTGTAAATAATGATATGGATGAATCATGCAATGTTACCCATGGCTGTAGGGCCACAATTTAACTATGCAATTGGTATATAGCCCCTAGCCATTAGGAATACTTTGGCCACCCACCCGGCCTATACCCGGGGAAATATTGCTATGTATATTATGTTGATTGATTGATATTATGATATTATGAGATTGATATCTCCACAACAATAGGCATGGGCTGCATGCCAGCAGCTGGAGAACTAACGGCTGCAGAACTCGAGGACTATTAGGAATGTCTGACCACTAAGTGTGTCTGACTCTTCACCACCAAAACCTGCACGGACTACAACGTACATGGCGTATATCGTGCCAGTTAGACCCTCACCTGCAGGTTTCAAAATGGCTGGCAGATATCTCCCCATTTTCTTTGTTCTGCTGTTGACTCTGAGGAAGACACTTGTGGAAACACCAGTCCTCTGCTGTCGAGCACCAACGCCCTCCTATTGGAAACATGGCTGGAGCAGTTGGGCTTCCCATTTGGGAGTTGGACTATTAATAGATTGCTCCTAGCTTCGTCTGTGTTCATGCGGGCCTTGTGATTCCCGTGAACAAGGCCTTCTAATGTACATTTCTCTCTCTGATAATCGCCGGCCAAAACAAGCGTAGCCTTGCAGATCACGTCGACCCAACGGCACCAAGCGGTGCTAAACGACTGCTTTTCCCTTCGATGCTTCCAACACCTGGAATGCCCTCCAACTGACTCTGAAGCTGAAGGTTCACTGGGTGTCTTACGAGTTGAAATAAAGGCTTGAAATGGAATTAGATGAAATTCTCTGTAACATCCGGTCATTTAGGATTAGTAATGTGGTTTAAAGAAATTGGAACGTTAACGAAACGTTAAATCTTGGTGAAGCTACATTTCTCCATTAACCCAACATGCAGTATCAAGGACACCATTACTGGTAAACGGGAAAGGAAATCACCATTCATCTCAAACGGTTCTGACCATGAAAAAAATAAAAAAGGAACCAGGCCTTGTCAAAAGGACAGAAACGCATGAGAGGTCTATGAAAGAAAAAGTGATTTTAAATGAATGAATGAACGAATAGTTTATTTCGAACAATGAATATAATCAAGAAATAATAATGTAAATATATATTGTAATATATATATATATATATATATATATATATATACAAAGATAATTTGCTGTGAAAAGAAAAAAAATAATAAAGTAAGATAAAATAATAATTTTCACATTCATGTGGCTTTCTTGTTTTTAAGGCTGTTGTTGAATGAAGTTCTCCGGCTCTTGGCTCATCTCCATGTTCTGTCATTCTGGCCACGTTACCGTCTACTTAGTTCACGTCAGATTAACATGCATGCCCAGTCTGGAACCACCTAATCTTCATTCAAAAAGCACCTCGTGAGACACAAACGCCCCTGGAAGCTTTAGTCAGAAGTAGGTCAAACGCAATGATGAAGTTTACGTTACGATTAAACACGGACAGATATAATTAAATTCATCCTAGAGATCATGTAGACAGGTGTTTTTTTTTTTTTTTTTTTCATAAGCTAGTAGAAAAACATTTTCTTTCCTGGATCATTTTCCTAAGATACACTTGTTTTCCATCTGTGAACCTGAGAGGATACAGACGGTGGATTCGTTAGACGGCGTGGGTTCCGGCGGGACCTGTAATTAAAACCTTCCAGACAAAAAGCCTTCGTATCGGACGGAGGGCTCGCAAGCGCTTGAAACATTATTTCCTACGCAATAAAGGTGAACCGTTTTACGGGCGAGCGACAGAGCGTACGACTTCCGCGGGAGCCTTCACCAGATGGAGGTGCGTACAGTATGGCCTGCCTGAGGACGTTGTTTTGAACAGCCAGCGGAGCGCGTCGTTGTAAATTGAATCATTTCAGAGCGTGACCGCTGTGCGTCACCTGAGAATAATACAACCTTGTTTGGTCTTTAACCCTTTCACTACCACACTACAGAAGGTTAACACTTTCACTACCACACTACAGACGGTTAACCCTTTCACTACCACACTACAGAAGGTTAACCCTTTCACTACCACACTACAGAAGGTTAATACTTTCACTACCACACTACAGAAGGTTAACCCTTTCACTACCACACTACAGACGGTTAACCCTTTTACTACCACACTACAGAAGGTTACACTTTCACTACCACACTACAGAAGATTAACCCTTTCACTACCACACTACAAAGGGTTAACACTTTCACTACCACACTTCAGAAGGTTAACCCTTTCACTACCACACTACAGAAGATTAACCTTTCACTACCACACTACAGACGGTTAACCCTTCCACTACCACACTACAAAGGGTTAACACGTTCACTACCACACTACAGAAGGTTCACCTTCTATAGTGTGGTGTGGTAGTGAAAGGGTTAAAGGCCCAATCTTCAATCGACATGTAAATAAAAGGGGACCCCCCCCCACTGCCACTACATTACATTACAAATCTGAAAGCATAAATACTCATAGCCTACAGATCTCTAATCTACCAAAGTCAGCCCACGTCAGCCCACTTCTCAGAGAGCTGCACTGGCTTCCCATTGTGGCACGAATCCACTTCAAGGTCCTTGACCTGGCACACCGTGCAGCGAGGGGAGCGGTCTCTAACTACACACCCTCAAGTACACTCTGCATATTCTGGCCGCCCGAGACCCACTCCTATTCGGGCTCCTGGAGGATCGTCAATTTGTAAGTTGCTTTGGATAAAAGCGTCAGCTAAATGACTAAATGCAAATGTAAATGGTATTGAAGAAATCTTTTGCATTCTCAAATTGATTTCCTCTTAAAAACTTCTTACGAGGTTATTTGCGAGGAAACTTACGAGAATGCTTGAGAATGAGGTCCGATATGCGGTGATGGAAGCTAGACTTTGTTTCCACCACAGCTGACATCTGGACAGCTAACAACAGGTTGTACTTAACTTTTTCGGGGGCGGGGGGGGGGGGGGGCGAGAGTAACGAGTAGCATAACTAGTAACATAACTCATTTTGATAACTTTTTTAAAGGAGTAATCAGTAATAAGTAACTACAGATCCATCGTTGGAAATTAAGATCCCTTCTACCGCCATGATTCTATCACCTTCTACCGCCCGTTAACGCCCTCTAACGCCCTCGTCAAATGATTTTAGTAGCGTGGGTGCGGCTTCTGTTTTGCAAAGTCAATTTGGAAATCAATCATTATATCCATATGTACCTCCCCGTGGTAGCTGCCTCCGAACGGACCAATCACGACACGTGTTCATGGAAATGCATTCCCCCAGAAACAACCTCGTTATCGCCGCCTCGTCCAGCCTCACGATACAAAAGGCTGGGAGATTTAGGACACTCGTTGAAAGTGAACGTTAACTTGAATAATTATTTAATTTTCATATATTAATCCTGTAAGATTCAGATTGTTAGAAGTCAATGTTATAAAAGTAAGTGCCCGCAGTTCATTGTTTATCATTAAGAGGTTAACGTGATATTTCATATTTTCTTTCATATTTTCTTTCATGTACAGTATATAAGCTAGCATAGTGCCGTTTGTGTCACTGGTTAAACGCTGGGGTTTCAGCAGTAATGGGGGACCCTGATGTAAACGAGACAAACGACTTTCTCTGGTCTGCATCCCCTTAACAATTGTGTGTATTGAGCCGTACTGTATTGTGCCCATTCTGCAATCTGTTAAATAAAGTTTTCATTCATTCATTCATTCACCATAACGAAAGGTTATTTCATAACCTAGTTATATGAATACTGGCTGAGCGGCTCGCTCTGCCAATGAGATAACCTCTTATCTCCTTGCACATATTGTGCACACGAAACAAACAAATGCACCCACTTGCACGTGACCAAGCCACTCCCATGCATCTCCCTATATGACGCCGGAAATGGTCACGCTCCACCTTCCTCAGAACGATTTCCATAAGCGGAAAAACCATCCAAGGGACCTCAGGGCGCTAAGAGCGAGACGCTCAGCCAGTATTCATATAACTAGGTTATGAAATAACCTTTCGTTATATAGCATACTTGGTGAGCATACCAATGAGATATGGGGGCAGAGCGGACGCGTGGCCCGACAAGTGTACCCCCTGAGGGCCCGTAAGCCCCAGCCAGGGAGGAGGGGAGTCCCGTCCACCCGCTCGTCCTAACGAAGGGGGGGAGGCAGTCAACTCCACCAAAGTGCGCCCCTGAATGCACAGCACAGGTGGGACCACGTGTGACACAGCACTCCGTGGTCCACACCCACACACCCCTGCTAGCCCACCAAATGGCGGGATGCAGGAGAGGTCCCAGACCTAAGAACCGCTTGGGAGACAGAACCCCCAGTCATGTCCACGAGGTAAAACTTAACGAAAGGACCCGGGGAGGACCAGGAGGCCGCAGCACAGATGTCCTCTACCGAGGCCCCCCCTAACAGGGCAGCAGCCCGGGGGGGGGACATGTACAGCCAACGTGTAGCAAAGGGCAACGCCCTCGCACAACCAATGTGATAGGTGCTGCTTGGACAGCGCCTCACTCGCACGAGGGCCACCGTAACAAACATACAGTTGATCGGAAGCCCTGAGATCCCGAGTCCGACTGAGGTAACCCCCAGTGCACGGACAGGACATGACAGGTGAAGGCTCGCCTCCAACTCACTAGCGTGAGGAGGCGGACGAAAGCCTGAACCACAATATCCCTGGAGCGAAAAGAGCTCCGGATATTCTTTGGCACGAAGACTGGATTAGGCCTCAGTGTCGCACTGCTATCGGCCGAATAGACAGGCACTCAGGCCGCACCGAGAGAGCACACAGCTCACCTACGCGCTTAGCGGAGGTGATGGCCAAAAGGAACGTGGTCTTAAAAGACAGCCGATCCAATGGCGCCTGCTCAAGAGGCTCAAACGGGGCCTCCGACAACCGGCCCAGGACCAGTTGGAGGTCCCACTCGGAGACAGAGAACGTTCCACAGGCTTGAGACGCAGAGCGCCAAGCAGGAAACGTTTCACGAGAGGGTGGCTGAACAATGTTCTGCCCCCACACTCGACCATACGCCACTTCCCAGCGTAAGCCGCGGTAGTGGACGGAGCGTGCACGTTCCGGATGGCATTAACCACAGAAGAGTCAAGACGCATCCCCACCAGATTCACACTTTCAGCAGCCAAGCCTAGAGGCTGCCCCAGAACAGGAGGCAGAACAGAGTTCCCCATGCCTGAGAGAGGGCCCATGATGACCAAGGAACAGGACACGGCGGGGCAACCAAGAGCTGAATCAGGACCGGGAACCATACAGCTGAGCCCCGGCCCGGCACGACCAGGATCAAGTCCCGCTCTGCCGACGTACCCGCCCCAACAGCTGAGCTATCAGGTGTATGGGGGGGAATGCGTACAGAATCCCGGGCGGCCACGGAATCGGTCCCAGACCTGTCCGACTATGTCTGGACGTAGTCCCCACTCGTCAGGGTGAGGACCGCCCCGTGACATCACATCTGCACCCACATTCTCCCTGCCGGGGATGTGGAGAGCCCTCAAGCTGCGCAGATGGAGAAACGCCCATAGCCAGAGCTCAACCGCCGCCCGGTGCAGATGGGGGGAGTGCACTCCTCCCTGTCTGTCAATATACGACGCTGACATCGTGTTGTCCGTCCTGATCAAAACATGCTTGCCCACCACAAGGTGGCCGAGCCGTTTGAGGACCAGAAGGACTGCCTTCAATTCCAACACATTGAATGTAACGCAGACCGGGCAGCATGGTTTTGCCAGCTGCCCCCTACTGCGTTGGCCCAGGCCCTCCCCAGAGGACGAGGTCCCCCAGTACTGACATGGGAACCTTCAGCTGCTTCCACTTGTCTCTCACCGGGTCCATTTCCATACTGGAAAAAACCACCTCTGTATCCTCCTCATGAAGAGGAGGCAAAGAGTGACCACAGAGTGAGCAGATGCCAACATACCGAGCAGGCGCATCACGGACAGCGACGTAACCGTCCTAGGATGGAACCTCCCGAGCTCGCCGAGAACATTCACTCGCCGCCGCTCTGAGAGGGATGCCCATATAGACCTTGAGCTTAGAAATAAGCCCAAGTACTCCACCCGTTGACTGGGAAGAGGAGTACTCTACTTCCAGTCCACAGCAAAACCCAGGCTGGTGAGGAATTCCACCACCTGCCTGGTATGAGACCTGGCAATCTACCCTGACCGGCCGAGGACCAGAACGTCGTCCAGGGTAGAATAAAATTCGTATCCCCCGACGACGCAGAGGCCCCAGCGCGGTCTCCACGCACTTGGTGAAGATGCGGGGAGCCAGAGAGTAGCCGAACGGCAGCCTCTGGTACTCGTACGCTAAGCCCTGCAAAGGAAGCGTAGGTATGTCCTAGGATGGAAGATCGGGATGCAAATACGCATCCTACAGGTCTATGGAGGTGAACCAGTCCCCCACCTGACAGCGCCTAACAGGTGGGTGACGGTCAACATTCTGAACCTTCCATGGGACAGGTCCAGTATGGGTCTGACACCCCCCCCCCCTGATTTCTCGGGCACCAGAGAATATCGGGAGGAAACGCCGCTCACCGCATCCTCTCATGGGACCACAACGACGGCCTGCTTCGCCGCCAGAGAACAAATCTCCTCGGCCAGCGCTGTCACTGCCGCGGACTCTGATAATAGAGTCTGTACCAAACCCAAAAACGGAGGGCGGGGGTGTGTAAACTGTAACACAAGCGCCGCCCTCAGCGTTCTCTCCATCCACACCGACATATGGCTACCACTGCAGCCATACGTGGTAAAATTCCAAAGCGCCCCTGCCGCCAACTGCCGCTGGTCCGCTAGGAATCGTAGACAGGTGGCCCGGTCCCTCCCGCTGTGCGTTGTCAACCCTGGTCTTGCCAATCGCGCGACCAGGGTGTCTCGTGGAGCCGGGATATCGCACCCTGACTCTACCAACGAGGCAATCGCACCCAAGGGGGGACCCCGACAGAAAGGGCCGGTCTGATACGGGGAGAGCGGCCATCACACTTGGTGACATAAGCTCCCCCACTGAGCATCTTCCCGGCATGGACTGCTGAGGATAGCCTGCTCTGCAGCTGGACATGCAAGGTGTGTGGTCCCCACACTGCCCGATAGGGTGGGTTCCTACACACCGTAGCCCTGTAGTGATATTACTACCACCCAAACCACGAGTGCCTGACTGACCACTGTCGGTCTTCCGGTCGGGGGAGGCACTAACGTGATACTCGGCCTGGCGAGGGCGGGGCTGGGGGAACTCACGCTGCGACCTCCTGGGCCTCGAGTTCCCCCGCTGACAACCTTTTCCGTCGACAGACACAACACAAGGCTCACCAAACACATACGCAGAACGTGTGGCATGGGAGCCGCTTGATAGCACAGCATTCTCACAGGCAGACCCAGGCCTAGCTAGCAACTGGGTGTCAGCCCCTGTCCCCATGAGAAGCGAAACGTGGGGCCGCTTGCGCTTCACTGAAAGCACACGGCCCGCAGCCACAGGGAACAAATCAGAGCCCTCTTTACTGTCCCGTAGCGTAGCGGGGGGGAGTGACCGGAGAGCGTGCTAGACACAGCTAGATGGCAACGTTTTTTTAGGGCGTGCTCATCTAATGTAGCCGATCCTTCGGCCGCCGAGGCTGTCGGCCTTGTGATCACCTGTCTTCTTTGTGTCCAGGGTATCTCAGGCAGCGGAAACATGGCTGCTGGCCGGGGGCCTCGCCGCAGCCGCTGGTGAGGCCGTGCTCTCACCTCTGGCTGCGCGGTGTGGGGCAGCGTGGAGCCCAGGTCAAATACCGTCCGCGCCTCCGTGGACAGACCAAGGTCCACCCACGGAGGGGGGAGCCCTGAGGAGGAGACCCCTCAAGGGGAGATTGCTCCAACCAAAAATGCCTGTGAACAACCGTTGACAGCATCCTAGCCCTCCCTGCGGTTATAGTTTGCGGCTAGGTCAAAAGCTGAATAACCTCAAAACCGTGTGCAATGTTTTGACGTCGGCTGGCCCTAAGGCCCCACCACCTGACACCATTTTTGACAGAAAAAACAGCAAATTGAGCAATGTTGCCAGTCGCTGCTAATTCTATACCGCGGTGGTATAGGCTTCATCAGCCCACCAGCCACCTGCCGGGCCGACTCTCCTCATGGCCCCATTAACATATTGCAGAATGGGCTAGCCCAATACACACAATTGTTAAGGGGATGCAGACCAGAGAAAATGCCAGTCCTGTCCACACCAGGGACCCCCATTTTCAATTCATAGATTCACAAAAAGCACACCTGCCCTGAGCCTCAGCCCATCCACCCATGTAAATGATAAACAAGCCCCCGTTAAACCCCCAACATTAGACACCGATTGACCGTCAGCATGAATGGTTAAGAGGAGCGAAAACAGTAAAGACAGCCCTCTGCGGGGAACAAGGGGAACGGCGCCCCAACATTGTAGCATTAGCATTAGCTGCGCGCTAGAATACTCGGAAAACATCCAAAAGAGAGTCATGTTTTCCCAAATATCCCGCCCCCGCGCCAATACATCACTCGATCGTCTCACGAGACAACGAGCAGTATTACCCATGCTAGTATCAATGCACGACTTAGCTCGGCTACTTCCGTGTTGGAAACGAAATGAGGAAGGTGGAGCGTGACCATTTCCGGCGTCATATAAGGAGACACATGGGAGTGGCTTGGTCACGTGCAAGTGGGTGCATTTGTTTGTTTCGTGTGCACAATATGTGCAAGGAGATAAGTGGTTATCTCATTGGTAGAGCGAGACGCGATAGCCAAGTATGCTATATAACCAATGCGTTGGCCTAACATTACATTTACCTCAAATTATTTTGCAGTTATTGGTGTTTGTTAGTTTATCTTCGTTTGTTAGATGTATTGTTAAAGTGAGCAATACGTAGTTTCAACCGTATTAGTACATCTGATTACAATACATAGTAAGTTATTCAACTATCATGGCTAGCTTGCATCTAGCAAAACTGATCTATATTTCTGATTTACAAAGCAGACCAAGAAATCTGGCAATGATGGACCAATGGCTTGTTTATGTTTTTTGATGGAGAGACTTTGTAAGTGGGGCTTACAAAACTCACAAATGATTTAATTCATATTACAGTCATCGCTGACACACACAGTTTGATTTTCCAGTGCTTCATCTGTACTTAAACTTCCTGAGTAACTTGCCCAACACTGAGCGTATTCAAGAGCTCCAGTCAAGTGCGTGTTTGTGTGAAATCCGAGATTGAGAAAATTCCAAAATGCCATTTTCCCGACTACAAATTTCTCTCTTCAAGGACGTCATTCCTAAAGGCGTTGAAAATACTCTCAAATTCAGTCTCATCATATTTCGACTTCTGGTAAACGTCACGTTGAAACAAAAAATATTCGTTCCATCCTCGGCGAGGATTCGGTTACCCTTGGACCTGTTCCGTCCAGACAGTGCGTTTGCCCTTGTAAAGCCATATCAGTGTTTGGACGTGTCCCAGGCTTGACCCCTGTGATTCTCAGCCGGTGGGCCGTGACCCCAAAAATGGATTGCGGGGGCCATTTTGAGTGGGTCACGGATGTGTGCGTGCGTGGAGAAAAACATAAAGTCTACAGAATTTCTGATGCTGCGCCTTTATTTTGAAGGACATACAGTACATTTCCCATGGTGCTGCGCACTTGCAGTAGTGTTTGCGGCTGGTGTTGTCATGACAGTAACCCGTAATTAGTTATTTATTACTGATTACTCCTTTAAAAAGTAAAGATCTGATTTGCACTACACTTGGTACAACTAATTTGTACATGTTGTACCCAGTTTAATATCCTGTACATTGTATATTGCTCTTGCACTATACTGTTTTGCCAAACTTATTTTCGTTGTACTGTACTTGTGCTGTATGATGACAATACATTTTAATCTAATCTAATCTAATCTAATCTAATCTAATCTAATCTAATGTAATCTAATGTAATCTAATGTAATCTAATCTAATGTAATCTAATCTAATCTAATTATTAAATGTGTAAACATGGTGAAATGCGAATACGACACAGACTACATTAATATTGTTTTTCTTACATTGAGGACAAAAGGGAGAGGGACCAACACCTCAGTGTGTTATGTGCAGTGAAGTGCCAGTGTAGCTACAGGATACAGTCGCCTGCAGATCACAGTTTGAGGTTCTAGTCGAGTAATAATGACACACTTCCTTAGATACAGTATGTGATTTGAATGTGCATGCTGCCTAGCGGCGATGACAGACGTTTAGATTAGATTCGATTAGATTAGATTCAAATGTATTGTCATCATACAGCACAAGTACAGTAGCCTACAATGAAAATAAGTTTGGCATCCAACCAGAGTGCAAATGTAGCAGTAAAGTTAATAGTTATATACAATGACTGCATGGTAGGCAGGGACTACAGATGAAAACTAGCTCATTAGCTAATTCTGGTACATTACATTGATGTGGAAACTGAAGATGTTGATTAATGTCCACTGTCCCTGGGTAAAAAATTTATAAATAACTTAACATAACTTACCGTAATTCCTCTAATAGTGACCGGTATTCAATTACAAACCGGGTCTCTATTAATGGCCGGGTGCGCTCTTGAGCTAAGCAATTATAAGCCGACCTCCTAATACAAGCTGGGTTACTAATATACTGAGCTGCATACTGAGCTGCTAAGGTAAAGTTACTTGATTTCACTTTGAAAACGTTGAAATGACCAGTGACCACCTGTAATTGCACTGTTTACTATTTCATACAGTACTTGGTTTCAATAAATGAACCCAGTAGCCTACATTTTACTGGGTTCAAACTGACACAAAATGTTGATTTATGCATTATGATCTGTTTGAAAATTAGAAATATAGGCCTCTCTCTTATACATGCCTCCTCCTAATAAAAGCCTGGTACCCGCTACAGTTTAAGTAAATACAAGCCCGGGTCACTATTAGAGGAATTACGGTAACCTAACTTAATGTACAGATTAATAAACTTGGTACAAAATATCCAAATTAGTACTACTGAGTGTAGTGCCAATCAGATGTATGTACAGAGTTGTAGTATTATTATGTACAGTGATGCAGGTATAAAGACACTATGGTATGGTAGTAAGTCATACTGGACAGAAGCGTAACTAGTAAGAGTAGGTAAGGGATAAGTTATAGATATAGTATCTCCAGATATGTAAAAAGGATTGTATGCCGGTATGTACAGACGGGTATATACGTGGTGAGAATAAATATATATATATATATATATGGTATACACTGCATTTGTACATTTGCTATCATACAGAGCTAAGGGTTATATGCAGGTGTATAAGTAAATATATAGAGGGGTTACATGCAGGTATATTCAGACAAATATGGATATCGCAGTACAAACATGGTTTACACGCTGTACTGAAGAAAGATCACTGCCTGTACAAAGGAACAAAGATTTTACAGTAATATACAAAGTCATGGCACTTAATATAATTGCGGGTAATTACACGAACTCTCCCCAGGGACACATTATTTTTAATGGAGCTGAGTTCACGACTGAGTGTGAAGAGGTTAATGGGAAGAAGACCTTGACGTACGACTCAGACTCCGCAAGGACAGATCTGTAAGAAACACAACCCTTTCTGATCCCAATGTCTCCCCGACATCGTCCTCGACCTCCGCTGGATTATTCGCGCCACGTAAACGGCGAACATGTTCACAACACGGGTCTGGATTCGTGTGATTTTCGAGAGTCCTCTTTTCTTTTCTTGTGCTGTGAGCGAGCAAATATCTCATTAACGATAATGTCAGGTTATTCTATAACCCTAGTTATATGAGTATAGCGAGCGCTCTGCTCTCTTGGAACTATCCCTTTATCCAGTCTAATATTGAATAATTTTCTTCACATGCACACACCCATCCGCCTGGCCACACCCACATCCGCTCCTCTACATAAGCGGGGTCGTGGCCACACCATCAGCTCCTTCCCACGTCTTTCACCACCGAAGGCGAAGACCACGGGGTCCTCAGTGAGTCAGAGCAGAGCGGTCGCTATACTCATATAACTAGGGTTATAGAATAACCGTATGTTATATTATCGTATAGCTTACGCTCTGCTCTCTTGGAACACAGGAGCTGAGCAGAGCGGAAGCTCGACAGATGTACCCGCTGAGGCCCCCCACAACCATCAGAACCGGGGAGGACCCGAGCCCCCTGGACCCCCCTAGAGGGGGACGGGAGGGAATCGGATCCGACTGTGCGAAGAGGGTTTAGCACCTCAAATGCACAGGGTGAGCAGACCATGTGACTTACCTTCACACAGAAGGACCCGCGACCACTCAGGCGCGTATCCCACATGCCACCAGGGAACGGAGGGGAAGCAAAACACCCCCGTCACAGCCCCCAACATCACAGGGTCAAAGGTCAAGAAACCAACCACATGGCCGTAGCAGCGGAGCGCGGAGGAGGACCCAGCCCCAGGAACAACCTGAGGGCCAGAACCCCCCGAAAAAGGGGGCCCGGTGAGGTCAACGATGCCGTAGCATCGGAACCCCACCAGACGGTCACTGATGACACCACCCCCCACATCGCCAGCGTATCGAACAGGGCCTAGATCAAGAGTAGGCCCTTCGCCCCTTTGGCACACCGCCCTGAAGAACTCTAGCTTACTGCACCTGGTATTCCCAGGGGGTCCCCCAACCAAGAACTAACCAGGGCCGAACCTGCTTAGTTTCCGAGATCTGACGAGATCGGGCGTGTCCAGGTTGGCATGGCCGTAAGCCCCAAGAGGCTACCCCCCCACAATACTGTGGGGCCAGACGGCGCGCTGGGGAGACAACCCCCAAAGGGGGTTGATCCCTGAATCCAGGCAACAGGCCAGAACTCGACCTGTGCCTGGAGCACTGCGGACTAGACAGGCGCCTAAGGGGTCTACTGTAAGAACAGTACCCGGTCGAAGGGGTGTTCGGTATGCTGAGCACCATGTCATGACCTCAACAAACCTGACCCCTCCAGCGGGGTCGAGGTTCAAAAGAGAGGCAGACACAATTGGCAGACGTCATGAAAGATGTGGGGGCACACTCTTGGGCGGTTGGGGTCAAGCCCGGCCTCAACCCGAGAGTCGACTCTGCTACCAACACACCGGAGAACCAACCACCTCCCTATGTTTAGTTTAACAGGAGGCGGTTGTTCCCTTAACCCACCAAGAAAACTTAGAAACATAACTGCGTGTATACACAGGCTATATAAGCAGTACAAGTGTTTCAGTTTTCAAAGGGTTAACACAGGCCAACAGGTCGACGAGAACGAGTCCGGACCTGGGCCTGGCGGACCGGGATCTACACAGGGACGCCTAGAGGGGTTGACAGCAACCACCTCGACAGCCCCCTCCCATCCCTGCCCAGCAGGGGGCTGAGGGCAACCCTGTCAATTCTGCTCCTCACATAAGAGGGGAAGACAGAAGTTCCCCCAGAGAGACCTCTACGTGAGTACAATTGAAAAAGATACATGCAATAATAATTGGGCCAAGTGACCAACGGCCCAATACACACTGTAATAGAGAGCAGAGCAGAAAACGAATGCATCGCATCATCCAACTTTGACAAAGACAGCGGTCTGCAGCACAGAGCCTGTAACCTCACGGATATCTCCTGGCCAATAGGAAACGTGCCCAGTGACGTATCCCATGGCCGGGGGGAAATCCCGTGACCCACCCATCCTAACATGGGAACCAGGGACTCCCCCCCCCTTCCCCCTCCCTGTGACGCGCTGCCCCTCAGCCGACAGGGAAAAACTGACAGGCAGGAGGTCCACCTCCCGGCCAATCAGTAAAGGGGGGGGAAGGATTTATCAGCCCACTCCTTATGACCTCACCCCTTGGATGCCAAACTTGTTTTCGTTGTACTGTACTTGTGCTGTATGATGACAATACATTTGAATCTAATCGAATCTAAGATTTGATTAATCTGAGACGTTTCAGGTGTTCCTTTTCAGCTGATCTGCCTCATATCCCTCCTAGTTACACACGAACACAGTCCTCATATCCTTCCTAGTTACACGCAGTTAAACGCAGTCCCCCACACATTTCATCAGAGAGGTCAGAGCACAGCGTCACCCCGGGAGCAGTTTTTGTGGTTCAGTGCCTTGCTCATATACACCCTCCTGTGAGTGGCGGGGATCGAACCGGCGACCTTTCGGTTACTGGCCGGCCCTTTAGCTCTAGGCCACCCTGCCTCCCCGTGGTGTGAGTCAGGCTAGCAAGAACTAGAGGTGCTTGGGTTGTGAGGCCTCTAGCCAGTTTCCTGTCTCCAGTGTCCGGCAGAGTGGCTACATGGGTACTAGTACCCATTGGGTAGAGCTCATGATCGGAAGATCACCGGTTCAAGCCCCTGTTAAAGCCATCGTTGGAAAACGGTGTTGTTGTCCAGCAGGGAGCACTCTGTCCTCTGGGCTTGGCAGTAACACAATGTCCCTGTTAATGGTGATAGGGACACCGTACAGCTGTGAGTGCCGTCCTTCAGATGAGACTGAATTTGGTCGTTATAGAACACAGGGAGTATATGGATGTTCCTAGCCAAATTCCCTATCTGGTCTCTGACATCAAGGCCACCCTTCCCCCTAATTGGCTGGAATCAATCCCTGTCTCCTCTCAGCCATTGTGTAGTGTGAGGTGTGCCTGGTGCCATTGTATGGCAGCCATTGAGCCTGCGTAGCCCAAGGTTACACAGTGGTGGTGAAGCAGGTAATTTCCACCCTACATTGTAAAGCACTTTGAGTGTCTAGAACAGTGCTATATAAATGCAGTGATCATTCATTCATTCATTCAAACCGCAGGTCCGCTGCTTGCCAGCAGCAGTGATACCAAAGGAAATGCGCACTTTTGATTCTGTCATATTGGAGTATTTCTACCAGAGTGAGTGAACAGACCTCAGCCCTCCCTAAACCCATTCCACACATATAGTAACAGTGAATCGCTCAGTGCTACAGGTGTCATTTGTGCTACAGTAGTTGATTGATGTTTTTTTATTTCCGTGTCTTACATGTACAGTATGGTGTATGCCCATATGGGCTTACAAGACACATAAACAATAAGTATATAATAGTATACTTGACATTGACAATAAGTTATATAGACCAAGATGGCCACAAAAAAATAAAACAAAATAAAACGTAATATAACAAGCTGTAAACAATGTATGTAAACAAAGAAACAAGAGGAATTCATATAAAATGATATAGGATATAGTGTGTTTTGTCTCAAGTGCCATGCTTTCTCCAAAAATCCTGCAAAACTGAAAATCTCCTCCACGAAAAACCAACTCAACATACAACTCTCAGACTGCCAAATCAAATCCGGATTTACAAATAGAATTTTCTCAAATAAAGCCCTCCTCAAATCGGTGTACAAGGGGCAATAAAAAACAAAATGATATTCATCTTCCACCACTCCCAGATCACAGAGAACACACAACCCGCTCCTCCTCGGGTTTACCTTGGAATCTACCCACTCCCACAGCCAATGTGCTACAGTAGTACAGGAGTTCTGCTGAACTGCATAACAGCACAAAGGAAGCCTTTCCACAAACAAAACGTGCTTCGTCGACAGAAATACCTCCACGTTCATGGCGAGAAGGGACTGTTTACCCCCTCCAAGCTTCTTCAAAACAAATCCCATATGGGAAACTGCCGGGAGGTTGGGAACAAACAGCCAAGTCTCCTTTTGCGACGGTGAGCAGCGGGGTTTATGGAAAATGTGGCGCTACCATGAGAATTAGGTAATTATTTTGGCAATCGTCTCGCTTGTTTACTGTAATTATACCAAAGGTATCACAACAAATCTGACAATGATTTATGATATTGTAGCGTTGTGGCGTTAACAGGCAGAAGATATACCCATATAACTCTGTTTGATAGCATGTACAATAATGCTATACAACATATATACCATACGTATATATTTATTCTTACTGTATATATATATCTATCCACATCTGTCTGTACATTTATATCTGTACATATGCCTTACCTCATTTCCCATGATACCACCAGGTAAAAGTCATGATGTATCACTATAGTACCACTTTTGTACTTCAATTATATCATAGTAGGTTATAATCCAATTCAAACTATGATACTGATTGAACTATGTTGCCTGTACTCAATTTATACCTACCTACTATAATGCTGTATTATATACCGAATATATATATATATATTCTTATTCTTACGGTGTATATACTGTATATCAAGTTCAAGTTCAAGTTTCTTTATTAGTTGTCATACAGAAGTACAGAATACTTTTATACAAAATGCTTCTTTCTGTTACGCTCCAGAGACTGTGCTAGGCAAAAATAGATAAGTATAAAATAAGTATAGCAAGTATAAAATAGAAGTCAAGTACGTAGACAAAAGTGTTCAGTATATACATATATACAATGTACAATGCAGAGTAGAAGTAACTGAGTTACAATACAATATACTATACATATCCATCTGTACATACCTGCAAATAATCCTTTTTACATGTCTGTAGATACTATTATCTATATCTGTACATATCCTTTACTTACTCTTACTTAAACAACCTGTTTATATCTCTTCACTAGATTGGAATATTGGAACCTATTCAACTCGATTGAATGACTCTACTCTGAGTATTTGATTATTGAACAATCCCTTTTTTGTACAAGAGCCTGTTTTTGTGTTTTGACCATTGGACTGTATTACGACCATTCTATTTTTGCCCATCAGACTATATTCTGCCTGTAAATCAATAAATATTCTTATTGATTGATATTGCACTTGTGTGGACAATTGAATTTGTTTGTTTTTGAACCGTGACAAGTCTGAACACCACCAGGCTCGTCACACTACTGTATATAGAACAGTGGTGCGTTGGTCATGGGACGGGGTTGCACGCCGTTCCACCAGGTCTGTGAGTAGGGGCACGCAGGAGCACGCGCACACACATGCACGGATGTGCACACTCGTGCACACAAGAATGCGCTGCACTCAACTCATGCGCCAACTCGCCAAGTACCCACCTGGCTACTTTGCATAACAATAGCTCAGGTCGTCAGGTGTGTTCAAATACGCTCAGATACATTCACACAAAACTTGTGAATGAAATGTGTTACATTCCATTCCTAGAGGCAATTAGGCATCATCTTTTTTCTGTGAGCACACGAGGGAAAATGTATGAGCATGCGCGGGAGCGCGCGTGCATGCGACGTCATTAAAACACAGTGCAACTAGGTATGAAATCACCAACGCACCACTGATATAGAAGGATTATAAATTCAGACAGATATTGATATGTATATTCGGTAAATATACAAATATAAATGTATATATGCGGTATATACAGCACTATTGTACATGCTATCATACAGAGTTATATGGGTATAGAGCAGTGGCGGCTGGTCCATAGAGGGCGCTAGACCGCCGCCCCCCCTGGTTAAAAGAAGAAGAAGAAAGAATTATTTTGCGTGTCCTATTCATCCCCCGGCCGCGTGAATACTTTCCCCAAGGCAGTTGTCCTTCCGCGTTCGGTTTACGCGGCCTGATACAACTGCCTTGGGGAAAGTATTCACGCCCCCCGGCCCCTAGCGGCCTAGCCCCCTCCAACCCCTTTTCAAAGATCAAGTGTCCCATTTCACTTGTTATATTCCCACATTTTAGTGTTCTTCAGTTCTTTTTTTTTCATTCAGTGTGAGAAATCCAGTCTCTTTTGAGCTTTAACAAGTCCATCAAAGTCAGGTTGAATGTCTGAGGTGGAGATGCGAAGCACAGCTGACAGATGTGCATCAGTGAGAGAGGATCTGTACCTGGATTTGGTAAACGTCATGACTGAGAATGTCTGTTCACATATGTAGGTGGATCCAAAGAGAACCAATATCTTCTGAGCATGTCTCCTCATGTTTGG
>NC_140179.1:30887056-30891221 GCF_963971535.1 Notolepis coatsorum
TCTTGCTGCGTGGGTGAGAACCCTATCTTCCTGTGTGGGTCAAGAACCCTATCTTCCTGCCTGGATGAGAACCCTATCTTCCCGCCTGGGCGAGAACCCTATCTTCCTGCGTGAGTCGAGAACCCTATCTTCCTGCCTGGGTGAGAACCCCTATCTTCCCGCCGGGGGAAAACCCTATCTTCCTGCCTGGATGAGAACCCTATCTTCCCGCCTGGGCGAGAACCCTATCTTCCTGCGTGGGCGAGAACCCTATCTTCCTGCCTGGGTGAGAACCATATCTTCCTGCCTGGGAGAGAACCCTATCTTCCTGCCTGGGCGAGAACCCTATCTTCCTGCGTGGGAGAGAACCATATCTTCCTGCCTGGGTGAGAACCCTATCTTCCCGCCGGGGGGAAAACCCTATCTTCCTGCCTGGGCGAGAACCCTATCTTCCCGCCTGGGCGAGAACCCTATCTTCCTGCGTGGGGCGAGAACCCTATCTTCCTGCGTGGGTCGAGAACCCTATCTTCCTGCCTGGGTGAGAACCCTATCTTCCTGCGTGGGCGAGAACCCTATCTTCCTGCGTGGGCGAGAACCCTATCTTCCTGCGTGGGTCGAGAACCCTATCTTCCTGCGTGGGTCGAGAACCCCTATCTTCCTGCCTGGGTGAGAACCCTATCTTTTTGCCTGGGCGAGAACCCTATCTTCCTGCCTGGGAGAGAACCCTATCTTCCTGCATGGGCGAGAACCCTATCTTCCTGCCTGGGAGAGAACCATATCTTCCTGCGTGGGACGAGAACCCTATCTTCCTGCCTGGGAGAGAACCCTATCTTCCTGCGTGGGCGAGAACCCTATCTTCCTGCCTGGGAGAGAACCCTATCTTCCTGCGTGGGACGAGAACCCTATCTTCCCGCCTGGGTGACTGACTGGCGCTGCTAGCCGCACGGTTCCTCTGACTCTGGCATGTTTTCTCTGCCGCAGAGCGCTCGTCAGCGGGGCTCCTCAGAGGGACATCAAAGAAGCAGCTTCCAGCTCCGTGGCAGAGCTGCTCTAATCTGCTGCTGTACAGCTCTGACTCACCACCGGGGGGGGGGGGGGAGCCTCCATGGGGACACGTCTCTATTGTGAAGCCCAACAAACTGCCACTGTTAACGGGACAGACGTTTCTCTCACTCTCTCTCTGTATCTCTCTCTCTCTCTCTCTCCCTGTATCTCTCTCTCTCTTTCTCACTCTCTCCCACTCTCTTTCTCTCTCTCTCTTTCTCTCTCTCTCTCTCTCTCTCTCTCTCTCTCTCTCTCTCTGTTACGTTCCAGCATGTGGCTGTTGTATGTTGTTTGTGTTTTTGTGTCCCCCCCCCCCTTTCTCTCTCTCTCTCTCTCTCTCTCTCTCTCTCTCTCTCTCTCTCTCTCCTCTCTCTCTCTCTCTCCTCTCTCTCCTCTCTCTCTCTCTCTCTCTCTCTCTCCTCAATTTCAATTCAATTCAAATGGCTTTATTGGCATGACGTACTTCTACATGTTGCCAAAGCAATATTAAACATAAACATGGATTACAAACAGATATAAGTACATACAAAATATCATCGTAAAATAAAACATCAAGTATTACGGCGTAAACATGTCAGGTGACTGTCACTCACTGTCCCTCAGTTTGTGGCAGGCAGCAACATATGCTGCTGCTAGCTCACAGCTTGTTGAGTCCCTCCCCTAGTAGGACTGGTAGTTTTTCTGTATCTGGTAGTGCGAGAAAGCCTTTTTTTTATTAATTCAAATTTTTAAAATGCGTTTCTCTAATATATTTATATTTTTCACATTTGGTGAGGAAGTGCCACTCAGTTCAGCTCACTGAGGGTGCAATGACAGCACAGCCTTTGCTCTGCAGGAAGCCAGGTTTTCCTGTGCCTCCCCTTTTCAACAGCGAGGCTGTGCTCACTCAGTCTGTATTTTGTCAAGGTTCTTTTTAGTTGTTGATCAGTCACCATGCTCAAATAATCTGCTATGGTGTACTGTCGATTTAGAGCCAGATAGCACTGCATTTTACTCTGTGCTTTTGTTTGTGTTTTCCAATAGGTGATGTAGTTTTGTTTTAGCTGTGTAGTAATTTGATTGATTCTGATTGGTGACGTGTTCTGTTCCTGAGGTGTGTTAAGAGAGCAGGTTTGTGGACTCAGCCGCAGGACCAGCTGGGTAAGGGGGTTCCTGATGCTCCTCAGCTCTTGGCACAGCAGGGCTTCACTCCACCTGCTAATCTGATCCGCGTTATTTTTTTTCCTAGCCGCATTTCTCGGAGACGTTCTCTGATTGGCCGACGCCTGTTTCTACACTGGTTAAGCTTAGGCACTATTTCAAAGTTGGTTAAGGTTAGAGTTTGTCTTAGAGCGTGACGGCAAGTTCTTTCGACGGTTAAGCTTAGGCACTCTTTCGAAGTTGGTTAAGGTTAGAGTTTGTCTTAGAGCATGGCGATAGAACGCCAGGTAGTTTGCAGGCTGTTCGACGCGGAAATGGGCAAAGACACAGCTCGTCACACGATTGGGCAAACATGTCAGTGGCCAATCAGAGAGCGTCAGTCAGTGGCCAATCAGAGAGCGTCTCCGAGAAATGCGGCTAGGAAAAAAAATAAACGCCTCTGATCCAGGTTCCTGTCCTTCATCAGGAAACCAGCCAGTCATCCCAGCCATCAAGCAAATCACCAGTTGGCCAATCAGAAGCCCTCCTGTTTTAAAACCCATGTGGCACTTCCTGTTACTAGCCTTGCCTTTCCCCTTTTTTTTTTGTTTGTCTCTAATGCTGTTGACTTCCTGTTACCAGCCTTGCCTTTTCCCCTTTTTTTTGTCTCTAATGCTGTTGGTTAAATGTTTGACTCTGATATAATTAGCCAACTTGGTACAAGTGTGTGTGTGTGTGTGTTGGGAATTGGAGCAGGTAAGGGGCCCAACACATTTGGTGCTACACGTAGTGGTATTATTGTCTAGACACACTAGGTAAGGAGTGATGCCACTCATTGTATGTTTTGGACATATGTTTGGTTAGGTAGTGTAGGTAGTGAGCAGTAGGTTTTATTTGTGTTTGTGTATAGGTAGACAAGATATTCCTTACTGAGTTAGTTGTGTTTTGTTTTACTTAGTTTATTCCTTTGGCATCATTCAAGCTCCTTTTCCCTTCTCCCCCCCTCCCCTTTTCCCCTTGGTTGTGTGTATCAAACCATCCACCATTGTCATTGTCTATTAGTCTGTTTTGTTTGTAAAAGGCACAATATATAACTTTCTTTCACCTAAACTTGTTGTGGGCATTGCTTTATTTATCCTCTGGTTCATTTATCACAAATTACAACACAATCATCTTTTATGTTATTCACCCCTTCCCCTAGACCAGTGGTCACCAACCTTTTTAAGCCCAAGATCACTTTTTTTTCTTTTTGGTGAAGGCAAGATCTACCTATTGAAGCGTTGAGAGAAAAAGACAGCAAGATTGTACTTTAAACTAAATTACTTTTATTTGCCTGTATTCTAATTACATGCAATGCTTTGGTCCAACATTAAAACGTCAAAGTAGAACTATTATGTACTTTCTCAGTCAGTGCTAAGTGCAGTCATCTTATGCAGCATCACTTTTCACATCAAAACAAAAGTAGAACTGTAATGTGGACTTTCTCATATTATTAACATTGACAAACATATTTACAATTAGCATTTTAAAAAGTAGAACTGTAATGTGTACTTTCTCAGTCAGTGCTAAGTGCAGTCAGTGCTAAGTGCAGCATCAGTTTTCACATCAGAACAAAAGTAGAACTGTAATGTGGACTTTCTCATATTATTACATTGACAAACATATTTACAATTAGCATTTTATAAAGTAGAACTGTAATGTGTACTTTCTCAGTCAGTGCTAAGTGCAGTCATCTTATGCAGCATCACTTTTCACATCAAAACAAAAGTAGAACTGTATGTGTACTTTCTCAGTCAGTGCTAAGTGCAGCATCACTTTTCACATCAAAACAAACGTAGAACTGTAATGTGGATCAAGATGTGGATCAAGATCGACGGGTTGTTGACCACTGCCCTAGACATACTGGGGTTGTAACACTCTCTCTCTCGCCTCTCTCTGTCTGTCTCTTTCTCTCTGTCTCTGTCTCTGTCTCTGTCTCTGTCTCTCTCTCTCTCTCTCTCTCTCTCTCTCTCTCTCTCTCACT
>NC_140179.1:30891421-30908921 GCF_963971535.1 Notolepis coatsorum
CGCCTTTGAGGTGCTTTGGTACCATGAGGTGCAAGCATAGTCGTAGTACCCCTGAATGAGTGCTCCTGCCAGAGTCTTCAGGGTATTCTTGTTTACCAGAGAGGAGATCCGGTACAAGAATCGAGTTCGTTGGTTGACTTTTTTTATTACATTGGATGCCATTTTGTCACAGGAGAGATTAGCCTCTAGGATGGAACCCAGGTAGGTAATTTCATCTTTCCTTGTGACAATATTGTCACCCACTGTAACTGAGAAGCCGTCGGTCTTGCTGAGTTTGTTATTTGAACCGAAGAGAATGGACTCTGTTTTGCCCATGTGTAATGATAGTTTGTTATCAGCGAGCCATATGCAGATTCTGCCTAGTTCCGAGCTGAGGGTTTTTTCAACCTGTAACTTGTTCTTGTCAGAGACCAGCAGGGCTGAGTCGTCCGCAAACAGGAACAAGTTGCAGTCACAAGCTGACGACATGTCATTTGCATAAATTAGGAACAGTAGCGGTCCTAGTATGCTTCCTTGTGGAACACCACAGCTCACTGTGAGGGGGGGGGATAGGGTACCGTTTACCTCCACCATCTGTTCCCTCCCCTCAAGGTAGGATTGCATCCAGCTCACTGATAGACTATCAAAACCAATTGCTTTTAGCTTGTCAATCAGAATGGAGTGATTGACCGTGTCAAAGGCCTTTTGTAGGTCCAGCATGACCATGCCGCAGTATTTGCCTGCGTCCACCTCTTGTTTGATGTGGTCATTCAAATAGAGAAGGCATGTGTCAGTGGAGTGGGATGTTCTGAAGCCAGATTGGAATTCGTAGATTAGATTTTTTTCCGCTAGGTACTTTTCGACCTGTTCGTAGACTATTTTTTCCATGACTTTCGAGATGGAGGTGAGAATAGAAACAGGGCGGTAGTTGCCTGGGTCTAATTTGCTGCCCTTTTTGTGCAGAGGGGTCACCCTCGCAATTTTGAAGTCCTTGGGGACGTGTCCCTGTTTTATGGAGAGGTTTATTATGTGTGTGATGATTGGGGTGATGGCGGCTGCTGAGTCTCTGAGGAATTTGGAGGGGATGTTGTCATGGCCAGTGGCCTTGTTAGGTTGGAGGGCGCTCAGTTTATTGAGTACCTCATCTGTTGTTACCATTTCCAGCTTGAAGTCGTCCTTGCGGACCCCTAGGTTTTTGTAGTAAGCTACTATGTGTTCTACCCCATAAAGCCCTGAGTGGGAGGGTAGTTTGTTTACTAGTGTTGTGGCTATGTTTGTGAAGAAAATGTTTAAGTAATTGGCTACATCCAGCTTGTCTGTGATGAGCGTGTTGTCCGTTTTTATGTTTATGTTTGAGAATCTGGTTTTAAGTTTTTTACTGCATCCTAGTTGATTATTGAGTAATTTCCAAAGTTCACGTGGTTTGTTTTTGTTTTCCTCAGTTTTGTCATTGATGAAATTCTTTTTTGCAGTTTTGATCATGGAGTTTACGTCGTTTCTTAGTCTGTTTCTTTCTAGTTTGAGTTCAGTCACGTGGGCTTGGAGTTCACTGCTCGTGCTTTTAGTAAGCTTTGACTGACTTTTACGAAACTCAGAGCATTTTTTGTCTCTGGTTTTCATAGCGGCCAGTATTTCGGAGTGCATCCACGGCTCAGCGCGATTTTTTACCCTGGTGGTTCTTAGGGGGGCCATGTCGTTTAGTATTGTTGAGAATTTGGTTTTGAAACCATGCCATGTTTCTTCAACCAGTGTACCATTGAGTTCATCTGACCAGTCCAGACTCTCCAGTTCAAGGTTGAAGGCCTCGCTAGAGTAGGTTTTTAGGGGGGGCAGATCTGGCTTGCTTGGGGTCCTGACATCCATGCTGTGATCTGTAGCTGCGATCTACGAGCGCAAAGCAAATACGCGGAACGGCGTCTATTCTTTTTTTTACCAACGGATTTCCAGTTCCGCGTTCGCGTTCTGCGATCTGATTGGCCACTGACGTTTCTGGTGCGATCTGATTGGCCACTGACGTTTCTGGTCATGTGACATGTGCGCCCAATCGCGTGACGCGCCCATTTCCGCCTCGAACAGCAGCAAACTACCTAACGCCTAGTTTATCACTGGTTAAGCTTAGGCGACTCTTTCGAAGTTGGTTAAGGTTAGAGTTTGGAATCAGGGCTGGTGTTCTATCGCCATGCTCTAAGAAAAACTCTAACCTTAACCAACTTCGAAAGAGTGCCTAAGCTTAACCGGTGGCAGAACTTGCCGTCACACGATTGGCGCGACCAGAAACGTCAGTGGCCAATCAGAGCGCAGAACGCGAACGCGGAACTGGAAATCCGTTGGTAAACGTATTCAGGCGGACCGGCCGCTCACTTGGTGTCACACAAAAGGCTGCTCTGCGTTTTGGTTGACATTGACCTGCATTTAATGTGACACCGATCTGCATTTTACTCTGAACACTCGCTCTGTGCCAAGTGAGAGTATAGGGCAGGATCATGATTCTATGGGTAGGATTGGTCCGGTAAAATGTTGGCAGGTATATGACGCTAAATTTTGTTTTACTATCGCTAATCGTCATCTGAGTACACTGGTCTTTTGGGCTATATCTGTTATTTCGGCTTGCTACTGAGAGGCCTGTGTTGTATTTTAGGGCGAGGATTTATAGGATTTATCATCCGTCTCATCCGTATGTCTCTCAGAAGAGGCTGAAACGCGGGCCGACAGAGACGAAGGTGACAGGGCCACTTATCTGACAGAGCCGTGCCTCTGGTCCCACCTGGCTAATGCACTCCAGCGTGGCTGATTGAGCGGAGTATTGAGTCTGAAGTGCAGCTATTGCATCACCTTATTGATCAGCAGGCTGTGTTTGACATGGAGGAGGCGGAGTGGCGGAGGCGGGGCCGGGTTCCTGCGCGGCCCGCGGCCTCGGGGGAGGGCCCTAAATCACCTCGGGGGGGGGGACCCTAAATCACAGCCAATCGACTCATCCCGTCAATAACAACGCGGGACGATAATGGTGATGGAGTGGCCCGGCTGGACGACACGACGGACGGGAGCCTCAGCTCAGAAGAGAGCGAGAGAGAGAGAGAGAGAGAGAGAGAGAGAGATCGATCACCGTTAATATCCCGTGTGCGATGGCGGCGATGTGTCTGACACGCTACTGATATATATATGTGTCTGTCCCCCTTCAGGAGGACGAGACATGTAGCGCAGGCAGCGGGCGAGACGAGCGCCTCGGGCCCCCGAAGGACGGAGACATGACAGCCGGGGAAGACGATTTATCAAAGTGGGAAGCGGGGGGTGGGGGTTGGGGAAGCAAAGTCTTTCCCTCCCCGCTCTGGAACATATACCGCTCTCGCAGAGAGGCCATCACGCAACAAAAAGCCCCCCCTCTGACAGCTGCAAATATGCTCCTGTCTGTAGGAGTGTTGTCCAGCCGGGGGGGGGGGGGGGGGGGCGGGGGGGGGGACAACGACTGGCCGTCACGGAAGTGACTAAGGAGCGACGGACGTGTGTGTAGTTGTGTCACTGTAGCTGCCAGCAGGTACACATTAGTCCTCCGCCATGGAGACCTCCTCCAACGGCACATGACCGCTGCGGTTGAATCAATGCAAGGGTCTCATGAATGGTAAATGGTGCATTTATATAACAGCTTTTATCCAAAGTGCTTTACAATTTGTTCCTCACATTTTACCCATCCACTCACACACTGATGGCGGAGGCGACCATGCGAGGTGCCGACCTGCTCATCGGGAGCAGTTAAGGGGTTAAGTGTCTTGCTCAGGGACACTTCCACATGCTGCCCGGGAGGAGCGGGAATCCAACCCGGGAACCTCTGGATTACCAGGTGACCGCTCTACCTCCCGAGCCAAGGGATCCAATTCGGATAACAAAGCGAGCGTATTTAACTTGCGTTTATGCTGAGGGGCAATTACTATTCTATTCAATTCAATTCAATTCAATTCAAAACACTTTATTAGTCCCGCAAGGGGCAATTTAAGGCATGATATCACAAACAGCTGCATATACATTCAAGACAAAACAGGACAAAACGGGGACAAGAGACATACATGACACTTCAAAGTATAAAAGACATGACACTGCCAGAATGGGATCCCTACATTGTTGATCTGTCAGTCCAATAGATTAATAGAATTGGTCATTATAAAAAGTGCACTTTCGTCAAAAATATTAAAAATATTAAAATCAAGGGGTCAAAAGGGTGTACGTTAGTAAACTGACCTTTCCTTGTACTGTGGCCATTCACCAGTCGAATGGCCTCTGGTACAAACCCAAATTTCCTTCTGTTTGTTTTGCAGGCAGGCTGTCTAAAGCGCTTTCCTGAGGGCAGCAGGTCAAAACACACATGAAGGACATGTGTGGGGTCATCAATTATTTTGTGTGCTTTCTTGAGCACTTGGGCATTGTAAAACTGCATAAGGGATCTTTGTGTTCTGCCGATGATTTTTGAGCTAAGGTTGACAACACCTTGCAGTTCTGTATCACACTAGCTCCCGCTCAGCGTCTCATTGCATATATCTCGCTTCAGCATATATACACTGAATACATTTCAAAATGTACCTTTAAATGCCAGCATTCATCTGGCCACACCCCCATCCGCTTACCTATATAAGCAGGGGTGGTGCCACACACTCATCTCCTTCTCAAATTTCATCACAAGCAACGTGTTGCTCATATGCCCACTTGACGTGGAGAAAAATATTGGCTGGAAGAGCAATGTTTACGAGGAAAGGAAGAACAAGGAGATACGTTGACATCATATCTTTATTTTCTCTCACTATTTTCGAGAAAATACGGCGATATTGTCTTCGTCACTGGAGTGTCTGGAAGATGGTGATCATTCTAAAATCCTCCACCGGTTTTCGTATTGGGAGCACGCCGCTGCATGCCTCTCAACTGCAGTTCTTTGCTGTGTTGGTTGGGGTGAAACCTTTCAGGACACAGCTGAACTGTAGGACGCGCCGCTGTAGTGAGAAGCGGTGGGTTTCAGGTTGGGTGAGTACTGTTTTGCTTGCGGCTCCACTTGTCTGTTAGTGCTATGGGGGCTAACTGACAATGTTTACGAACACCGGCCCCAGATTAAGGTCTTTTGTTCAGCCTCTTAGGCAGCAGCGGAATACCTTGATCTGAAGCCCATTATAGTTTAACTAGTGGGCCACGACCATTAACACTGGTGATCCCTGTGTTTTCTGGACGAGTGGATGTCTCTCTGTCACCGTGTTAGGCCCCATCTTTCATATCCAAATGAGAGTATTCCCTCACGAGGAGATATGGGCATAGATGTTCATTAGCGGAAGATCTGTGTTCAAAGTCAGCTACACAGGCCAGTTGGGTATTGTGCTGGCTCCGTCGGGTGTTGGTAAAATCACTGTTGTAAAACTGTGTTAACATCTTGTTTCTCTTTTCTCTTAAAAAGTGAGGAGGGTTTCAGAACGGCGGCCTGTCTGGGTGAGTGTTATATCATTGTGTACAAGTTCAGGTGATAGCTGCTTAGCTTACGTGCTAGTGGTGGCCTACTGTTAGCCAGTCAGCTGTTAGCTGCGGCGCTAGCCTGCTGTGATCACTAGGTGGCCTATCTAGGTTAGGCTAGGAAACGTTAGCTTGCTGCTATCGCTGCTTAGCTTATGTGCTAGTGGTGGCCTACTGTTAGCCAATCAGCTGTTAGCTGCGGCGCTAGCCTGCTGTGATCACTAGGTGAGTAGGTGGCCTACCTGGCTAGGCTAGGAAACGTTTGCTTGCTGCTATCGGCCGAGGCCCAGCGCGGGGTGGCTCCGGCCCCTCGCGCGCCGCCGCGGTTCTCAACTCCCCTCTCCCTCACAGGGAGAGGCGGGGGGGATTCGAAGCTCCCCTCTGGTCGCGTGCGCCGTTCGCTCGGCGTCTCGCGGGCAGGGGCGGTAGCGACCGACGGTTGGAGCGGCCGTTAGCTTAATGCTACTCTGTTGAACGTGCTTTGATTATAACATGTTTTAAACACTCTTGACTACGACGTCATCTTTGACAGAGGATGTTCGTCGAACTTGCCCTGGGCCAGGACGGCGAGGCCTGCGTCAACAAAGGGGACCGTAGCGACGGGTTGGAGCGGCGACGCTGGCCGGGTCGGCAACACAGAACGGCTGTGTTTACTACGGTGCCTTGAGACTGCACTTTGTTGATCTACGCTCCGGGTAGGCAAGGTTTGGCCAGACCTTATACACTTCTTCTGGCTTTCCCTTATAAATGTTTTGTAAATAACGATGTTTTCCAAAACGAGTGTTGCTGCACTACATTTAGGATACGACGCGAGTTATGTGTGAATTGTCTTGTCACTGGTATTTAGCTTCTCCATGCAAATCGGGTTGTTGTTACAGATGTGAAAATGATCTGGTTTGTTTTGTTGAGAAACATCATGTGTGTTTATATGTACTGTGTACTCACAACTAAGGGGGTTAACTAACCTATAAAGCTATGCTTAGTGACAAATGAGTAAAGAATGATTATTTTCTCAGCCTGTAATGACAATGAACAGTGTGTTCACATATTAACAGGTTTTCCTGTTTTAACTGGCCGTATTAAGGGTAAAGTAGGAGGATTGTGTTTCCCCCCGGTTCCCTGGGGACTTCTTCATCCTCCTATCAGACATGTTGTTGCACTACATTGTGTCACTGTGTGGTAGGGATACGATGTAACTCTTAGCTTGATTGCTGAGGTTGTGCTAAAACTGCTGGAGAAACTTTATTTTCCTAAAAGAAAAGATTGTTTGGTCGCTTTCGTGTGTGCTTAGCAAGGCCTGTGGCCGATACTAATCGAGAATTATGTATTCTCTCATTATGAAAAACGGCGTTCCTCTGTAGAGTGTTTTTGCCATTTTTTGTAGGTGATGATGGGTTGTGTGTGTCATGTGACCTACAACTGGGTTGGACTGGCCACAGAAGCACATGTGTAAGTTTGGTACCGGGGCTCTTGAAGAGCCCTCTCTATTCTGTGTTTTTTCCTTAGTAAAAATCAGATAGCAGGTTAGCTCATGCGCTGTGTGAAGCTGTCAGACGCTTCATGGAGCTGACTATGACTGTGTCATACTCTCTTTTTGTCATTACATCGTATCATGGGTGTGGGGTCGTAAAGGGGTGAACTGGTAACCTTTCCTCCCCCCTTTTTTCTGTTGGTCAGGGGTAAACCCCCTGTCCTTCAAGGTTCCTGTCACGTTGCGGTTCGGCACGTTACAGGGTGAGGGGGGGGGGAGGGAGTTTCCTGGTCCCACGGCCTGGAATATTGGGCGTGTGCACCGCAGAAATTCCCCCGCCATAGAGTACGTCACCGTGCGCGTCTCTGTTGGTAGGACTTCCGTGTGCTGTTCAGGTCCATGTGATGGATCTGTTTTGGGGGGGTGGTCAGGGCTCCTCCTCACCAAGCTCCTATTCGGGCCTTCTGTGAGTTGGGACTCCTCCTTCCATGTGAGGGAGCCTCCTTCAGAGTACAGACCCTCCTCCTCAGATTGTCAAGGTGAGTGGACCCTCAAGAAGGAGTCCTACTCTATTGTGTATGTATTCGATTCAATTCAATTATTGAGTGTGTATGGGTTCAGTGCCTCCTCCCCGGAGAGCCCTAAAACCAATTTTTTACATGGCTCAAGGTGCAATATATTCTTTTCAATCTGTACAGCTCGCGTGGGAAGTCTCTCTGGGGATTCCCGTCTCCTTCCTATGGGAGGGTGGTGGGATGTAAAAATGTGAATTTTTTTTACCCCCGGCTGTGTAGACTGGGATACATACTGTTGGTGCTTCCTGCTTTTCTATTAAAAAGAGTTGGAGTTAGGAAGTGTCACACCCCTCTTGTCGTTCCCCTGGGCGCCTTGGGGATTCAATGACAGGTCTAAATAGCCTGTTCATTGATGTGGGTGTGTCCCGACGCACGTATAGTGCTAGCTCGGGGTGTTCTGTAAACAGGCGACTGACTGGCACGCCTTGGTTGCTTGAGGTTAAAACGGCGTTTTTATAAAGCAACTGGGATGGAGGTTTTTCCTCTTCCGACGACCAAATCCGACGACCTGGTTTGGTTATCGACGGATTCTCGTTCATATCTGGGGGATGATGACGGAATGGATCTGAACATATGTAGAGGGGTCTCACGCCCTGGGGGTGGGCCACCGGGCGCGGTTCGCCCGAACGTCTGGGTGGCGCCTTCTTTTCATGTTTAAGATCAACACGCATATCTGCCCCTTCTCCTGGAGTAGGCATGTCGGCGTGGTTAGGGCACGGGACTGGTTCTGGTCACGCTGGTCCGGATCAGTTGAACCCGTTGTCCGCCGGGGATGCAGATCTGCTGTTCTGGTACCCTGAGGGACTTGGGCTTTTTTCAGGGGGAAAAATGCCAGGTCGGTCCGGGTGTCACAGGGTTAAGCACTATGGAGACCCTGGTTGGGTACGTTTTTTACTCAGCACTGTCGTAATGGCTTACGGCCATGCCAACCTGTACACGCTCGATCTCGTCAGATCTCGGCCGCTACACAGGTTGGTCCTGGTTAGTACTTGGTTGGGAGACCGCCTGGGAATACCAAGTACGGTGTGCTTGGGGCTGGTTCTCCATTCTTTTTCGCTCCTCTCTCACGAATGGCGAAGAGGGGCCTGTTGGGGTGGTCTTTGACCTCCTCTGGTGACCCTGTGCTTCCCGTATCGCCGGGCCCGGTCCGAAGTAATGTTTCGTCGACCCGTAGGCCTGGGTTAACCCTTTTTTGAAAAACTGAAACACTTGTACTGCGGTATAGCCGGTGTATACCCGCAGGTGTGTTTTGGAGTTTTTTCTTGAGGGGTTATAGGAACAATCACCGCATTGAGTAACACCAAGGTGGTTGATTCCCTGGTGTGTTGGAGCAGTGTCAACTCCCGGGTTCACCGGTTGAGGGTGCCCCTGCACGTTCATGACGTCTGCCAATCGTGTCAGCCTTCTCTGCCTCAACCCCTCTGGGTGGGTTTTTTTTAATGGAGGCTTGGTCATGCAACACCGCCAGCTTACGCCCCTTCCGCCGGGGCGGCTGTGTTCAGCTGTCTCCTCTGGCGCCTGTCTCGTCCGCAGTCTCCAGGCTAGGGTTAACAGCCTGTTGCCTGGTTTTTCCCCGGTGCGCTGCCTGCTTCTGTTGGTTAACCTTTTTTGTGTGCTTACGGCCATGCTGACTGCCTGTTCTGCAGGGTCAGTGTGCCAGGCGGTGTACTATTGGGGGGACAGGGCCCGCTCGGCTGAGGGGCCTTTGTCCGAATACGCTGGCGATGTGGGGGGCGGGGTCACTAAGTGCCCACCTGGTGGGGTCTTGATGCTGGCATCATGGACTTCTCCGGGCCCCCGTTCCAGGGGGTCCAGTCCCTTTGGTGGGTCTGGGTCTTCCTTCGCGCTCCGCTGCTACGGCCTTGCCACAGGGTTGGGTTTACCCTTGACCCCGTGATTCTAGGGGGCAGTAACGAGGTTGTTCCCTCCGTTCGTTCCCGGGTGGCATGCGGGTTGTGCGTGTGTGTAGTCGTGGGATCAGGCCACGGTCTGCTCACCCTGTGCGTTGAGTTGCTTGAGTGCCTCTTCGCACGGTCGGGTCCGTCGCCCTCCCGGGAAACCTCTAATAGGGGGGGTGCCCTCCATTAGGGGGGGTCGGGGGGGCTCGGCCCTCCCTGTTTTGATGGTTGTGGGGGGCCTTCAGCGGGGTGTATTTGTCGAGCTTCTAGCTCCCGCTCAGCTCCTATTATGCAATGAGACGCTGAGCGGGAGCTAGTGTGATACAGAACGTTAGGTTATGACTATAACCAAGTTCTGTTAACACTAGTGGACGCTCAGCGTCTAGACGCCGCTGCGGCCCTTGATTTTTCATTGTGGTGAAATTTGTTGGGAAGGAGATGAGTGTGTGGCACCACCCCTGCTTATATAGGTAAGCGGATGGGGGTGTGGCCAGATGAATGCTGGCATTTAAAGGTACATTTTGAAATGTATTCAGTGTATATATGCTGAAGCGAGATATATGCAATGAGACGCTGAGCGTCCACTAGTGTTAACAGAACTTGGTTATAGTCATAACCTAACGTTTGTTCTTGTCTCTTTGACAGAGGGATGTGAACCAGCATACAAATGAAAAGGTTAAAATACTCTCAATAAACGAAGAATAAAAACATTGTCAGAATTCTCTGGTCGACTCCAAAGGAGTTTAGTTTGCGAAGATAGTACTGACGCTGATGAGCCTTTTTTTATTATAACATCTGTGTTATAAATTTCTTTAAGTTTGTCATCAAACACAGTTCCTAAGTATTTGTAGTTCTGGACAATTTCCACCTCAGCTCCGTGGATGCTTGTTGGGCTGACTTCTATGTGTTTTGGTGAGATAATAATTTCTTTGGTTTTGGATACATTTAAATCCAGAAAACAGCCATCACACCAGTCTACAAAGTCTTGCATTATGGGTCCGTGTGATTTATCTGACTGACTGAGAAGAGATAGGATAATACTGTCGTCAGCTAATTTTACAATAGACAATCGTGGTTTTTACGTGGTTTTAATCTCATTATAAATGCAGCTTGCAGTTTCCTCTGTACGCCATGTTGATGTTGTTGTTGTTGCTGTTACTGCAGTGTGTGCTCTGGCTGCAGGGTCGGTAGTAGTGGCTGCCTTGACACACACGCGCCACACATAACTACACGGGGAGCGCAAAGTTATAAATACCAACGAGGCTTAATCCATTAGACTAGAGCAATGAAAGCAATCAAAAGCAAAACACAAGAGCGATTTGTGAGACAACCGGATACCGGATTCCCAATTAAATCAGCACGTTTTGATATCGCTCTCTCTCTCTCTCGCTCGCAAGTCGACGACAGACGGAGAAACCACTCCGATTACGGGCCATAATTAGCGAGATAATGAGATGAGAAAATACGGGTGGACGGGACCCCAATCACACACGCGGCGCTCGCGCCGGGGTCTGTTTACCGTCGCCTCGCCGCGTGATCTGCCAGCCAATCGCTCCGTGCTATCTCTCTCCGTTCCCGGGATTATCTCCGTGCTCAGGTGGGCATGGGCGGGAAAGGATAATGGGGGTGGGGGGGGGGTGGGGGGGGGTCAGAGCGAATGCCACCCAGGAACACTGAGGCCTCGCCAAGTCCAGGGGCCCCTCCTGCGCGCAGCGTCTCCTCGCCAAGATATACGGCGACCCCCTCAAATAGAGGATGATGATGACAGATGGCTGGCTGGAACGACGCGCATGGCAGCGGCAGCTATAAACGCTACCCCTTCATCCCTCCATCACGCTGTTTTGTAAACGGAGTGCAGGACGCGTGAATATTTTCCCTAACCTGCATTCACTTCCGTGTTCGGTTTGCGCGATCTGATTGGCCACTGACGTTTCTGGTCATGTGACATCTGCGCCCAGGGGCGTAGCTGTAGATTCTGGGCCCCATGAAAGAATGTATTTGTAGGCCCCCAATTAATGCGAGCGCGCGAGCAGAATTTTTTTTTGCCATTTATTTATTGATGAAAATGCATAATATGGTTTTTACCTATACATTCGGATCAGCAGTTCAGCACCTGCACTGTTGGTGGGTGAGCCTAGTAAAGGATGTCGCATTGCGTTCATCTTCAATGAATGGACCAATGCAATAGTCTACCAAAGAACCTTGAGTCGCACTAGGCTGGGAACAACCCTGGGTCAAGTGATAGTAAACTGGACTGGACGAACAACATCGAGGCCCTACAGGAAGGGACAGAGCAGACTGTTCTTCCTGGGAGGGCTCAGGTCTTTTAATGTCTGCAGCAAACTGCTGCAGATGTTCTACCAGTCTGTGGTTGCTGGTGCCCTCTTCTTCGCTGTGGTATGCTGGGGGGGGGCAACACCAACACAGACAAAATAAACAAACTGGTCAAAAAAGCAAGCTCTGTGGTGGGAGCGGACCTGGACAGTCTGGAGGTGGTGGGGGAGGACGAGGAGGAAGCTGTATGCTATCCTTGAGAACCCCTGCCACCCCCTCCATGATGAGCTGACCGCAATACGGTCCACGTTTAGCCACAGACTTATCCCCCCCCCGACATACCACAAAGCGCTTCGGGGCAGTCCTTTGTGCCGGTGGTAGTCAGGCTCCACAACCAGGCAGGGCCAGGACGGGCCAACTGCCGTCGACTGGAGGAGCTGGGTTGTGGACTGTAACCAATTAATTTGATTATTTAACATCATGATTGGACTTGTTTCTTTTTCTTTTCACCACTTTTAGCTCTATTTTAGCCCTATTTTAGCTCTTTTTATCCCTATGTATTTGTCCATCTTGTTTTTAACACATACTAATAAGTGTATGTTATGTATTAACTGTTTCCACTAACTGTTTTTAAATTTCTGTTATGCTGTAATGGACATCTGAATCTCCCCTTGGGGATAAATAAAGGTTTTCAATTCAATTCAATAGCAGATCTTCTACCTCAGACACCACTACAGGTGGCTCAGTATCTGTGGAATCCTGTGTCGGAGCCTCACTTTGTCCCTGACATTGACTGTCCATAGCTGCTTCCTCCTCATCTGTGCTGCTTTTATGGTCCTCAACTTCTTCTTGTACTACTTCTGCCTCTTCACCTCTGCTCTCCTCGTTGGCTGCCTTGCTCGAGTATCCATAGTGTACATGATTTATAAAAGAAGGGAGGGGTGCTCATATTGTCAAACAAAGTAACAAGCACCTGTTTGTTTCTTTTGTGATGTTTTTATTTAATACAGGCAATTATACTTTTGACTCAACTACATTAACTTACTTTAGGATAATAATAAAACCATATTAATAAAAAGATAATAATAGTGTAGGACCTACCCACACGTCACGTCCTCTGACAGGCTCTCTGTGTCACGTCCTCTGACAGGCTCTCTGTGTCACGTCCTCTGACAGGCTCTCTGTGTCACGTCCTCTGACAGGCTCTCTGTGTCACGTCCTCTGACAGGCTCTCTGTGTCACGTCCTCTGACAGGCTCTCTGTGTCACGTCCTCTGACAGGCTCTCTGTGTCACGTCCTCTGACAGGCTCTCTGTGTCACGTCCTCTGACAGGCTCTCTGTGTCACGTCCTCTGACAGGCTCTCTGTGTCACGTCCTCTGACAGGCTCTCTGTGTCACGTCCTCTGACAGGCTCTCTGTGACACGTCCTCTGACAGGCTCTCTGTGTCACGTCCTCTGACAGGCTCTCTGTGACACGTCCTCTGACAGGCTCTCTGTGTCACGTCCTCTGACAGGCTCTCTGTGTCACGTCCTCTGACAGGCTCTCTGTGTCACGTCCTCTGACAGGCTCTCTGTGTCACGTCCTCTGACAGGCTCTCTGTGACACGTCCTCTGACAGGCTCTCTGTGTCACGTCCTCTGACAGGCTCTCTGTGACACGTCCTCTGACAGGCTCTCTGTGACACGTCCTCTGACAGGCTCTCTGTGTCACGTCCTCTGACAGGCTCTCTGTGACACGTCCTCTGACAGGCTCTCTGTGACACGTCCTCTGACAGGCTCTCTGTGTCACGTCCTCTGACAGGCTCTCTGTGACACGTCCTCTCATCAGTCTTTAAGTTAAAGAGCTTCCCTCACCTCCCCCCGTGTGACATTCAATTAGCAGTGCCGCCGAGAACCTTACCATCATCTACTACTTGTTTATTGAAGGTTCCCAACCACAGCCGGCTACGTATGGAACACCCTACCTGTGGGCATTAGGGAGGCTAGATCACTAAATATTTTCAAAAGTAAGCTCAAATATTGATTATTGCACTGAGCTATTTTATTGCACTGCTTCTTTTCTGATTATCATCTATTTTATACTCATGTTTATTTATTTTCAAATTGTTTTACCTGTAGCACTTATAATGCCAAATATAAAATGGTAAATGGCGCATCTATAGAGCGCTTTTATCCAAAGCGTTTTACAATTTGTTCCTCACATTTCACACCATGCGACGGCGGAGGCGACCATGCGAGGTGCCGACCTGCTCATCAGGAGCAGTTAGGGGTTAACACTATGTGGACCGCCCACGTATATATACGGGTTTCGGTGCCATGCGTTGTGGACCAGAGCCACGTAAAACCTAACGTGATAGATCACTGACATTGGCTACCTGAACGCACACTCTATTGCTAATCAATAATACTAATCGGCATTCCCCGCCGCCCCCATTTCATCCATAGATGCTCTGTAATAGTCCGGATGCTACGCAGTTGAATGAATGAATGAATGAATGAATGAAAACTTTATTTAACAGATTGCAGAATGGGTACAATACAGTACGGCTCAATACATACAATTGTTAAGGGGATGCAGACCTGAGAAAGACGTTTGTCTTGTTTCCATCAGGGTCCCCCATTTTCAATTCATATAGACATATATGACATACATGACATACAGATAGTCAGTACTGCTACATCTATACATTTATGACATACCAGATTTGCAAATACAGTACTGTTTGTGATACAGAAGGAGTCAAGAAAAGGGAGTATATACATTTGACGTAGAAACTGTACATTGGAGGAGGTTGGGTGGGGGGGGTTGGGTACATTGGGATATTGACAACCATACTGGGTAATTTACATTGGAGGTGGTTGGGGGGGGGGGGCGGGGGGCACACTGTATAAACAAGTAACACTGTACATTGAGGGGGGGGGGGAGGAGACACTGTACAAACAAACACAATTGTACATTGAACTATTGACAAAACCATACTAGGTAAATGACTGTACATTGGAGGGGGTTGGGTTAGGATATTTACAGGGGCCAGTGTTGAATTGCAGTCTCCCGTAGGTGTCCCTTGAGAGAGGTTTTGAAAGTGGGTAGTGATCCACATTCCTTTACAGCTTTGGGTAGGGCGTTCCACATTGATGTGGCATAATTGCGAAACGTGTTTAGTCCCTTATTTGAGCCGAATCTGGGTTTAACATGATTTGTGGAGCTCCCTCTGGTGTTGTGATCGTGGTATTCACTGACCTTTGGGAAGTATTTTGACATGTACATGGGTACCTTGGTCGTGTAGTGTATCTTGTAGACCAGGCCCATTGCAAGTTGTTGTACTCTGTCGTCTACTCTAAGCCATCCTAGGTTGTCAAAGTGGGCAGGGGTGAGGTGGGTTCTAGGAGTAAGGTCAAGCAGTAGTCTGACCAGTTTGTTTTGAGATGTTTGTAATTTTGTTTTTAGCGCCTTTGAGGTGCTTTGGTACCATGAGGTGCAAGCATAGTCGTAGTACCCCTGAATGAGTGCTCCTGCCAGAGTCTTCAGGGTGTTCTTGTTTACCAGAGAGGAGATCCGGTACAAGAATCGAGTTCGTTGGTTGACTTTTTTTATTACATTGGATGCCATTTTGTCACAGGAGAGATTAGCCTCTAGGATGGAACCCAGGTAGGTAATTTCATCTTTCCTTGTGACAATATTGTCACCCACTGTAACTGAGAAGCCGTCGGTCTTGCTGAGTTTGTTATTTGAACCGAAGAGAATGGACTCTGTTTTGCCCATGTGTAATGATAGTTTGTTATCAGCGAGCCATATGCAGATTCTGCCTAGTTCCGAGCTGAGGGTTTTTTCAACCTGTAACTTGTTCTTGTCAGAGACCAGCAGGGCTGAGTCGTCCGCAAACAGGAACAAGTTGCAGTCACAAGCTGAGGACATGTCATTTGCATAAATTAGGAACAGTAGCGGTCCTAGTATGCTTCCTTGTGGAACACCACAGCTCACTGTGAGGGGGGGGGATAGGGTACCGTTTACCTCCACCATCTGTTCCCTCCCCTCAAGGTAGGATTGCATCCAGCTCACTGATAGACTATCAAAACCAATTGCTTTTAGCTTGTCAATCAGAATGGAGTGATTGACCGTGTCAAAGGCCTTTTGTAGGTCCAGCATGACCATGCCGCAGTATTTGCCTGCGTCCACCTCTTGTTTGATGTGGTCATTCAAATAGAGAAGGCATGTGTCAGTGGAGTGGGATGTTCTGAAGCCAGATTGGAATTCGTAGATTAGATTTTTTTCCGCTAGGTACTTTTCGACCTGTTCGTAGACTATTTTTTCCATGACTTTCGAGATGGAGGTGAGAATAGAAACAGGGCGGTAGTTGCCTGGGTCTAATTTGCTGCCCTTTTTGTGCAGAGGGGTCACCCTCGCAATTTTGAAGTCCTTGGGGACGTGTCCCTGTTTTATGGAGAGGTTTATTATGTGTGTGATGATTGGTGTGATGGTGGCTGCTGAGTCTCTGAGGAATTTGGAGGGGATGTTGTCATGGCCAGTGGCCTTGTTAGGTTGGAGGGCGCTCAGTTTATTGAGTACCTCATCTGTTGTTACCATTTCCAGCTTGAAGTCGTCCTTGCGGACCCCTAGGTTTTTGTAGTAAGCTACTATGTGTTCTACCCCATAAAGCCCTGAGTGGGAGGGTAGTTTGTTTACCAGTGTTGTGGCTATGTTTGTGAAGAAAATGTTTAAGTAATTGGCTACATCCAGCTTGTCTGTGATGAGCGTGTTGTCCGTTTTTATGTTTATGTTTGAGAATCTGGTTTTAAGTTTTTTACTGCATCCTAGTTGATTATTGAGTAATTTCCAAAGTTCACGTGGTTTGTTTTTGTTTTCCTCAGTTTTGTCATTGATGAAATTCTTTTTTGCAGTTTTGATCATGGAGTTTACGTCGTTTCTTAGTCTGTTTCTTTCTAGTTTGAGTTCAGTCACGTGGGCTTGGAGTTCACTGCTCGTGCTTTTAGTAAGCTTTGACTGACTTTTACGAAACTCAGAGCATTTTTTGTCTCTGGTTTTCATAGCGGCCAGTATTTCGGAGTGCATCCACGGCTCAGCGCGATTTTTTACCCTGGTGGTTCTTAGGGGGGCCATGTCGTTTAGTATTGCTGAGAATTTGGTTTTGAAACCAAGCCATGTTTCGTCAACCAGTGTACCATTGAGTTCATCTGACCAGTCCAGACTCTCCAGTTCAAGGTTGAAGGCCTCGCTAGAGTAGGTTTTGAGGTCTCTAGATGTGACTGTTTTGTGGCAGGCAGCCTTTTGTTTTAGTTTTTTTCGGGTACAGAATATCATATAATGATCACTTAACCCACATGCTATAACCCCTTTATTTGAGATCTTGGACTTGTCGGAGGTCAGAATGATGTCAATGGTAGTCTGAGTTGATTCACATTTGTTTTATTTCATTCGTATATATACAGCAGAAATGGCGTTTGATATAACCGCGCCAACGTTTAGCCTATTATCTAGCTTCCTGGAAAAAAGACGAGACGAAAAGTGCGATAAACCTTATATTCACAACGCTATAAAATGACAACCAACCGATGGATTTTTATTTTCTTTTAGCCATTATGAAGGCACGGTTTATGCACTCAAGTGACAATGAGAATGGACAGATAGCAATACTATAAATTATATATATAGCTCTTAGAAAGTACATCGGTTTGTAAACAAACCTCTGTCCTCTGAGGCATAAATCGCCGCAAGAGTGTGGTCGCCAAAGTGTGTCTTGCTCAAGGACACTTCAACACGCTGCCCGGGAGGAGCGGGAATGGAACTGGAAACCTCCGGATTACCAG
>NC_140179.1:30911421-30921421 GCF_963971535.1 Notolepis coatsorum
GTGCGTGTGTGTGCGTGTGTGTGAATACATTCATGGACAAGTACATATGAGAGATGGAGAGAGAGAGAGAGAGAGAGAGAGAGAGAGAGAGAGAGAGAGAGAGAGAGAGAGAGAGAATGAGATAGAGGTGGGAGAGAGAGAGTGAGATCACAAGAAAGAGAGAGGAGAGAGAGAAAGAGAGAGGAGAGAGAAAGAGAGAGAGGGAGAAAGAGAGAGAGTGGAAGAGAAAGAGATGGAAAGGGATAGGGAGAGAATGAGAGAGAGAGAGAGAGAATGAGATAGAGGTGGGAGAGAGAGAGTGAGATCACAAGAAAGAGAGAGGAGAGAGAGAAAGAGAGAGAGGGAGAAAGAGAGAGTGGGAGAGAAAGAGATGGAAAGGGATAGGGAGAGAATGAGCGAGAGAGAGAAAGAGAGAGAGAGACAGAGACAGAGAGAGAGAGAGAGAGAAAGAGAGAGAGATTGAGGAGGAACGCAGGTATTTTCCTTCTTTGTTCATCAGTGGTCGTCTCGTCGTTGCAGAGGCGTGAGTGTGTGTATCTGTGTGTGTATCTGTGTGTGTATTTGTGTGTGTGTGTGTATGCATGCCTGTGTGTTTTCTCTCTTCATTTAACATACATATCTAGTCCACAGAAAGACCACGTCTGAGGAATACATTAGCGTCTCGGGAAACTACAGGCCGTAACGGCCCAATTATCTCTAACTGTCGGCGGTGTCAAGAGCGGACGCGTCAAACAGCACAGGCAGAGACAATGCTTTTCAAAAGAACCGCGTCTCACTGAGCGGGATTTGTGGCGGGGAACCGTACAGTCACACGCGGAGAGAGAACTCAATCATGCTATTCGATTAGAAAAACAGAAGCAGAAACTGAGAATGACAAGAGAAAGGGAAAGAGAGAGAGAGTGAGAAGAGAATGAGGGAGAGAGAGAGAGAGAGAGAGAGTGAGAGAGAGTGGGAGAGAGTGAGAGAAAGAGAGAGATAGATAGAGAGAGAGTGAGAGAGAGTGAGAGAGAAAGAGAGAGAGAAATAGAGAGAGAGGGAGAGTGGGAGAGGGTGAGAGGGAGAGGGTGAGAGAGAGAGAGAGAGAGAGAGAGAGAGAGAGAGAGAGAGAGAGAGAGAGAGAGAGAGAGAGAGAGAGAGAGAGAGAGAGAGAAAAAGAAAGAAGCCGGATCTGCAAAGTAAAACATTAAAGGAATACACTGTTCATACTTCAAAGAGACGTGTGCGTATTTGCATATTATGTGAGCTCAGCACCCCCCCCCCCCCGCCCCCCATCTTAATGGCTGCGTGCCGTTGTCAGTCGACTGGGCGCCATCTGACGAGGACGATATGCTGGCATGTTAACGTCGCTCTCTCTCTCTCTCTCTCGCTCTCTCTCGCTCTCTCTCTCTCTCTTTTTCTCTCTTTCTCTTCTCTCTCTTCTCTCTCTTTCTCTCTCTCTCTCTCTGTTAGGAGGACGGACACCCCGCTGTTTCCCTGGACTCTGTGTCCCCGGTGCGGGGGGGGGGGGGGGGGGGGGGGGGCGGTCATGGTTGGCTAGTAATGGATTACATGTAACTGGATTACAGTAGGATAAAATAAGATAAGATATTCCGTTATTGATCCCCTTGGGGGAAATTCGATCATCATAGCAGCATGGGGGAGAAAAATAAACAGTGTAAACAATATAAGGAACTCTTATATTCATGGCCTCAATCGAATTATTTATTGCCTATATTTATTGTAACAAATAACAAATAATAATAATATAATCAACTCTTATTATTATTTGTTATTTGTTACAATAAATATCAGCAATAAAGACTTGATGTATTGTGACGAGCCTGGTGGTGTTCAGGCTCGACACGGACCAAAACAAACAATTCCAATGTCCACACAAGCACAATTTCAATAAATAATATAATGATATTTATTGATTAACGGAACAAATCCGATGGGCAATAGAGTAGTCGAATAACAGTCCAGGGTCAAAACATGTTTCAGGCTCTCGTACAAAAAGGGAATGTTCACTACTCAGGGTTTGTTGTCCGGTCCAGGGTCAGTTTCACAAGGGGGTATCTCAGCAGTCCAGGGTCCAGTACCACAAACACCTTCTCGCTTTCACCTCTCCTTACAACTACCTCTCACCTCACAAACTCAGTATAACACTCTCTCTCTACGATCTCTGCTCCTTCCTCACCTCCACTCAACCTTTCTCTGTCTCTCCTTGGGCTTTAAGCTATGTGTGTCTCTGCATGTATGTGTGTGTGTGTGTGTGTGTGTGTGTGATGTGGGTGATCACGTGGTGCACAGGTGTGTTCCATCAGTCCTAATCAACTCCTTAATTAACTCTCCTCTGCCCGTGGCAGTAGTATCTCCCTTCCTCCACGTAGCCATGGGACGGGGGATGATATCTGCCACAGTATTATGAGTAGGAGTAAAAGTTAACAGTATATACAATGTGCAGTATACACAAGGTTCCCTAACCGGCCATGATATACGTCATACGTTGTAGTTGTGCTGTATGAAGACAATACATTTTAATCTAATCTAATCTAATCTAATCTAATCTAATCTAATCTAATTTAAATGTAATTCTGATGGTGCCAGTCATCGTACACCACCTGTGTAGTAAAGTAATATTGTGATAATAAGTTGGCTTACAGACAATAACGTTATAATATCTGTCTATAATCACAATATGATTGGCTCCCCATCGCCGCACAAATCTGCTTCAAGGTACCTGACCTGGCATATTGTGCAGCGAAGGGAACGGCTCCCGCCTACCTCTGGTCAATGGTCTCTAAATACACACCCTCAAGACCCCTACGCTCTACAACTTCTGGCCGCCTCAGACCCACTCCTAAAGACCCACTCAAAGAAAAGCCGGCTATTCTCGGTCCTTGCTCCACAATGGTGGAACAAACTTCCCACCACAGTTAGGACAGCCAAAACACGACCAATCTTTTTCTGTCGACTAAAACACACTTCTTCAATCAATATCTGAAATGAAACCCTTTGTACTGTCTTCTACTATTATGCACTTTGCCACTAAATAATCTTCCTTGCCTACTATACTAATATGTCTTTACTGCTATGCACTCAACACTGCAGCACCCACATTTCAACACTGTTGTGGTGAACATTGTTACTCAGCTGAACGTTTTTTTTTAACCTTCCTGCTGACTTGTCGTACAGAACTTGTAAGTCGCTTTGGATAAAAGCGTCAGCTAAATGACAAAATGTAATTGGGAACCAATTGCAAGCGTTACCCTCCAATTCTCTAAAGTAATCCTAACCAAATGTAATCGGGTTACTGTGTCAGAGCAATCCAATGGATTAGGTTACTAATTAATCTGTTTACAGATTGTAAACAGGTCATCTGTAATGGAATACATCCGCAGCCTTCCCAGGTGGGTGGTGGTGGAGGTTGGGGTGAGGGAAGGGGAGAGGAGCAAACAACCACCACCACCACAATATTAATGGTGTGTGAGCAGCACATGATTCTGGCTCATTGAAGTGCAAATGCACAGATAGCTAAAAGGGTTAACCCTTTGTATTGTGGTAGTGAAAGGGTTAACCTTATGTAGTGTGGTAGTGAAAGGGTTAACCCTTTGTAGTGTGGTAGTGAAAGGGTTAACCTTCTGTAGTGTGGTAGTGTACGTGTTAACCTTCTGTAGTGTGGCAGTGAAAGGGTTAACCTTCTGTAGTGTGTTAGTGAAAGGGTTAACCTTCTGTAGTGTGGTAGTGAAAGGGTTAACCTTATGTAGTGTGGTAGTGAAAGGGTTAACCCTTTGTAGTGTGGTAGTGAAAGGGTTAACCTTCTGTAGTGTGGTAGTGAAAGGGTTAACCTTCTGTAGTGTGTTAGTGAAAGGGTTAACCTTCTGTAGTGTTGTAGTGAAAGGGTTAACCGTCTGTAGTGTGGTAGTGAAATGGTTAACCTTCTGTATTGTGTTAGTGAAAGGGTTAACCTTCTGTAGTGTATTAGTGAAATGGTTAACCTTCTGTAGTGTGGTAGTGAAAGGGTTAACCTTCTGTAGGTGGTAGTGAAAGGGTTAACATTCTGTAGTGTGTTAGTGAAAGGGTTAACCTTATGCAGTGTGGTAGTGAAAGGGTTAACCCTTTGAAGTGTGGTAGTGAAAGGGTTAACCTTCTGTAGTGTGGTAGTGAAAGGGTTAACCTTCTGTAGTTGGTAGTGAACGGGTTAACCTTCTGTAGTGTGGTAGTGAAATGGTTAATCTTCTGTTGTGGTAGTGAAAGGGTTAACCTTCTGTAATGTGGTAGTGAAAGGGTTAACCTTCTGTAGTTGGTAGTGAAAGGGTTAATCTTCTGTAGTGTGGTAGTGAAATGGTTAATCTTCTGTTGTGGTAGTGAAAGGGATTGCTGGCTGTCATGAGCAGGCTTGTACACTGATCCCAGACCAGCGGGGTGGGGGTGGTGCGAGCGAGGAGCTAGTTGGGGGAGCTATACGGCTCAACGGGGTGATTTACAAGCCTCCTCTGGCGCCTCGTGGGTTTGGCATTTCATCACTGTAGCGATGCCGATGTCAACGCCGCCAGCAACCCCCCCTCCCACCCCCTCCTTTTAATCTGGCAAATAGAAATGAGACCAATGTCAACATCACCCCCCCCCCCCCCCCCCCACACACGCAGAGGTGATCCCGCCAGACTGCGTGTATGCTTTTACCAACGCATTTGTGTTTCCGCGTTCCCGTTTTGCGCTCTGATTGGCCGCTGACCTACGCTAGCACGCCCCCCTTGCTACGCCCCGCAGCAGCGGACGCTAAATCGACAGCTGTTTCCACGCGTACGCCCCCCTCGCTATGAGTGACGCGCGAACAGCTGTTTCCGCGTGCTACACGACTTTCGTCTTGTTTACATCGCGGTCCCCCATTTTCATTTTCAATTCATCATAATAAGCGTGACTCGCTATGAGTGACGCACGCACGAACAGCTGTGGAGACCATAGTCATCGAAGATATCCCCCAATGTGTGTATGCCTTTCAAATGTTAAATGTTAAATGATAAATGATTAAATCATACACACTGAAATCTACGCTCTCTCATCCTGCTTTCCGCAACTCCTATACTTCCTGAGTAACTTGCCCAACACTGCTTAATGGTTGTTTAAATATTTTACATGTTTTGATGTGAAAAGGGATGCTGTACTTAGCACTGACTGAGAAAGTAAACATTACAGTTCTACTTTATAAAATGCTAATTGTAAATATGTTTAAGTCCACTCCACATTACAGTTCTACTTTTGTTTTGATGTGAAAAGTGATGCTGCATAAGATGACTGCTGAGAGCGTTGTTTCTTGACTCTCAGCTGAGAGCGTTGTCAAGCTACAATATTATAAAATACAATATTATAAAATCCTGTCAGGAAGCGTGCCTCAAAGCATGAATGAACCGGCATTTACCGGGCATTTACCGGCATTTCTAAGCACTTTAAACGCGAACTTTAGCGCACATATAAAGTCACGCTTATTATGATGAATTGAAAATGGGGGACCCTGATGTAAACAAGACGAAAGTCTTTCTCTGGTCTGCATCCCCTTAACAATTGTATGTATTGAGCTGTACTGTACGCGTACTGTACTGTATGAGTGTAGCACGCGGAAACAGCTGTTCATGCATTTTCTTCTGGAACTTTAAAAAAAATTGCGTTTTTCAAAATGGTGTAAAACGGAAATGAACCGATTAAAAAACAATCCGTTTCGACAATGTTGACTGCAAACAAGTCATTGATAAGCGACGGCCATATTAGACACATAGCCATAATTTAAGATATAGTTTATGCATTCGCAAATATGAGAGCTCTGTCATTGAAGTGGGTGGTGGCACGCAACAGGGTTCACCCTGATGTAAACAAGACGAAAGTCGTGTAGCACGCGGAAACAGCTGTTTGCGCATCACTCATAGCGAGGGGGCGTACACGTGGAAACAGCTGTTCGATTTAGCGTCCGCTGCTGCGGGGCGTAGCGAGGGGGGCGTGCTAGCGTAGGTCAGCGGCCAATCAGAGTGCAAAACGGGAACGCGGAAACACAAATGCGTTGGTAAAAGCATACACGCTTTTAGCATTAAGAATCTCCGCTGGAAATGGATTTTCATAAAGGAAGTCAGACCGTCAGAAAATCCTTTTTAGCGAAAACACAAAAGCACTCGGAGTCCTTCACAGGTTTCTGACGGTGATTCTGGCAGAATCCGCTCTGTTCTGGCACCCATCCCGCTGACGGAGGCCAGACCGTGGCTCGGCTCCAAGGCGGACACCCCTCTCTCTCCGCTCATCGATCGGCCCGGCCGGGTCACGGCTGTATGTACACGACAAGAGGAGAAACACACGCAGCTCGCGGACGAGGAGACTAATACAGCGTGCGGATGCGGGATGCAGATCTCGTGTCAAGCAGTTAATTCTGAGGACAGCGGCTTGGCTACAACTCTCCTCTCTACGTTACTCGATGTATAAGATATATTATATCTCTCTGGCACTTTGTGGGGGGTTGTTTTCTTTTTTTTTCTAAAATAGCAGCGAGGAATGGATCCGTTTCAATATAACACAAGAATAGTGGATGATGATGATGCTTTTCTTACATTTACTAAAAGGCATCGGCTTACATTAACGTGGCGTTTCGTCGATATCGATTACAACACCGTTTGTGTCGTCCGGTCGATGTGTACCACGTGACCTTTGGGTGGAACCGTATAGTTCATGACCAGCAACACTGGTGTGGACACACGCTACTACTACTTATTGTTATCGAACACACACACAAACACACACGCACCCTGCACGGCACCTTAACCCTTTCACTACCACACTACAGAAGGTTGTACACTGTCTGTAGTGTGGTAGTGAAAGTGTTAACCCTTTGTAGTGTGGTAGTGAAATGGTTAACCTTGTGTAGTGTGGTAGTGAAAGTGGTAACCTTCTGTAGTGTGGTAGTGAAAGGGTTAACCTTCTGTAGTGTGGTAGTGAAAGGGTTAACCGTCTGTAGTGTGTTAGTGAAAGGGTTAACCTTGTTTAGTGTGGTAGTGAAAGGGTTAACCTTGTGTAGTGTGGTAGTGAAAGGGTTAACCTTCTGTAGTGTAATAGTGAAAAGGTTTACCTTAGACCAGGCACAGACTCTGGGTCCTTTAGAAGGGTTTTCAATTATTTTATTTGTTTTACATGATATGAAAGTACAGGTTGATACCTTCAAAATAAGCCATCACTTGTACAAATCGGCAGTGATGGGCAAGCTACTTGGAAAATGTAGCAAGCTACACTACAAGTTACTCTCGATAAAATATAGCTCAACTACAATGGAAGCTATCCCCAGAGAAATGTAGCAAGCTACACTACAAGAACATGGCAAAAATAGCTAGCTATATCGGCACTACTTTTTTTTTTTTTTTTTTTTACTTCGTGATCAAGTTTCCACCAAACAAATAGGCAGGCAAAATTCTTTTTTCAGTTTGATTGTTTATTATAAAACTGAAACAAGCCCTCGGTCTGGCTTTTTGTGTCATCCTTTTAACATGAACTTGTATTATGTACAAAATCCAGGAAGGCAAGTTTAGCTGGGTGCAGCCTCTACAAAAGAAAAGAAAGAGACCATTTGGTTTGATCAGTTTTTATAGTATAGTTTGTTGATTACTTTTGATGCAGTAATGGTCTTTTTCTTTTCTATTCTATCTTTATGTATTATTTATCCCTAAACTCTTCTGAAACCTGCCCACTTTATCAACCAAAACACACTTCTTCAATATCTGAATTGTAACTGTTTTACTTCATTTTACTAGTATTATGCTACCATGTATATACTACTACCAACTATGCTAATATGTCTATACTACTACAGTATGTACTCAGAGTATAACACTTAAGCTTGACACTGACAAACAATACTACTTATCCTTGGCTGCTATGATATGATATGTACCACTCCTGCTGACTTGTTGTACACAATTTGTAAGTTGCTTTGAATGAAAGCGTCAGCTAAATGACCAAATGTATTTAAATATGTAACTCACAAAACATTCCATGGCCCCAAAATCATGTGGGGACCCCCCCTGGGGGTCCTGACCCACAGGTTGAGAACCACTGCTCTAGGTGATCTTTTCCCTCTTTTTTTCTTTTCTCCACCCCCATAATATTGTTCATTTTCTGCCTACAGTGAAACATCATCATGATAGCAGCTATCTGTTAGTTAAAGCTGTTGACAAAAAGTGTACTGACTTGTGTGCTGTTTGGGAACAGTTGATTTTCATCAGCTCACCTGAATGTGTTCTCAAGTTAGTGCTGGGGTGTGGGAAGTTTAGAGCAGCATATGTTTTAGGCGTTTTTTCATTCAAACTCATAAATGTGTCCAGATAGGGCCATGGAGAGGCATCATCATGTTCATCAATGCCATCAGTGGAAACATCGAATCCCTCTGCCATTATTTCGCGCGGACATTCATTAATTCTCATTCAGTGGTCTGCGTTTCGATTTTCACTTCCTGATTTTGCGGGTTGGAGTCCCGCCCTATCCTGCCTCTGATTGGCCTACCCGTAATGTTTTGGCCTAACCATACCCAATCGTGAGTCGTCATACTCATATCTAAACCAACCAACCAACCATAGTGGGTTTTTTCTACGGGGAGTTTTTTTTCTCTCCTCACAAATCTTTATAGTCTAGACTGTTTCTCCCGTTAGTAGCGATGTAGCGTTTCCTCGTCGCTACGTCACTACTTCGTTCTAAAAATAGCTGCGCTACAGAGACCGCTAATTGGTTCAAAAAGTAGTGAAGCTACCATCACGCTACTGAGAATTGTAGTTAAGCTATGTAGCGTCGCTACTTGTAGCTAGCTACTGCCCATCACTGCAAATCGGGCGGATACTTCTCAATCTATGTCTTATGAATCATGCTGATAACACACTACTCATTACTGAGCTACGAGGCTTCAAAGAAACCGAAGCCATTTCTCTAGAGTCGACGGATGATTACGTCACCCAGAAAGCAATGTAACCCCCCCCCCCCCCCCCCCTCAACTATGACTTGACACATTCAGGCTGAGAGCAGCCCTGCCTTTGTTAGTCTAATGACTTGTGATCCCGTTAGCGTTATATACCCAGGCCACCAGGATGCGTGAATATTTTAGGCAACCAACTTGTGTTTAGCGTTTCTGATTGGCCAATACGCCCATGTGACCACGGCAGCGCGAGAGAGCGGCAACGCGGAAATAGGCTGTCTATTGCCTCGCGCTGCAGCGCGGAAATAGGCTGTCTATTGCCATTTTCTAAGTCAAACTCTAACCTTAACCAGCTCCTTAACAGCGCCTAAACTTAACCCTTCTAACCTTAAGCAACTCCGAAACAATGCCTAACCTTAACCAACTCCGAAACAATGCCTAAACTTAACCGGCGAAATGAATGCACGTTAAAAAATATTGCCATTCTCTAAGTCAAACTCTAACCTTAACCAGCTCCTTAACAGCGCCTAAACTTAACCCTTCTAACCTTAAGCAACTCCGAAACAATGCCTAACCTTAACCAACTCCGAAACAATGCTTAAAGTTATGCCTAAACTTAACGGCGAAAGAATGTGAATGCACGTTAAAAAAAAATAAAATAAAAATTGAAGGGAATCGAACTAGCGAGCAACGAGCCGTAGGAACCACAGCCATGCAGCTTTGCCAATTGAGCTATTTCTGGATACTGAATAAGGGGCAGTTACTGGCATATAATGAGCTCCGCTCTGCCGCTCCGCTCTGCTGCTGCCGCGTCGCCGCGGGGGCGTGGCTAGACGCAAGTTGGGCGTGGTTAGACACAAGTTGGTTGCCTTTAATATTTAGGCCACCAGGATGCTCAATGACTCTATGCAACACTAACCCAACCATCTATAAAATCATAGCACTGATTGGAGACAAAATAAGTGATGAGATAGTCAAACAAGCTAAATACATTCCCATCATAATGGACTGTACTCTTTGAAAGTTGCACATTTGTAATATTTTTTTTTTATTTAGTATATTATTTAGTCAGATTATTTGTATCATAAT
>NC_140179.1:30926421-30953589 GCF_963971535.1 Notolepis coatsorum
ACACACCGGCCCACAGACTGGCCCACATACTGGCCCACACACCGGCCCACACACCGGCCCACATACTGGCCCACACACCGGCACACACACTGGCCCACATTAGTGGCCCACACACCGACTCACACACTGGCCCACACACCGGCCCACAGACTGGCCCACAGACTGGCCCACACACCGGCCCACACACCGTCCCACATACTGGCCCACACACCGGCCCACACACTGGCCCACATTAGTGGCCCACACACCGACTCACACACTGGCCCACACACTGGCCCACACACCGGCCCACATTAGTGGCCCACATACTGGCCCACACACTGGCCCACATTAGTGGCCCACATACTGGCCCACACACTGGCCCAAAAAAAAAAGTTAAAAAAAAAAAAATTAAAAAAAAAGTATAATTTTTTTTTTTTTTTTTTTTTTTTTTTGACCAGCCCACTTTGGTTCCGGCCCATCGGGATTCGTCCCGAACGTCCCGATGGCCAGTCCGCCACTGTCCTGGGCCCAGACACAGTGGGTAAACATGGTTGAGATGTTATTTCCTCACAGACAGCCCGATTCAAGTTTTTTTAAGGGCTTTTTCTTCCTGAATAAACAACGCGGCGGGCGGCTCAGCCCTCAGTATATTTCCTCTCGGCAGACGCATGTCATCCTGCAGCGGAAGCAGATGTGAGCAGGAGTGTTGATCACAAATACATTTATATATTTATATTCATATACTGTATCTGTCTGAATTAGGGGTGTAACAATGCATCGATGCGTCGATCCTAAGGTCGAATCGCATCGAATCGAATCGTGGTCAAATGAATATTGAATCGTTGCCTGAAGAATCGTAATCGAATTGTTGTGGGGTCAAATATTTACACCCCTATCATTGACCTATAGTCCATTCATGCTAAGTGAATCAGTTCCCCCAGCCACATTTGTGTATTCAAATTTTTTGGGATATCATCAGATTTCATGATGCATTGAATCGTTGCCTGAAGAATCGTAATCGAATCGAATCGTCAGTCAAATATTTACACCCCTAGTCTGAATATATCTGCATATAATACTTCTATATACCTACTTATACACCTGCATTTAACCCATATAACTCTGTATGACTGACAGCATGTACAATAATGCTGTATATAACATATATATGTTTATATGCATTCTTAATGATAGCAAAATGAGGGACTCTCATAGAGATGAGGGTCATGTGGGGACACTGTACGAACTTTGAACTCTTTATACTCAATGTATACCTAACCTACCCACTGATTTCACTGTCTACAACTGCCCTACACTGTAATCATAGTAATCATAATAATCATAACTACCTACCTCATACATAGTCTACATTTTACATTTACATTTGCATTTAGTCATTTAGCTGACGCTTTTATCCAAAGCGACTTACAAGTTCTGTACGACAAGCTATCAGGAAGGGCACAACTCTATCAGCTGAGTAACAATGTTCATCAAAGTGTTGAGTGCTACAGTGTAGGTTAGTTTATTAGGACAAGTGCATGACAGTATGGTTAGTTAGGGTTAGATTATTTTTTTATTTTTTTTTATTCAGATAATATCTACCCATATAACGCTGTATGATAGCATGTACAGTAGTCCTGTATATACCATATATATATATTCTTACCGTACACATATCTATCCACATCTGTCTGTAGATACTATATCTACATCTGTACATTATGTCTTACCATACTTCACCTGTACATTGTATATTACTATTGCACTTTACTGTTACATTTGCACTCTGGTTGTATTTCAAACTTCTTTTCGCTGTACTGTACTTGTGCTGTATAATGACAATACATTTACAATTTGAATCTAAAATAAATGTTCTACTATCCATGCTTTTACTTGTCCATCCATGTTATTTACGACTAATATCTTTTCACGATACCTTTATCATTACCGCTTCATCCTCTCTACATTATGTTACAGCGTACGACTAAATCTATCATTCTGCCCTCAGATTTATTACTGGTGACAGATATGATTTATGAAAAGGTTGGGTGGCCTTCTCTGGTTGAAAGGCGTAACTATCATTGGTATTTGTTTATTTTGAAAGCCTCTGTTGGTAATAAGACAGGCACAAAATGAGCACATAAAGTGCAGACATATACAATCAAAATCTTTTACATTAGGATCTAGCATCCCAATAGGCCACTTTGTTTATGGTTTGATTCTACTTTTCCCTTACATCACAAGTTCACAACACTGTTGGAATGGAATCTTGGAACCTATTTTACACGTTCAAATGACCGGCTGGTTCTTAGGGTTCCTCCAGTTTGCTCTGAACTAGGAAAAACTGCTTTTTCCTTTGATGCTTCCAACACGTGGAATGCCCTCAATCTGACTCTGAAGCTGAAGGTTCTTCCTTCTCTTGCTGCATTTAAAAGTATGATCTCCGACCACTGTGTGTCGACTTGTACCTGTCTTCGCACCTACATTCACTGTAATGTACATGTACCTTATATGACAAATAAAACAAAAACGTGAAACTGCTATGTGAAAGTAATGGGCATCTGATTAACAAATGCAGATATTGTACAGTATTTGTATTTATCTCTTATCTGGATTAAACATAGTTGTTGTGAAGGATCAGATTAAACCGAATATATATATTTATTTATATATATATATTTAAATAGTATTTGTATATCGTTTGATATCCCCTGTATATTCCTTGTACAATATGCACTGAATATCCCTTTAGTCTACTAAACAGCCCATAATAGTTTCATTCTACCATTGGACGAGAACCTGGCGCCAGCAGCCATACCCCTAGGTTCAAGTTCAATCGTGCCGCCCAACATGTCGTGGCAAGCCCGGTTCCGCGTAGGAATACGTCTGGCGAAATACGAATGGTACTATTTGTTCACAGCGCATATATATATGGCGCAAGTAAAGTAGAACTTTCCTTTTAGTCCATTAGTTCTTTACCCTCCAACCGAGTAACAGACGCGAAGCCTCACCCACGACGCACGTGTGGTGCAGTAAGGCCTACTTGGCCTCAGAATAGGCATTGAGATATCGTGTGGATTAATAGTTGAATTGTCATAGTTTGGCACGATACCGTCGAGTTGGACGTATTCTATTAAGCTAATAATAGTCTATTTATGTATGGTGCATCGTTCGGTTAGAGCTATAAAGTGAGCAGCACCCCCATCGTTCCTGACGTTATCTGGAGTCTTAACCAGGCTGGGCAGACCACTAGTGGTGCTTGCATCCGAGGAGCTCCGGGCCAGGACGACTGGACCTGTACATTGAGTGTTGGAACTACCCCCCGGAGAGGACTCCAGGTGAGACGGCGCTCTACACCAGTGAGGTCGCCTCACGTCTCTCCGTTGTGGACCGGCAGCTACCGTCCACCAGAGGGTCCAGCTGTATTCGTCTGCGGACCGAGGTTCTGTGGGCACCGTGTTCAAGACTTTGAATTCTCCCAAGAAATCGTCGGCCAGATGGGATACCGCCAGCGGCTTCTCTAACCCCCCCCTCCTACTGTCTTACAACCAGCGGGACCCCCCCCCCCCTTAGTGTATCCAGCTATAATCATTTAAGTACCATCGCTATAGTTCCCTAGAGAACCAGGTTGTATACTTACTCCCTGCGTAACCAGAGATTGGACATTCAATGTTGATTTACCTACGAATACTCATTTGCCATACAAGTGCATTTCAAATCATAAGTGTAAACAAGTGAACGTTGTATATACCTTTTGCTATATTAAATATTCGATTTGTACATTTGTGTGGACTTCGTTTCATCAGGTGGGAAAGTGTTCATCATATTTATATCATGTACTGGATGGCCAGAAGTTAAAGTACAAGAGGTAGTGGTTTAATAATACCATACTTAACAATACAGTCAGGGAATTGTACCCCTCAGTTACAATTGGTCCTTCGAACCGGATGGTAACTAGTGTAATATTAATATAGTGTTATTAATATTAAAATGGCCTATGATGAACACTCCACGAAACGGTCCTCCTAACCTAGAACGCCCGCGGCGCAGACGACAGACACCTCAGTACTTAGAGGATTACGCTGTCAGTCAACTACCTAGCCTTCGACAAACGGTAAACGCGGTAAAAGTAGAAAGTAAAATTATGTCTGACCTTAACGACCAGGTTTCCCCGACCACAGAGGCCCTAGTAGGTTCTAATGTAACTGACCAAGCTCACGGTGGGGACCAGGAGGGAGCTGACATGCCTTTACCCCCCGCCACTACCGAAGAAGTAGTCCCCGACCAGCCCCGGGAGGAAGACAACCCTACAGAGAGAGAACTCTGCACGGAAGAAGAGGAGGAGAGCGCCGAGGAAATAGAGCTCCAGGACTCCCCAACGAGTACACCCAGGAGCGGCTCACACAGGAGCGGCTCACCTCCACAACCGCCTTCCCCCAGCGAAGCGGAGAGGATGCTACAACAGGCGTTCCTCGTCAGCCTGACAGCCTCTACCGAACGCGATCGACTCCAAGCACAGACGCTTAGCGAGCGCGAACATTTTACTATTGAAAGAGAACGCCTCCAAGCGCAGCAACGGAGCGAAGAAGAGCGCACACGCCTGGAGATGAGACGCCTTCAGACGGAAGAGAATATGGCAAGAGACCGGGCCGACGCCCAGCGCGCCGCTGCCGGTGCCCAAAGAGAAGCAGATCTCACCAAGCGCAAAGTCGAGCGCGACAAGTTACAAGCGCAGCTAATGGAGCAGCTGATCCGCAAGGCAACACCCTCTCCCTCCGCCAGGGGTTCAAGGAACTCGTCGAGACAACAGTCAAGGGCAGCGTCTCCTCACCGAGCAAGCGACCCTGAACTTGACCAACAGACCGAGCCTATACCCCCCGCAGACCCCCTTCCCAGACCGGTCCAAGCGAGACCCAGCTACAAGGAAGGAGCGGCATACACTGCGGAGAAGCTAAATAAACGATTACAGGATCTGGAAGATCTGATAGAGGAAGAAGAGGGAGAGGAGGAGAACCAAGCCCGATGACAGCACAGTACTCCACCGGACCAGGAGGTCCAGTACAGCCCAGGCTATACCCCCGCGGCGCTGCGCTACAGACCCCCGACTCTATTCACGGGTGAGCACGACGCACGACCAGCCCCGAGGAATAGCACCTGGACCAGCGGGCCATGGTACCCTGTCGGTACCAGCCCACAGAGAGGCGCAAGAGGGGACTCGCCTAGGAGGTCTCTCCCCCAACGCTCACCGATGTATCAGCCATCCACGGCGTCATACATTGCCACGCCGTCATTTCCAGACTTCGCCTATGAGAGTCGAGCACAGTACACGGAGCTCCGGATGTGCTTAGAGACAATGATGGTGGATGTCGCTGATGAACGCCACAAGTATGCAATATTACTGAAGCACCTGAAAGTACCACGAGCGCACAATATAGCGCTAGCCTATGCCACCTCTACGACACCATACACAGCGGCCCTGGCGGCGCTGGACCAGAGATATGGACGTATATGGGATTACGTAATCCAAGAGATAAGGCATATTGATCGCCTACCCCCAGCAACAGACAATCGCTCATTAGACGACCTGTCAATCAAAGTGCAGTCCCTGGTAGGGATGCTGGGAGCGCAACGGGAAAAGGGCCTGCATGAGCTATACGCCAACTCTAACGTCGAGAGGATTTTGGAGAAGCTGCCACCCGCAAGACAAGAGCGTTTTAGGCGGCAGAGAGACTACCGGGATCCTAACGGCCCCGAACCATCCCTCCTTGATCTAGCCGACTTCCTGGCGAGAGAAGTCAGCAGCTTACGACTGGATACATTCGGGCGGAGCACGCCAAGCTCCAGAGAGGGACCCAGGAGAATAAATGATGGAAGAAGATCGGTGACTGTCATGCACCAATCAGAGTCAGTACCGAGCAGTAAGAGCCACAGTACCCCCTCGAGAAAAGAGAAGTGGAAGATGGTTTGTCCCTACTGTGAGAAAGAACACTGGCTGTCACAATGTGACCTGTTCACAAAGATGAATGCAGAAGAAGTGAGTCAATGGATAAAGTCCAACAGGCGCTGTTACCGATGTGCGCGACCACACATGGCAGCCGAATGCCGCCTAAAGAAAAGGTGCAGTCGGTGCGACGGAGCCCATCTAGATATACTACACGACAGTAACAGAAGACGGCCTTCACCTGCACCATCGAGCGGCACCAAGGCAAGTGTCATGTACATTGACCCCGCCAGCAGCAGCGGCGCCCAAGTGCTCTTAAAGGTAGTCCGTGTGACATTGAGCTACCAAGATAAAGTCATGGACACTTATGCCGTCCTTGATGACGGGTCAGAGAAGACCCTTCTGCTCGCGTCCGCTGCGGCCCAGCTGGGACTGCGGGGGAGCGAGAACCAAATGACGATTCGGACAATAAGAAGAGATTTAAAGACGATAAAGGGCGAGCATGTCTCCTTCACTATCGCAGCAAACGGGCAGCCAGAGCGACGGTATAAGATTACAAATGCTTTCACCAGCCAAGAAATAGGACTATCGCAGTACACCTACCCCATCGTCAAGTTGATGGATAAATATGTGCACCTGCGACAACTACCTATCCCGCTCATAGACGGCGCTACCCCGACCCTGCTGATAGGCTCCGACCATGCAGAACTCATAGTCCCGATTGACCGGGTCCATACAGGACCCCGAGGCTGTCCTGCAGCAGTCGAGACCCGCCTAGGGTGGACCCTACAAGGCCCCCTCGCTAAATCTCTCAACCGAACAGCAGCCACTAGCTGCCTCCACTCCAGAACGACAGAAGAAGACACCACTCTCCTGCAGCATGTCGAGAGGCTATGGACACTAGAGACAATGCCCTTTAAGAACGAAAAGAAAGATATTCGTTCTAAAGAAGACATTTACGCCATCAACCTACTCGAGCAAGGGACAAAGAGAGTCACAGTCGGCGGAGTGATGAGATACGCAACTCCACTCCTGAGGCGAGAGGGAATGCCCACCTTTCACGCAAAGAAAGACGCCACGGAGCGCTATCTATTGAACACGGAGCGGCGCCTAGCCAAAGACCCCGCTCAAGAGAGTGTGTACCGCGCTGAGATTGAGAAGCTAATCACAGCGGGACACGTGACAAAGATTGACATTAAAGAGGCCGATCAGATGACCGAATCATGGTACGTGCCGCATCACAAGGTCCACCACAACGGCAAGGATCGCATTGTGTTTAACTGCAGCTACCAGATCGGATCCCAAAATCTGAATAAAGAGCTCTTGCCCGGCCCCACACTCGGCCCCTCCCTACTAGGCGTGCTACTGCGCTTCCGCCAGGACGAGGTGGCTATCGGCGGGGATATCAAAGGGATGTTCCTGCAGGTGAGACTAGTGGATGAGGACGAGCCCCTGCTGCGGTTCCTATGGAGAGAGAGGATCGGAGATGAGAACCCAACCATCTACCAGTGGGAAGTACTCCCCTTCGGAACCACATGCAGCCCGTGCTGTGCTACATTTGCACTACAGAAACACGTCGCAGAGGACCCAGCAGCAGATGAAGAGGTCCGACACAGTGTGAAGAACAGTTTCTACGTGGACAACTGTTTACAAAGCGTTTCGACTCAAGAAGAAGCCGAGGCTCTCCTAATCAAGCTACGCGCCTCCCTGATCAAAGGCGGCTTTGATCTCAGGCAGTGGGCCAGCAGTGACCCGCACGTATTGCACAGCCTCTCCCCCGCGGACAAGGCTGCCAGCAGCGAGACCTGGATGGCGACCATCCCAGGAGAAGCCCAAGAAATGACACTGGGACTAGTCTGGCGCTTCAAAACAGACTCGCTCCACTATAGACACAAGCCCTTGACTCCAGAGCAGGGAAGGTCGACGGCGACACCGACCACCAGACGGAGTGTGTACAGAACACTCGCCAGACAATATGACCCGTTGGGATGTATTCTACCTTACACCACCAGGGCGAAGATGATTGTGCGAGCACTATGGGACAAGGACCAGGGCTGGGACGACCCAATACCCGCACACCTTGCCTCAACATGGAGAGAGTGGGAGACGGAACTCCGCTCACTCCCCGGCGTCAATATACGCCACAGCTACTTCCCATCCACAGTGAGGCCGGAGACATGCAAGATTGATCTACACGTCTTCAGCGACGCCTCCGAAGTAGCCTATGGATCGGTGGCCTACTTGCGTGCCCAAGAGAAGGGAGGAAAGATACACACTGCTTTCGTCCTGGCTCGCTCAAGAATAGCCCCACGAAAGCAACAATCTATCCCGCGTCTAGAGCTCTGCGCAGCCCTAGCAGGAGCGCATCTAGCCACGTTAATCCAACGTGAACTCACCATTCCGGTGCACAGAACAATCTTGTGGTCAGATTCCACGACAGTACTCACATGGATCAAGTCTGATTCATGCAGATACAAAGTCTTTGTGGGAGTCAGAGTCACCGAGATTCAAGAGTTAACAGAAGCAGCGAGCTGGCGGTATGTGGACACCAAACACAACCCAGCTGACGTCATCACCCGGGGAATGTCTCTGGATGACCTCACCCGTCGCAACATCTACAGTGACGGACCAGAATTCCTCAAGCTCCCCGAAGAAGAGTGGCCTACGCCCACCCCACGGGAGGCAAGTGACGAGGAGGCTGAGAACAAGAAACCTATGTTCTGTGGACTGAGCACAGTCGCCTCCACAGACCCCAACATAGATGACTGCATTACCCTAGAGAGTGCGCAGCAAAGAACACTCCTGTGGCACCACCCAGAGATTCAGTCCACCACTGACATGTCAGCAGCTGACTACGAAGAAGCAGAACTTCTTCTACTACAACGAGCCCAGAGAGACTCGTTCCCCGATGAGCTAGACTGTCTACAGGGAGGAAAGCCCGTCCCATCAGACAGCAGACTGCTCCACCTGGCACCCGAGAGTGACGCCCATAATCTCATCAGAGTGGGTGGTCGCCTGCGGAGAGCCCCCGATCTACCGGATGACATTAAGTACCCGATGGTCTTGAACAGCCGACACAAGGTCACAGAGCTGATCATAAAGAAATACGACGAGGATGTACACCACGCAGGAGCAGAGAGAGTCTTCGCGGAGATCAGACGTCGCTATTGGATACTTCAAGGAAGAGAAGCGGTGCGACGCTTCCAGCGAACCTGTCTAGACTGCCGAAAGTGGCGCGCGCAGCCCAGCATACCACGGATGGCTGACATACCTCCCTGTCGCCTCCGACTCGGCGACAAGACATTCCACTCCACAGGCATGGACTGTTTTGGCCCGTTGTATATAAAGAGAGGAAGGGGAACCGAGAAGCGGTGGGGTATTGTATTCAAATGCATGACCACCAGAGCGATACATATCGAGCTCCTTCCGACCATGAGCGCAGACTCATTCCTTATGGCCTTCCGAAGATTCACATCACGGAAAGGAAAACCGTCTACATTGTTGTCTGATCACGGGACAAACTTCAAAGGCGGAGAAAGAGAGCTGAGAGAGAGCTTCCAAGCTATGGGCCCAGAACTTAAGACCCACCTAGCTCCATCCCAGATTGACTTCCAGTTTAATCCCCCGAACGCACCCCACTTCGGTGGAACCTGGGAACGAGAAGTACGTTCTATAAAGACAGCCCTGTACGCCGTGCTTGGGGCCCAGACTGTGGCGGAGGAAGTCCTAATGACAGTCCTCACGGAGATCGAGGGAGTATTGAACTCAAAGCCCCTCGGTTACGTCTCCAGTGATGTAGCAGATGTCGACCCAGTCACCCCCAACACACTCTTAATGGAGCGGCTGGACCCCGCGCTACCCCAGACAATGTACAGGCCTGAAGAAGCGAACGGCCGAAGAATGTGGAGGTACAGTCAAGTACTAGCTGACAAGTTTTGGAGCAGCTTCCTACTCCACTACCTACCGTCTCTACAGACCCGCCAGAAGTGGGTAAAAGAGAGAGACAATTTGACAGAAGGAACAGTCGTCATGATTATCGACCAGTCACTACCCAGAGCTATGTGGCCGGCTGGCCGCGTAAGCAAAGTGATCACCGGTGCCGATGGCAAGGTCCGAGCAGCTGAAGTACTCGTCCAAGGGCGAACTTACACACGACCCGTGGCGAGGCTAATAGAACTGCCCCGACTCCCAGACACTATCGATGATGACCATGACCCCATGACTTTGTGAGTTGACTGACCCTTACAGCGGACCTTGAGTGGTAGACAGTGCGGTTAATCTGTCTCTGCTTAGCTAATTAGGTGGGACTAATTAGGGGGCGGCTGTTGTGAAGGATCAGATTAAACCGAATATATATATTTATTTATATATATATATTTAAATAGTATTTGTATATCGTTTGATATCCCCTGTATATTCCTTGTACAATATGCACTGAATATCCCTTTAGTCTACTAAACAGCCCATAATAGTTTCATTCTACCATTGGACGAGAACCTGGCGCCAGCAGCCATACCCCTAGGTCCAAGTTCAATCGTGCCGCCCAACATGTCGTGGCAAGCCCGGTTCCGCGTAGGAATACGTCTGGCGAAATACGAATGGTACTATTTGTTCACAGCGCATATATGGCGCAAGTAAAGTAGAACTTTCCTTTTAGTCCATTAGTTCTTTACCCTCCAACCGAGTAACAGACGCGAAGCCTCACCCACGACGCACGTGTGGTGCAGTAAGGCCTACTTGGCCTCAGAATAGGCATTGAGATATCGTGTGGATTAATAGTTGAATTGTCATAGTTTGGCACGATACCGTCGAGTTGGACGTATTCTATTAAGCTAATAATAGTCTATTTATGTATGGTGCATCGTTCGGTTAGAGCTATAAAGTGAGCAGCACCCCCATCGTTCCTGACGTTATCTGGAGTCTTAACCAGGCTGGGCAGACCACTAGTGGTGCTTGCATCCGAGGAGCTCCGGGCCAGGACGACTGGACCTGTACATTGGATTACTCTACCCGGACGACGGCGAGCCTTCCACGGCTTGGATTATGCTTTGGGTGCTTTGATTATTCCATGGATAACGGCCAACACTGCGGAGTGTTGGAACTACCCCCCGGAGAGGACTCCAGGTGAGACGGCGCTCTACACCAGTGAGGTCGCCTCACGTCTCTCCGCTGTGGACCGGCAGCTACCGTCCACCAGAGGGTCCAGCTGTATTCGTCTGCGGACCGAGGTTCTGTGGGCACCGTGTTCAAGACTTTGAATTCTCCCAAGAAATCGTCGGCCAGATGGGATACCGCCAGCGGCTTCTCTAACCCCCCCCTCCTACTGTCTTACAACCAGCGGGACCCCCCCCCCCCTTAGTGTATCCAGCTATAATCATTTAAGTACCATCGCTATAGTTCCCTAGAGAACCAGGTTGTATACTTACTCCCTGCGTAACCAGAGATTGGACATTCAATGTTGATTTACCTACGAATACTCATTTGCCATACAAGTGCATTTCAAATCATAAGTGTAAACAAGTGAACGTTGTATATACCTTTTGCTATATTAAATATTCGATTTGTACATTTGTGTGGACTTCGTTTCATCAGGTGGGAAAGTGTTCATCATATTTATATCATGTACTGGATGGCCAGAAGTTAAAGTACAAGAGGTAGTGGTTTAATAATACCATACTTAACAATACAGTCAGGGAATTGTACCCCTCAGTTACAATAGTTCATGTTCATTCATAATGGAGGTATATAAAAAGATGTCCCACTAGTTATGAATAAGTGTGACATAAATATGTATGTTGAATAGAAATGTATCTTGTGCTGTATAATGTATCTAATTTAGAAATTTATATTTCTACGAAGCCTTATAAAAACATTTATTGGTGTGAAATCCCACGGCACACTGGATCTCACTTCAGTGTGGCGCGTCGGTGAAAAAACAACGCCTGTCCGCCTCCTCTGGTACTGGAAGTGTGGAATATATCCGCCGTCAATATATACCATTATGTAACCTCCTCTGGATTCAGACATCAATATTGGCAGTGCGTTTACCCATCAAAACAGTGTTGCACTTGCAGTATGACCTCTTTTTCTTCTCCCTGTCAAAGCAAAGGTGTTAATTGTAAAACGTGCACAGGTTAATTAACCCTTGTGTGGTGTTTGCGTCTGTGTGACACATTTTCAATGTTTACTAAAAGAGAAATGATGCAATTAATACTTTTTTTTTTTTTACTTGAGACTTGTTGGCCTTGGCTCGTTTTATGTGAAGAACATATATAACCCATTTACATTGAGCGCATACTGTGCCCCCCCCCCCCCCCCATACACATTAATATTACATACGTGCTGTTCGGCTCCACTGAACCAAAACGTGTGGAAATTGTAGGTGGAATCAAGTACATATGGTAAAAATGAAACAAAAATGTTCACTGTGTTCCTTCACTGTCTGCCTCCACCTTGTTTGATTTATATATTTCAAGATAAACATGATTTATTCCATTCACGTCTTGATTTAAAAAATGTACAGACATTTTATCACACAAAACGAAGAGCACTTTTATTGATATGTGATCTAGCAGAGGTAAATGGCAAATATGAACTATATGCTGTCTATATTGCTTGTAATTGAGATAAAGTTAACATCTGTTATGTATTTTTTTTACATGAATTGTTATGGCTTTATCGTTTTAAAATCCCAATAATGTTGTGGGTCCACCAGACATGAGAACACTGGGTGAGTAACAACACATGAACACAAGGGTTGAAGGAGAACACCACACAAGGGTTAAAGGAGAACACCACACAAGGGTTAAAGGAGAACACCACACCAGGTTAAAGGAGAACACCACACACGGGTTAAAGGAGAACACCACACAAGGGTTAAAGGAGAACACCACACAAGGGTTAAAGGAGAACACCACACAAGGGTTAAAGGAGAACACCACACAAGGGTTAAAGGAGAACACCACACAAGGGTTAAAGGAGAACACCACACAAGGGTTAAAGGAGGACACCACACAAGGGTTAAAGGAGAACACCACACAAGGGTTAAAGGAGAACACCACACAAGGGTTAAAGGAGAACACCACACAAGGGTTTAAGGAGAACAGGCTTGGCGATTTGATAATTGCATCATTCCAAATCACGATTTTGATTAAAAAACTATTAATCGTGCAGCCCTAGTATTCACTGACTTTGGGAAGTATTTTGACATGTACATGGGTACCTTGGTCGTGTAGTGTATCTTGTAGACCAGGCCCATTGCAAGTTGCTGTACTCTAGGTTTAAGGAGAACACCACACAAGGTTTAAGGAGAACACCACACCAGGGTTAAAGGAGAACACCACACAAGGTTTAAGGAGAACACCACACAAGGTTTAAGGAGAACACCACACAAGGTTTAAGGAGAACACCACACAAGGGTTAAAGGAGAACACCACACAAGGGTTAACATCACATGCCTATATACCAGAAAGGGATAATGGATGTCATGATCTCATTTCAGTGCAGCCTGTGTTGATCTGCCGGGGGGGCCTTTTGAAAGGGCCACAGATTTATAGCCAGCCACCTTTTGGTCCCTGAAAAGTGATCTCATCTTTGCTGGCGCGGGGGCGAAAAAGGTAAGGCCATAGATTACATTAAAATGTATTGTCATCATACAGCACAACGGAAATAAGTTTGGCATCCAACCAGAGTGCAAATGTAACAGTAAAATGCAACAGCAATATACAATGTACAGGTTATTAAACTGTGTACAAAAAGTACTACTGAGTATAGTGCTAATCAGATCAGATGTATGTACAGAGCTGTAGTATTAATATGTACAGTGATACAGGTATAAAGACACTATGGTAGTAGTCATACTGGCCAGCAGCGTAACTAGTAAGAGTAGGTAAGGGATATGTACAGATATAGCTCTAGTATCTACAGATATGTAAAAGGCCTATGTGCAGGTAAATACAGAGAGGTGTGAATATATATATATATGAGAGAATATATATACTGTACTATACTGTGCCGGACTAACAGCGCTCTCTACTCAAGACATTGCTATGTGAAACCCAAGAAGACAAGGTGTGAGGAATGTGTGCTCTGCCATCCTCTCTGGAGTTCTGAGCCCTTCTCGCAGAACCTCGCAGAACCGTGGGATTGGATCTCGCTTTCCGCTTTACCATCCGCCTGGAATGAGATGACAGTGGGCTGCTGAAGCAGAACTCACACAGGAGTCCATGCCGACACACGTGTCACGGAGTGTGAATGCTCCTTTGGTGGGGGAACAGGTGAATCGGGGCTAAGGACTAAGAGAGGGGGGTTACGTGACTGCCCATAGAGCACCTCATCACTTAAAAAGCATAGCTGAAGTGTGAATGACATGGACAAGAAGAAATAAAGCTTTAAAATGAAAGGAAAGGAGCGAGAGGTTTTGGTACCTTTTATGGAGGGACTCTTACTTTGAAAAGCTGTTTGTATGATGGTCCTGAATGTGAAGAGAATGCAAAAGCATACAAACGAAGCAGTCGCATAATACAAAGAATTACCTTGCGGGGCTTGCGGTATCTTTACTGGACAATTGGTTGACTCTTACTGTCGTGTCCAGAATGGACTAGAATCGGAAAATAATCAAACCAAGCAGCTGCATATTAGATTTGCTTCCCTCAAACCGCTGAGTGTTTTGTGTGTGTCCGTCTGCCGTTATTTCCCGTCACGCTTGGGCTCTGTCGAACTGACATACGGATCCAAGCTTTCCAACAGCTCACAGAATACTGTGTAAGGTCTTTCATCTCCTCTCCACTCAACACAGTACCATGTGGACTAAAGATACATTAACACTTCAAAGAGCCGAGGTGATGATTTGATCCTTAAAAACGTAATTAACATATCAAACCAGACTGCTCAACAACAACAAGTATGTTGTTCCCTTTCTTTCATTCTTTAAAAAAAATATACCTCACGTTGAAAATGTACCGGAGCATCTCTGGAGTTGTTTATAGTGTGTCTGTAGTGTGGCTGAATCTTAACACTTACACTACCACACTATAGAAGGTTAACCCTTCTACTACCACACTACAGACGGTTAACCATTTTACTACCACACTACAGACGGTTAACCCTTGTACTACCACACTACAGACGATTACCCGTCTGTAGTGTGGTAGTGAAAGGTGTGGGGCTCCTGACCTAGATGGAAGCAAGTTCAAATGACAATTGCAACAAGTAGACTCAGTCAGATTTTCAAGTTTAAAAAGAAAATTATATTTATTGAGAGGGGAATAGGGGTGGGGGAGTAACGCAAGTGAAATCCTTCCCGTCCGGGGTGCTGGCTTCACTCGGCCTGAATAGAGAGAGCAGAGGAGAGATGGTGAGGGTTAGTGTGGTAGTTCGCTCAAAAAATGCGGGGCTTCTATCGATTCCTAGGGTTAAAAAGAAATCCGCCGGCCACAGAGCCTTTGTCTACCGCGCTCCCTACCTGTGGAACAAATTACCTGCCGTCGTCAGGGGTGCCTGCTCTGTTGAAGCTTTTAAATCCCTCCTTAAGACCCATCTCTTCTCTCTCTCCTTCAACCTACCCTGATCTCACCTGGTCGGGGACTGACCCTTAGATTAATCCTTCTAGTTTAGTTAGGATGTCTATTTGCTCCCATGTCTGCTTTTCTGCAGACATGGGAGAACCTTTTTAACCTCTGTCTCTGTCTCAACCGGTCCCATGGAACAGCTTCATACTGCCTTCTGATTGGCCTGCAGTGCTGAACCTTCTGAGTGACTTCTCCTGCCCCCACGGGGCATACGGCCCTGAGTCTTGTATCTCATCCTGTATCCATACGCTTGCAGTAGTTCTATCTATTACTCAATTTCACAATTTTCTTATGATTCCATGCATATGCTCACTACATGTATTTATTGCTCCATCTCCGCCCACTACAAACATGGGAACTCTCTAACCCCTGTCCCAACCCCCCCCTCTCTCTGAGTGATTGTCTCGTAGTGCTGACCAAGGTGGTGGATGTCTCGGGTCTTGGCCAAGATTGCAGTGACTGTTCTACGTGCACCACTGAGGCCATGGATCAGCTTCTTACCGTCTTCTGTCCGTGGTCTGTCAACGTGGTTCAGACGCTCATTGCTGGGTTCTACTTCTAGTACTTCTATTCTATTCACATAATATGCTTACTACATATATGTATTCTATTCACATATATCCTTACCACTTGTATCTATTGCTATGTCCGCCCATCACAATCACGCAAACTGTCTAACGCCTGTCCCATCTCCCTGTCTCCCTGTCTCCCTGTGAGTGGCTGTCTCGGAGTGATGACCGGAGTGTTGGACGTCCCGTGATGAAGACCGGGAGGATGCGACCCTATCTGCGCCGCCCCTGTGCCTCAAATAGATCCGCTATCAGCTCTATCTTTAATCTTTCAAAATGTTCAGTTGCTAATGCTATCCCTATCAGCTCTATCTTTAATCTTTTAAAATGTTCAGTTGCTATCGGATGCATTTATCTGTGTTTCACTACCCATATGAGTGCATGCCTACCAACTGTTCGCCTGTTTTATTGCAACACTACTATCACCGACATCTAAGAAGGGAGATCCCCCCTTGAATGGCCCTTCTAAGGTTTCTCTCCTCCACATTGTCTGTGGTGAATTTTTTTCCTATTGCTAGGTTTTAGTGAGTTTTTCCTTACATTTGCGTGGGGTATGTCTGGGAGTGTTGCATTTATAATATTTTTTTTGGAATTTTATTGTTTTGTTCTTGACTTATTGTGATGTTTCTTCTTGACTTGTTTAAAGAAGACGTGTCCGGCCCATGGGGACATTAACGTGTGTTGTCGGGCCTTACAAATACATTTTATTTGATTTAATTTGATTTAGTGCTTTGATGTTCCGCGAAGGAGATGGGCCATTAAAAAAAAACGTCCAGGCTATCTAAGAGCGTAGCCGGGTAACGGCCACGAGGACCGGAGCCTGCTACGCCAGACTGCCGCGTGGCAGATTAACGTAAGGTTATGTATATAACCGAGTTCTGTGAATTATGGCGACGCTCAGCATCATCTGCACTGTACTTCACTTCGTGCACGAGCCTGAATAAAAAATTCCACCATATACCTTTACATCCCAACATTCGTCTGGCCACACCCCCATCCGCTTACCTTCATAAGCAGGTGTGTGGTCACCTACTCGCCTCCTTCCCAAACTTTCACCACAAGGCGAGATCAAGGGCCGCAGCAGCGTCTGATGCTGAGTGTCGCCATAATTCACAGAACTCGGTTATATACGTTATATACGTTCTGTTTCATTATGGCTTTTGCTCAGCATCATCTGCACAAGAGGAGCTGAGCGGGAGCCATAGCTCGACAAATGTACCCCGCTGAGGCCCCCCACAACCATCAGACCGGGGAGGACCGAGCCCCCCGACCCTCCCTAATGGAGGATACCCCCCCTATTGGAGGCTTACGGGAGGGAGACGGATCCGACCGTGCAAAGAGGAACTCAAGCAACACAACGCACAGGGTGAGCAGACCGTGGCTTGACCCCACGACTACACACACGCACAACCCGCATGCCACCAGGGAACGAACGGAAGGAACAAACCTCGTTACTGCCCCCAAAATCACAGGGTCAAGAGCAAACCCAACCCTGTGGCAAGGCTGTAGCAGCGGAGCGCGAAGGAAGACCCAGACCCACTGAAGGGACTGGATCCCCTGGAAAAAAGGGGGCCCAGAGAGGTCAATGACGCCAGGCATCAAGACCCCACCAGGCGGTCACTTAGTGACACCGCCCCCCACATCGCCAGCGTATTCGGAGAAGGCCCCTCCAAGAGCGGGCCCTTTCCCCCCAATAGCACACCGCCTGGCACACTGACCCTGCAGAACAGGCAGTCAGCATGGCCGTAAGCACTCAAAGGTTAACCAACGGAAGCAGGCAGCGCACCGGGGAAACCAGGCAGCAGGCTGTAACCTGAGCCTGGAGCACTGCGGACAAGACAGGCGCCAAAGGAGTCAGCTGAAAACAGCCCCCCCGGCGGAAGGGGCGTATGCTGGCGTTGTTGATCACCATGACAAAGCCTCCATTAAAAAAAAACCCACCCAGAGGGGTCGAGGCAGAGAAGGCTGACATGATTGGCAGACGTCATGAACGTGCAGGGGCACACTCAACCGGGTAACCCAGGAGTTGACTCTGCTCCAACACACCAGGGAATCAACTACCCTCTCGGTACAGACGGTGGTTGTTCCTATAACCCCTCAAGAAAAAACTCCAAAACACACCTGCGGGTATACAAATGTTTCAGTTTCCAAAAAAGGGTTATCCCAGGCCTACAGTATCAACAAAACTTTACTTCGGACCGGGCCCGGCGGCCCGGGAAGCACACAGGATTACCAGAGGGGGTCCAGAATACCACCCCAACAGCCCCCTCTTCGCCATGCGTGAGAGAGGAGCGAAAGAAGGAGAACCAGCCCCTTACAATAGTGCCAGGTACAAAAGAGTACCCAACAAAGGGTCTCCACAACGCCTAACCCTGTGACACCCGGGCCGACCCGGCATTTTTCCCCCTGAAAAAAGCCCAAGTCCCTCAGGGTACCAGAACAGCAGATCTGCATCCCCGGCGGACAACGGGTTAACTGATCTGGACCAGCGTGACCAGAACCAGTCCCGTGCCCTAACCACGCCAACATGCCTACTCCAGGAGAAGGGACAGATATGCGTGTTGATCTAAAACATGAAAAGAGGGCGCCACCCAGACAGGCCGGTTTGAACCGTGCTCGGTGGCCCACCCCAAGGGCGTCAGACCCCTCTACCTATGTTCTGATCTATTCCGTTAACATCCCCCAGATATGAACGAGAATCTGTCGAGACCCAGTAACAGGCTCTCGGAAGAGGAAAAATCCCAGTTGCTTTATAAAAACGCTGTTTTAATAACAAGCAACCAAGGCGTACTAGCCACCCGCATGATTCTTATCAGAAACACCCCGAGCCAGCACTATGCATGCGTCGGGACACAAAACACATCAATGAACAGTCTAACCAGACCCCACATTGATCCCTCAAGGCGCCTGGGAGAACGACAAGAAGGGTGTGGTGCTTCATATACTCCACACTTTTTATTAAAAAAGAAAGAAACACCGACTGACATGAATCCCACTTGACGCAGCCGAGGATAAAAACTGTTTACATTTTTATATCCCGTCATCCCTACCACAGAGGATAGACGGAACTCCCCAGAGAGACTTCCCACGTGAGCCATAGATTGAAAAGCCACGGTAACATTGAGTCATGTGACCAACCGACTCAAGTTACGCGTATATCGAGCGTAGTGGAACCTTAAGTCCTACGCTCTATCCCGACACTTGACAATAACAGACCCTACATACGGGTCTAACTCACGGAAGCCATCGTCCAATAGCAACGTGCGTAGTGACGTGTGCTACGACGGGGGGAAACCCAAGACTCAACGCCTGTGATAGGTGCAGAGTCTGGGAACCCCACCCCCCCCCCCCCCCCACCCCCCCCTCCCTGCCAAGCCGTCTAACAGCTTGGCCCTGACTGAACTAATAAGAGAGGAATAAACCCCCTGACCAATCAGAAGAGGGAAGGAGGGGTTTATCCGGTACCCCCTCACAAGCCCAACCCTTGCATACAACAACAACAACTAGCCATATGATACCTTTAGTAGCAATGCTAATGAATAGCGCAAGCTAATACAATGCACGCTAACCACAGATAATCTGTGAACAGGGTTTATAACAAGACCAAGTCGCGTGTGTGTGTGAATCCTACACCCGCATCCATGTTGTAACACAGAAAAAACATTGATAGAGAGAGAGAGAACGGCTGAGCCGTGGTACGTTTTCATACGAGCATTACTGCAAACCCAACACAATAGTGTTGTAGCTCAATATCACTGTGTAAGCAACAGAGCACACAACTAGCCTCTACCTTTATGTGGAGATTCAGGCCGAGGCAGAAAAAAACCTTTTTCAACCGAGTGTAGGCTGCAGGCCTTGCTTAAGCTCTAACATGAATGTAACCCTCCTATCAACCCATACTAGCGAAGATTCACACGTTGCAACCCCATCATATGTTTGGTGAATAAACACACAGTTTGTTAACAAAAAATACAGTCCCCCTTTAGAGGGGACTCTTTATTTTTGAACAAAATCATAGCGGGGCCGGGAAGGGAAAACAGAGGGGGGGACCACAGGGGGAAAAAGTCACTGGGTCCTAGCGACGCCTGCCACGAGCCGCTCGGGATTTGCCACCTCGTGGAGCACCGGAGGGACGGTAAATGATCGGCGGCTGGTCTCGACGATCCCTACCGTCGCTTCCCGGCGTAGATTTGCCGGCTGTCGTAGCGGAGGCGCCCTCTCTCCTCCTGGCCTTCTTCCCCGAAGGTCCAGCAGTGGCGGTGGTGGCAGCGGCGGCCACGGCGGAGGATGCTCGACGACGTGGCGGCCGTCTGACTCCACCGGCGACATCGGGAGGGGGCTGGAGCACGGATCGCTCCTCCTGCATCTCTCTGCAAGTCGAGGTCATCAATTGCAGGGCCGTCCCGAATAGTCCAGCATCGGAGAGGGGTGCCGTCAGAAGTGGAACTCTCTTCTTCTCCGGCACACGAGCCTGCTCCAGCCAAAGGTGGCGCTGGACCAGAGTTGCCAGGGCGCGCACTTTCCCAGCGGCTATAGCCTGCGGCTGAGTCAGATGCAGGATGGCTCCTGCCGACTGGGCGAGCTGGTCATGTTGTACATCAGTCAGCTCCGTGCCGCCCGTCAATATCCCGGACATGAATCTCGCCAGCTGCGCCATGTTAGACGCGGCAGCTAGAGATTGTGTTCCGGTGATAAATGACTGGTCGCTCCAATATGCCAACCGCCTCGCCGATTTCCCTTGGGGAACCGGCTTCCGTAACGGCTCCCACACCACCTCCGGACAAAGGAGCGCCGCCATCGGCCTATCAAGCCGTGGCACGCCCTCCTTCATACCGTCGACCAAACCCGCCACCCGCGTGACTTGCACGTAGGCAGGAGTAAGGCCTATGTTGTGGGAGACCACCTGGCCTTGACGGACATAGGCCGCCATTGAGGGGAAAAATGGGTAGACAACGTCCACCCCTCTCACCGGGCGACGTTGCCTATGAGATCATCAGGGACAGGAACAGGCAGTGGCTGCGGCAGTGGCACGCCGTTTGCGACTGCCTCCGCCACCATGAGCTCGGGAAACAAAGCACGCAGTTCCCCTTGCAGACTTTCCTCGGCATCCCGCCGACGAGTCAGAGGTTCTACCCCAACGTCTTCGAACGAGGTGCCCCAAGGAGACATCTCACCCCCCTCCAGTGTTACCTGGACGGGCGGGATACATGTCTCCACCGGGCATGTAGAGACCGACGCATCCTCACCAGGCTCCAGCAACTCACCAAAACTGGGCCGTTCGCGTCTGCAAGCCACCATCTTGCGACGGGAGCGAGCTGACGCAAAAAGTTTGCGTCTCAAATCCCCCGCAACCAAGGGAACCGGCCGCCGAGAGGCAAACTACCCATCGGACGCCTACCGGGCGTGGCTGCCGACCACGAGAGAGGTCTCAGCCCCGCTCCAAGATGCACGACAGAGGCGGAAATGGAGAACCGCTGGTGAAGAGTAGCGTTGCGAGCGCGACTCTCCGAAGTAGACATTATGACTTAGTTTTTTTCTGTCGAAATATATGAGAGAAGAAAAAAACAAGCAACAATGTAAACACGTCTCAACTTTCTTCAGCTAACAACCTCGTCAAGTGTGGGATCTACCGAAGGCACTTCCTTGTGGTGAAAGTGAAGAAGGAGGCGAGTAGGTGACCACACACCTGCTTATGAAGGTAAGCGGATGGGGGTGTGGCCAGACGAATGTTGGGATGTAAAGGTACATGGTGGAATTTTTTATTCAGTGCTCGTGCACGAAGTGAAGTACAGTGCAGATGATGCTGAGCGAAAGCCATAATGAAACAGAACCTTCTGTAGTGTGGTAGTGAAAGCGTTAACCTTCTATAGTGTGGTAGTGAAAGGTTAACCTTCTGTAGCGTGGTAGTGAAACGGTTACCCTTCTGTGGTGTGGTAGTGAAAGGGTTAACCTTCTCTGGCGTGGTAGTGAAAGGGTTAACCTTCTGTAGTGTGGTAGTGAAAGGTTAAGCTTCTGTAGCGTGGTAGTGAAAGGTTAACTTTCTGTAGTGTGGTAGTGAAAGGTTAACCTTCTGTAGTGTGGTAGTGAAAGGTTAACCTTCTGTAGTGTGGTAGTGAAATGGTTAACCTTCTGTAGTGTGGTAGTGAAAGGGTTAACCTTCTATAGTGTGGTAGTGAAAGGGTTAACCTTCTGTAGTGTGGTAGTGAAAGGTTCATTATATTGTTTACACTGCTTATTTTTCTCATATTTCTATATTTCGATCTATTTGTATTGCCTATTTATGTCTTTCTACTATTACCCTTCAGCCTGTACCCCCCCTCCCCCATGCTACTATGAGGCCTGCATTTCCCCAAGGGAATCAATAATGGAATATCTTATAGCAGGACTCTGTCTCTTCTGAGGACAACAGCAGAGAGGGTAGGATCTTTTAACTGAATAATACTGTGTACATCATTTTGAAGTGTGTGACTAAATTGTGTTGTGGAAATTGTTTGTAATTAGTTTCACCCAGCTGACAGAAACTGGAGGTGTGGCCTTTGTGCATGTAGTTAAGTGGGCACTTGTGACAGTTTTTCTGCTTAAATACCAGCTTTTTCTCTGTTGGATTCATTCTGAGGACAACAGCAGAGAGGGTAGGATCTTTTAACTGAATAATACTGTGTACATCATTTTGAAGTGTGTGACTAAATTGTGTTGTGGAAATTGTTTGTAATTAGTTTCACCCAGCTGACAGAAACTGGAGGTGTGGCCTTTGTGCATGTAGTTAAGTGGGCACTTGTGACAGTTTTTCTGCTTAAATACCAGCTTTTTCTCTGTTGGATTCATTCTGAGGACAACAGCAGAGAGGGTAGGATCTTTTAACTGAATAATACTGTGTACATCATTTTGAAGTGTGTGACTAAATTGTGTTGTGGAAATTGTTTGTAATTAGTTTCACCCAGCTGACAGAAACTGGAGGTGTGGCCTTTGTGCATGTAGTTAAGTGGGCACTTGTGACAGTTTTTCTGCTTAAATACCAGCTTTTTCTCTGTTGGATTCATTCTGAGGACAACAGCAGAGAGGATAGGATCTTTTAACTGAATAATACTGTGTACATCATTTTGAAGTGTGTGACTAAATTGTGTTGTGGAAATTGTTTGTAATTAGTTTCACCCAGCTGACAGAAACTGGAGGTGTGGCCTTTGTGCATGTAGTTAAGTGGGCACTTGTGACAGTTTTTCTGCTTAAATACCAGCTTTTTCTCTGTTGGATTCATTCTGAGGACAACAGCAGAGAGGGTAGGCTCTTTTAACTGAATACTGTGTACATCATTTTGAAGTGTGTGACTAAATTGTGTTGTGGAAATTGTTTGTAATTAGTTTCACCCAGCTGACAGAAACTGGAGGTGTGGCCTTTGTGCATGTAGTTAAGTGGGCACTTGTGACAGTTTTTCTGCTTAAATACCAGCTTTTTCTCTGTTGGATTCATTCTGAGGACAACAGCAGAGAGGATAGGATCTTTTAACTGAATAATACTGTGTACATCATTTTGAAGTGTGTGACTAAATTGTGTTGTGGAAATTGTTTGTAATTAGTTTCACCCAGCTGACAGAAACTGGAGGTGTGGCCTTTGTGCATGTAGTTAAGTGGGCACTTGTGACAGTTTTTCTGCTTAAATACCAGCTTTTTCTCTGTTGGATTCATTCTGAGGACAACAGCAGAGAGGGTAGGATCTTTTAACTGAATAATACTGTGTACATCATTTTGAAGTGTGTGACTAAATTGTGTTGTGGAAATTGTTTGTAATTAGTTTCACCCAGCTGACAGAAACTGGAGGTGTGGCCTTTGTGCATGTAGTTAAGTGGGCACTTGTGACAGTTTTTCTGCTTAAATACCAGCTTTTTCTCTGTTGGATTCATTCTGAGGACAACAGCAGAGAGGGTAGGATCTTTTAACTGAATAATACTGTGTACATCATTTTGAAGTGTGTGACTAAATTGTGTTGTGGAAATTGTTTGTAATTAGTTTCACCCAGCTGACAGAAACTGGAGGTGTGGCCTTTTGCTGCAGGTGTCACTCATCAGTAATTAGTGATAGTGATTTAAAGACTTGCTGGCTTAGCGTCAGCGAAGCGTCGAGAAACGAAGAGGGACAAAGAGGAGGAGTTTTCCTGGAGTTCTCAGCAGAGGGATCCACCGATCCACCCAGTGCTAAGTACACCATAATCCCACATTTCCCTCCCACTCTGCTATTTCCCTACTATCTCGCTTCCTCCCTACCCCCTTCAACCTCCTCCTACCACTCTTGACACCACAATGTGCCTCATACCTATATCCACAATCTGCTCCTCAAGAACAGAATCAACCCATCCACGCCAGTTTGCTAGCAACCCGGCTAATCTCTCCTACCCTCCTACAGCCACTAATACACCTGTCACAGTACAGGGAGGCTTATGGAATTGTCAATCAGCAGTCAAGAAAGCTGACTTCATTACTGCCTACGCCCATAGTCTAAATCTGCAGCTCCTGGCTCTAACTGAGACCTGGATAACCCCCAATAACTCGTCAACACCTGCAGCATTATCTACAAACTATAACTTCACTCACACACCTCGACCCTCCAGACGGGGTGGAGGCACTGGCCTCATGACATCTCCTTCATGGGCTACAAACCTAACGCAACTCCCAGAACTGTCACTCTCCTCCCTCGAATATCATGCAGTATCTGTCTCTAATCCTTTCAATCTCACCATTGTTACACTCTATCGCCCTCCAGGTCCCCTCGATCACTTCACAGATGAGCTGGACATGCTTGTAAGCTCCTTACCGGAAGATGGTACCCCGCTCCTTCTATTGGGCGACTTCAACCTGCCTGACTCATCTCAGTCGGTCCCAGTGGTCTCCCTCCTACAACAATTTGACCTGACTCCCACTGCCATGCCTCCCACCCACAAAGCAGGCAACTCCTTGGATCTCATATTTTCCCGTAACTCCAGCATCATTAACACCACGGTAACTCCCCTACATGTATCTGACCATTCCTTCATATCCTTCTCACTAACTCTCATGCTTAACCGAAAAGTCTTCACCCCAACTCAAACCGTCTCACTCAGACGCAACCTGCCCTCCCTATCCCCCTCCACCCTCTCCTCTGACATAATATCCGCTCTACCTTTGAGTGACACCTTCTCTGCTCACCCCACAGAGATGGCAACCTCCACCCTCCTCTCAGCCCTTGCAACCTCCTTCGACAAGCTCTGTCCCCTCGTTGAGAAACCTGCCCGCCGTTCCCCACCCAGTCCATGGCTGATGGATGCAGTGAGAGAACAAAGACAGGTCCTGAGAGCGGCTGAGAGGAAGTATAGAAAGTCACGCCTCACTGCTGACATCGACACATATCACAACCTCTTGTTAACATTCTCCAAAACCATTACTAATGCCAAAGCTTCTTTATTTCACCATAGAATCGAGGCCTCTGCCAAGAATCTTCGCAAACTGCATGCTACCATGTCCTCCCTCCTCACTCCCCCCCCACCTCCTCCTCCCTCATCTTTTTCTGCCGAAGACTTTGCGATCTTCTTTGAGGAAAAAGTGGAGAACATCCGCAGCTCCTTCTCCCAACCCCCACCCATTCCAAACGCTGAATCGAGAACCTCATCCTTCACTCTGTCATCTTTCTCTCCCATTACAGAAGCCGAGACCCTGACACTGGTAACGTCGAACCGTCCGACTACATGCCAGCTGGACCAGCTACCCTCCCCACTCCTCCAGACCATAGCACCGGACATCCTCCCATTCCTAACTGCAACCATCAACTCCTCACTCAACTCGGGGGTGGTCCCCACCTCCCTAAAACAAGCCAGAGTCACGCCCCTCATAAAAAAACCAACCCTGAACCCCACCGTCATAGCCAACTATCGTCCTGTCTCTCTTCTCTCCTTCCTTTCTAAAACACTTGAACGTGCTGTATCCAACCAACTTAGTGCTTATCTCTTACAGAATGACCTCCTAGACCCCAATCAGTCTGGCTTCCGGACTGGCCACTCCACAGAAACGGCCCTCATTGCGGTCACAGAGGCACTTCACTTAGCAAAAGCGAAAGGCCTCTCCTCTGTCCTGATTCTCCTAGATCTATCTGCAGCCTTCGACAGTCAACCATCAGATCCTCCTCGCGGCCCTCGCAGGAATGGGAGTGGCTGGATCTGCGCTGACATGGCTGACATCATACCTCAATGACCGCTCCTACCAAGTGTCATGGAGAGGGACTCTGTCGGCCACCCGCCCCCTCCGGACGGGTGTCCCCCAGGGCTCGGTCCTAGGACCCCTTCTCTTCTCCCTCTACACTAAATCACTGGGTAACATTATCACGTCTCATGGCTTCTCATATCATTGTTATGCCGATGATACTCAACTCTTCCTCTCCTTCCCTCCCTCAGATATCCATGTCTCTGAGCGGATCTCGGCCTGTCTGTCCGACATCTCCGCCTGGATGACGACCAACCACCTCAAACTGAACCTAAGCAAAACAGAATTGCTCCACCTGCCGGCCAAATCCTCCCCCCTGACCGACCCTCTCCATCACAGTCGAGAATGCAGCTGTGACCGCGTCGCCGACCGCCAAGAACCTTGGTGTTGTCCTCGACGACCAGCTGAACTTCTCTGCTCACATCGCAGCGACAACCAGAACCTGCAGATTCCTCCTGAGCAACGTCAGAAGGATACGCCCCTTCCTGACAAAAGAAGCCACCCAACTCCTCGTCCAATCAACAGTCATCTCCCGCCTCGACTACTGCAACGCACTGCTAGCTGGCCTCCCGGCCACTGCCACCAAGCCTCTTCAACTCATTCAAAACGCAGCGGCCCGCCTGATCTCAAACCTACCGAAGTCGGCCCATGTCACCCCACTTCTTAGGGACCTGCACTGGCTCCCCATTGCTGCACGTATCCGCTTCAAGGCCCTCGACCTAGCATACCGTGCGGCAAAGGGAACCGCTCCCGCCTACCTCCGGTCAATGGTCTCTAACTACACACCCTCAAGACCCCTACGCTCTGCATCTTCTGGCCGCCTCAGATCTACTCCTATCCAAGCTCCCGGAGGGTCATCAAAGAGAAGCCGCCTATTCTCAGTCC
>NC_140179.1:30953789-30993789 GCF_963971535.1 Notolepis coatsorum
ACACCATGGTTTTTATCTATTTACTTTTTTACTGTATGAAGCTCAATCTCAGGAGGCTCCTACAGAACCAAGCAGTTCACTATAATGTGCATGCATGTACCTTATATGTGACAAATAAAACAAAACTTGAAAAGCGAGATAGAGAGAGAGAGATAGAGAGAGAAAGAGAGATAGAGGGAAAGAGAGAAACAGAGAGAGAGATACAGAGAGAGAGAGAGAGAGAGAGAGAGGGAGAGATTTTGATTTTATAAAAAACTTTATTTATATACTAAAACTACAAGTGATGCAACAAAACATTCAAATAAATACCTCTCAACAAAAACAAACAAACAAACAAAAACAAAACAAACAAACAAACAAACAAAACAAACAAAAAAAATGCAATTAGGGACAACGATGCTGAAACTGAACTATATTGTCATGTGAATTTTCCCCAGTGGAAAACCCTCTAAGTGATCTAAGGTTCTGGGTGCATCAGAGAGAGAGAGACACCGGAGAGGCACTGTGGAAACTGCAGTTCTGAGAAGAACGTCTCTAGATTCACCTTTCCCTGTGTGGTGCTACACAGCAGGCCTGTGCGTGTGTGTGGCAGGCTACAGTCAAATCCTTTTCTGTGGAGAATTAGGGCTGACTCATCAGATGGCCCTCCTCCTTCAGCCTTGTCGTGTATACTCCTAAAGTTCACCAGTTGCATACCACAGGGCAGCGATGATGCCAGGGGCTGAAAGGAGAGCAGGGGGACTGAGATGCTCTCTGGACTGACAGCCTTATTAGTCAGTTTGTTATCCGTGACACCCTGTCCGAGGCCTCCGTTGTCATCCTGGTTCAGACGCCGCTCCAATATCACCTCCAGCTCCCCGGTGTGGAGACTGGCAGCCCCCAGTGACTTCCCAGCGAGCAGACTGAGTCGTGAGCTCAAGTCCCGTATGTAACCCATGCCGATCATAGGGTAGAAATTAGCCTGCAATGGCAGCTTGGCCATCGTCCTCCGATGCTGGATCTGGAAACCGTTGAGGTCGGTGTAGAACGTGTCTCTGCTGCTGATGTCCGAGCTGATCCTCATAGCCAGCTCCTTGCTGAACTCTCCTCTGATGTCTACTAGGTTATTGAGTGCCACAGTCATACCTTCCAACCCTTGAACATGGTAGAGGTGCTGGTAACATGAAGTGATGTCAGAGAAAACATCCCCCCTGGTGACTCTGATGAGAGGTTTGCTGAAGGAGTATGGCGTGGCCTTCCCATCGGGCATGAACCGATACGCTCCGCTCCTGTCTCTGCTGGATGTGGTTTCGTACCACAGGAACTGGACCTCAACCTTGTGTCCCGACCCGCCCTCCAGAAGCTGAAAACCCTCCATAAGTCCAGTCTTCACAGAGTTCCATAAATGTATATGAATATACTTGATGGTCAAAAATGTTTCAGCCTCCTGGCCCTGGTGGCGGGACACCTTGTAATGTTAAGACCTAAGTGACAGCTCACCAGTCCCGTCAATTTGTAAAAATCATATTCTGCTTCCTGGGTGATGCCCGACAGCGCCTCACTGACATGATAGATAGACATACCTAAACCTGGGACCTGAGGTAGGAATGTCAGTGAGGTCAGGGAGCAAATAGCTCTTTTCTTCATGTCCCTTGCCCCATACAAAAAAAAATTGCCACTCTAAAAACACTTCTCATTAGAAATAAAGAGTAAACCACCCATGTAAACAAAGTAAACAAAACAACAAAACTATACTGAGTCCACTCCATCATCTTCCTTTCTGAGGTCCCGCTGTACCTTCTGTCCAATTTTCCTCAACCTGTATATGTTATGGTTTGAAACCGACCCCAACAGCACGGCACAGACAGGTAGTTCAGAGTTAGCCAAAGACTAGGGCGTATTTATTTCTGAAACAGGAATGAGCGAAATAACAATAAGAACAACAAAGGGGAGAATGTTCTTGGCAGAGTTGTCTGCGGCTCTGCAGATCGTCCCGGTATTGAGATGGTGAAGCGGCGTAGCGCCACTGCCTCTGCGGCTCTGCAGCTACTCCAGGATCCAACTCGGGGAGGAACGGAGAGAGAGAGAGAGTGGTCAATAAACAAGCCAACGGAATACAGAGGCAGTCCAGTCCTCCTTAGCTGAGTCCAGTATAATCACACGTGACTTAATCTTCAGTGTTACCAACACACAAGTTTAGCTGAGTCCAGTACTATCATACGTGACTTAATCTTCAGTGTTACCAACACACAAGTTTAACAAAAACGGCAAATCTTCAGTGTTATCCAAACACACAGAAAACAGAGAATCCAAAAGGTTCGTTCCAAAAACTCACCAAAGCGCAAAGCGGGCAACGAGGCACAGCTCCAACGGATGATAGAGAAACACAACAGCGGCGACTTCCATAGACGTCCTGAAGAAAAACAGACGAGGTACAACAACGGGGGGAACAGGCAGCAGCAGTGGTAATCCAAAACGACCCGACCACGATTGACCTACTCATTTGAGTAGTGGAAAAGGGGTAGGATTAAATAAGTGTATACTTCTTCCTACTCTTTTTCGAACATGTAAATTGAGTTATGTTTTGCTTTTGTTTAGTTATTATTTTGTTTGAGTTATGTTTTGATTTTGTTTAGTTATTTATTTTGTTTGTATTCATTTACATGTTCGAAATAAAGATTTAAAAAAAAAAAAAAAAAATGAATGAATGAATGAAAACTTTATTTAACAGATTGCAGAATGGGTACATTTACATTTACATTTAGTCATTTAGCTGACGCTTTTATCCAAAGCGACTTACAAGTTCTGTGCGACAAGACAGCAAGAAGGGTATAACTATCAGCTGAGTAACAATGTTCATCAAAGTGTTGCATGTTACAGTGTAGGTTAGTTTATTAGGACAAGTGCATGACATTAAGGTTAGTCGGGGTTAGATTTTTTTTTTTTTTTATCATTTCAGATAATGGTTGAAGAAGTGAGTCTTTAGTCGACGGCGAAAGATTGGACGGGATTCGGCTGTCCTAACTGGGATGGGTAGTTCATTCCACCATTGTGGGGCAAGGACTGAGAATAGGCGGCTTCTCTTTGATGACCCTCCGGGAGCTTGGATAGGAGTAGATCTGAGGCGGCCAGAAGACGCAGAGCGTAGGGGTCTTGAGGGTGTGTAGTTAGAGACCATTGACCGGAGGTAGGCGGGAGCGGTTCCCTTTGCCGCACGGTATGCTAGGTCGAGGGCCTTGAAGCGGATACGTGCAGCAATGGGGAGCCAGTGCAGGTCACTAAGAAGTGGGGTGACATGGGCTGACTTCGGTAAGTTTGAGATCAGGCGGGCCGCTGCATTTTGAATGAGTTGAAGAGGCTTGGTGGCAGTGGCCGGGAGGCCAGCTAGCAGTGCGTTGCAGTAGTCGAGGCGGGAGATGACTGTTGATTGGACGAGGAGTTGGGTGGCTTCTTTTGTCAGGAAGGGGCGTATCCTTCTGACGTTGCTCAGGAGGAATCTGCAGGTTCTGGTTGTCGCTGCGATGTGAGCAGAGAAGTTCAACTGGTCGTCGAGGACAACACCAAGGTTCTTGGCGGTCGGCTGGCATGTAGTCGGACGGTTCGACGTTACCAGTGTCAGGGTCTCGGCTTCTGTAATGGGAGAGAAAGATGACAGAGTGAAGGATGAGGTTCTCGATTCAGCGTTTGGAATGGGTGGGGGTTGGGAGAAGGAGCTGCGGATGTTCTCCACTTTTTCCTCAAAGAAGATCGCAAAGTCTTCGGCAGAAAAAGATGAGGGAGGAGGAGGTGGGGGGGGAGTGAGGAGGGAGGACATGGTAGCATGCAGTTTGCGAAGATTCTTGGCAGAGGCCTCGATCCTATGGTGAAAGAAAGAAGCTTTGGCATTAGTAATGGTTTTGGAGAATGTTAACAAGAGGTTGTGATATGTGTCGATGTCAGCAGTGAGGCGTGACTTTCTATACTTCCTCTCAGCCGCTCTCAGGACCTGTCTTTGTTCTCTCACTGCATCCGTCAGCCATGGACTGGGTGGGGAACGGCGGGCAGGTTTCTCAACGAGGGGACAGAGCTTGTCGAAGGAGGTTGCAAGGGCTGAGAGGAGGGTGGAGGTTGCCATCTCTGTGGGGAGAGCAGAGAAGGTGTCACTCAAAGGTAGAGCGGATATTATGTCAGAGGAGAGGGTGGAGGGGGATAGGGAGGGCCCAGCCTCAGGTCGTGCTCCGGAGTCGTCGCCTCTTCCCCCCATCCTTCCCTGCTCCAGCCCTCCTCGTCAGCCCCCTCCCCCCGTTCCTGTTCCCGCAGGCCCCGTCCCTCGAACCCCCATCCTCCCCCCTCCTCTTTTCGCCGATGCGGCTTCCGTCCCCCCTACCCTCCCCGTTCCCGGGGGGCCTGTTGGGTCGCCTGGGAGTCGACCTTCGAGGGCGGGGTACTGTAACACTTCCTCCGGTCCTGGTCCTGTGGGACCAGGACTCAGACATTCATATTCACAAGTACCTCCCATTAACAATAACACTCAATCAACATTACCACCCGGTGGGCTGATGCCGATCTGGCATCAGCTCACACACCAACTCATTGTTATTTATTGTCAGTTGTGTTTGTTGTGTTTATTGTCTGTTGTCTCCACTTTGTTAGTCTTGTGTTCCCCTGTCTGTGGTTTGTAATTATGTTTAGTCTGGTTGGTTATTTGTTATTGTTTTCCAGTGTACTCTGTGTTCTATTGTTTCTGTCTACCACACCTGTGTCTTGTTTGTAAATTACCCTCTGTGTCTTGTCAATTAGTCTGTGTATATAGTCCTGTCTGTCCTGCCCTGCTGGGCACGATCATTGTTAAATGTTACCTGTGTGTGTTAGTCGTGTATGTACCTTGTCGTTAAGTAAACTGTTCATCGTCACATTCTGTCTCCGGTCTCATCAATCTCCACTCTGTCATCTGGGTTCATCATGCCAAAGAAGCGTACCAAGCGTAACACCGACCTCCTGAAGTCCACAATCATCTCTTTTGTTTTGCTGACGTTCAGGGAGAGGCAGTCCTCCTGACACCACTGTGACAGATTCTCTACCTCTTCCAGGTAGGCCCTCTCGTCGTTGGCAGAGATCAGGCCCACCACTACTGTGTCATCAGCAAATTTGATGATTGTGTTGTTGTTCCGCTGTGCCACGCAGTCATGTGTGTACAGGGAGTAGAGGAGGGGGCTCCGAACACAGCCCTGGGGGGCCCCTATGTTGAGCGTGATGGATGAGGAGGTGCAGTTGCCTGCTCTTACCACCTGGGGTCTGCCCGTCAGGAAGTCCAAGACCCAAGTCTCATTCTATCCTATTTGTGGGCAAAGTAGCGTAGGCCTATAGCTCCTTAAATACTGTTGGTGGCGTGGTCAATGACGCAAGTAACTGCAACTCCGATATATTTATGTATTATACATTATTTCTTAATCACAGTGTATGTGGTCACAGAGAAAGCGAGTGGGAGTAGAAAATCCATTTAATGGTGGGAGGCTGGCCTGGACGCCTGTATATTGTACCCAACGGAGTTTCACTTCCGCGTTCGGTTTGCACGATCTGATTGGCCACTGACGTTTTTTTCAGCGCCAATCGCGTTACTCCTAACAAACTGGTTAAGCTTGGCGACTCTTTCGAAGTCGCTCTTTTTCAAAGTTGGTTAAGGTTAGGGTTAAGGTTAGGGTTAGGGTTAGGGTTAGTTGGTTAAGGTTAAGGTTAAGGTTAGGGTTAGGGTTAGTTGGTTAAGGTTAGGGTTAGGGTAACAGCCTGCTGGCGCGATTGTTAGGAGTAATGCGATTGGCGCTGAAAAAAACGTCAGTGGCCAATCAGATTGCGCAAACTGAACGCGGAAGTGAAACTCTGTTGGGTAAAATATACACGCGGCTTGGACCTTCCAGCAGAGCTGAAGCAGCATGAGTACCAATCGCTGGGGGGGGGGGGTGGGGGGCAGCATAGCATGAGAGAGAAGGCAGCACAGCATGAGAGAGAAGGCAGCACAGCATGAGAGAGAAGGCAGCACAGCATGAGAAAGAAGGCGTCACGGAGCACAAGTTAAAATGTTTAAAGATCTGATTGGGAGTTGCAATGAGAATGGACCGGCTGAGTGAGTGACATGGCTTTAGGAGAGATTTGACCAATCGATTGACCTATCTCAAACCACATCCTCTTTCCTTGATCCTCCAATCACGACTGTTGCATTTGTCCAAAGGAAGCACTTTATATTTATAATTGTACACACATTACATACATATATACATTACATATATATATAGACACACACACAATCACACATAAATAAATAAATGTACATACACATATATATATATATATATATATATATATATATATATATATATATATATATATATATATATATATATATATATATATATATATATATATATATCTACTATCATATGCATTTTAACATTTTACATTTAGTCATTTTTAGCTGACGCTTTAATCCAAAGCGATTTACAGGTTCTGTACTACAAGTCAGCAGGAAGGTTACAAGAGAGTGCTGCAGTGTTGAGTGCATAGTAGTTGTAATTCCCTCCAAGCACAGGCAGACACAAGTGGGTTTCTTGCTGCAGGTTTATTGAAGCCTTGTTACTCCAATCCACCGTGAAAACGTTAAGAGAAACATAAAATAATACCATGCACAGCATGTGAAATAACACTTTACCAAAGTAAAATACAAACAAACACTAAATACCTCGTTGGCTGCATGCTACACAAAGGGGACAAATCTTCAGTCTTCTGTTTTTGTAACCGTATTGATTAAATGATCAAACTTCTACCGGAGCATAATGCTGACCATCCCTGCTGCTTGCTTGCAGGTGTCGCAATTAGTCCCAAAAAACACATGCGAGAGCAGCCCAACGGGACACTATAACTGAGACTTCAAAATAAAGGTACTATAACCTTTTTTAATTAAAGAAATAACAAAGAAATAAGAAATGCAAGATAAATACATTCTCAAATATTACATTAGGGTTACAAAAACGTAAAGAACATATAAATTGTGAAAAAATACAAATATATGATGCACACAGCACCAACCTTGTGCAACTGTTAATTTACTGCTATTTATACTGTTATTTTATTGCTATTGTTGCAATGTAGATGAGCTGAAACCCAAGAATCTGGCTAATAACAGGTGTCTGCTGCAGTGCTGTTTCACGATATTGGAGCCAGATGCTAAAGAAGAGACAGAGAGCACGGGCTGTGAGACACAGAGTGCCGATTAATGATGTTTATCAGCTCTGCAGTGGCGGAAAAAGAAAGAGCCTTAAGTCTTGGAAGGAGAGAAACCTCTGGCTTATAACAGGTGTCCGCAGTACAGCCGGTTCACCATACTGGAGCCAGATGCTCCGAGAGAGACAGAGACCGTCTGAGACAAAGACCCGGTGTGCCGATTAATAATGTTTATCAATTTCTCCGACGGTGGAAAAAAGGAACTTTGATGTTCCCCGAAGGAGATGGGCCATTAAAAAAAAACTTCTAGGCTATCTAAGAGCGTAGCCGGGTAACGGCCACGCGGACCAGAGCCTGCTACGCCAGACCGCCGCATGGCAGATGAATATGTTAACCTTCTGTAGTGTGATAGTGAAAGGGTTAATCTTCTGTAGCGTGGTAGTGAAAGGGTTAACCTTCTGTAGTGTGGTAGTGAAAGGGTTAATCTTCTGTAGTGTGGTAGTGAAAGGGTTAACCTTCTGTAGTGTGGTAGTGAAATGGTTAATCTTCTGTGGCGTGGTAGTGAAAGGGTTAACCTTCTGTAGTGTGGTAGTGAAAGGTTAATCTGCTGTAGCGTGGTAGTGAAAGGTTAACCTTCTGTAGTGTGGTAGTGAAAGGTTAATCTTCTGTAGCGTGGTAGTGAAAGGTTAACCTTCTGTAGTGTGGTAGTGAAAGGTTAATCTTCTGTAGCGTGGTAGTGAAAGGTTAACCTTCTGTAGTGTGGTAGTGAAAGCGTTAACCTTCTGTAGTGTGGTCGTGAAAGCGTTACCCTTCTGTAGTGTGGTAGTGAAAGGCTAACCTTCTATAGTGTGGTAGTGAAAGGTTCACCTTCTATAGTGTGGTCGTGCGGTGGTATGTGCTCTCTCCATCGCAAGGAACGGAGCCAATGGAAGAGGTGCAAGCGATAATACGGAACAAGATGCGACGCTAGTCTAATATTAGCTTGTGTGTTGCTCTGCGTGTTGTTCTGAGTGGAAGGATTGTCAGTTTTGCACTAATTAGACCTACTCTCAGCCAGAAAATGATTCTACTTTTCCTCCGAGCGCCTCTTCTGTTGCCTTGGGGGTGTTCATCCCCTCCCTCTCCGACTGTAGCCTGGTAATTTATTTTGTTTCCTCTTGTTTTGGAAAAAGGAAATGGAACTCTTTCTCAGTTGCACAGGCACAGTACATACTTTAAGCCACTGGCTACACCTCCTCACTCTGATCTATTGCCGAAATGCTTTCCTCTGACTCCGAGCTGTTATGATTTGTCTGCCGGGTGTAAGCGTGTCTCCCTTGTAACTACAGTAGAGAGACACACCGTGAAACACATCTGTGAGCATCTGAACATGACACTGTTCATATTTTTTGCACAATATGCACAGTCCTGTTACTATTCCACTGTATTTTTATTCTAATTTAGTGTATATATTCTACTACATCCTGCACAATTGTACAGCCCTGTTCTATATTATATTGTATTTCTATTCTAATTTAGGAATTAATATATTCCATTTTATTTTATTCTACTTTAAGGTCTGTTAACTCAATCAGCGCCAGAGGGATATGTGTAATGTGTGGTTAAAAGGCCAGCGTTCTAAAGTATAGGAATACGTGGCGGTGTTTGCAGGGCTATAACTATATTATATATTATAGCTATGGATACAATACTATGGCCCATTTGACATAGAGTATCTATTGTTCAATATGTGAAAAAGAAAAAAAAAGCATCCATACATTCCCATTTTATACCGTGGTGAATATAAGTATGGTTTTAGAGCGGTCTAGGTTAATTCATGGGAGGCTGGTAATAGCCCACAACGTGTATTATACTAAATGCATTGGTCTTCCGTCCCTACACACGCTACAATAAAAAAATCAAATGCATATGATAGGTATTATGTTCAATCATGAATGCATGAAAGGGTGGGGGGGGGGGGGGGGTCGGTAGTTTTTTGATGCTTTGATCGTCACCAACGGAATACGTTATGGACTAGTGTTACACACATACACTCGGATCGCAATGAAGGCATGCTTTGATCAACGCAAGATTGATATCATATAGCCCTTACCTTGACTAGGATGTGCCCCAAAAAGAATAATTCCAATTATCTGATTGCGAGTCCCAGTATTGGTGTCGATCGTGTCACCAACATAATCCACCACACATCATCCATCTGGAGCATTTGACGCTCCTCAAGCCGATCGGGACAACCGCTCCCCGTGCCCGACATGAAAAAATCAGACCGGAGACTTTAGATCGACGCACAGCCCAAGACACAATGTTTCAAAGGGTGCTCGATACCGCCGCCTGGTAGGATGCGGCCGGTATTGCACTTTTGCAATCTCAGACTCATTCCCTATGATAACACCAGGCTCCATGGATGGATAATGAATGGAAATATCAAATAAAAGAAATAACGATGAAAACCCGACTTTTCTTGGGTTTGGCGCTCAAGCGTCGGCGAGTTAACCCGACTTATCTTGGGTCTGGCGTCCAATGAGTTAATGTTGATGCACCAAACAACCAAGACAAATATGTGCAAGTTTACTTTGGAATAAAGACCTTTCTGAGTGTGATTGTGATTGTGATTGTGATCTCTCACGTGGGTGGGGGAGGGGAATTGTCCATAGGGGTAAAACAAAGAGCAGTGGGGCAAACACCACTCTTAATAGACTCTCACTGGCTTCACAAGACTGAACATTTTAACTTTCAAAATTACATTTAAAAGTCTAATCTTTTCATCGCCAGTTTGTGTGCACGACCTAGCAGCCACCAGGTGCTACAGCTGTGAAGGTGGAGAGCCTTGAGATGAACCCTTTCACTACCACACTACAGAAGGTTAACCCGTTGTCGTGTGGCAGTGAAAGGGTTAACCTTCTGTATTGTCGCAGTGAAAGGGTTAACCATTTGGTAGTGTGGTAGTGAAAGGGTTAAACCCCACTCCACGCATTGTGATCCCTCGTTTGTTAGCTGGTCGGCTGATTCGTTGATCGACTTGATTGGTTGTTCTCTCACGGCTCCATACTCTATAGCCTCGACATGTCAGACCTGTGGAAGCCAAGCTAGCCTCCAGCGTCGGTGTGTGAATGTGCGAGTGCATGGCTGAATGTGAGGAACAGATTGTAAAGCACTTTGACTAAAATAACTATATAAATGCACCATTTACCATTTACCATTTGATGGCACACTGACAGCCCGTTGCCTTTGTAACACACAGATAGAAGGATACATTGTCTTGTACTTTAACCCTTTCACTGCCTCACTACCAAACGGTTAACCTTTTCACTGCGACAATACACAGAATGTTAACCCTTTCACTGCTAGGCAACAGCAGGTTAACCCTTTCACTGCCACACTACAGAAGGTTAACCCTTCGGGGTAGTGTGATAGTAAAGGGTTAACCTTCTGTAGTGTGGCAGTGAAATGGTTAATGTAATCACAGTGCCAGGAATTCATCCAAGCGTGAGAGACGATACACAATCACATAACCACGGTGACACAAATCGACTTTATTGACAACAATTTTTTTTGTCACAAGCTATTTTGCCGCAATCTATTTGTTTATTTCTCAATGTGCCTGTTACGCACCCCATTAAGGGGACACAACACAAGGCCACAAACACGTTAGGTGAGGGTGCAGTGACACAAAACCACAGAAAGATTTGTAGTATTTATTTCACAACCAAAAAACAGCAACACAGAGATCAAGGAGGACTACCTAGTGGCACCAAATAAAATACACAAAAGGGAAATTAAATCCCACCCTCCCCTTTACAGGCGCTGAATGACCAAAAGTACAGGTGGTGGTGCTCACTCTAAACCTGGTGTCTTTAACATCAGGTCACCTACGTGATGCAAAATGTAGACCCAGGGTATCTTCCTGTCCTCAATGTCCCTGTGTGCGAAACAAAAGATTAATACACACGAAATAATCACCATAGGCTGGGTGACACAAGGGAAACAAATATACAAAGGGTTAATACAGAAATGTACACCAAACTATAAAGAACACCAAAACACAATGAAATGAACCAGAGCTTTCACCAGCTCTACCAAATCTACCCCTAAAGAACCAGAGATTTTACCTCTAAAGAGCCCCTGCTCTATATCCCCAAGAACCAGAGCTTTTACCTCTGAAGAGCCACTGCTCTATATCCCTCTAAAGAGCCACGGCTCTATACCAAACGACACAGATAATTATCACCAAAGACACAGAGAGACACCCACCACCACAATGAGCCAAAAGAGCTAACTAACACTGCACAAAATGGGATATATATATATAGGGAGAGTGGATGTTGATTGCAGATCAGCTTCAGCTGCCGTTGCACTGGGGTGAGTTGCTGATTGACCAGCTGGCTGCTGGAAGCTGGAACTGGGAGACACCTGAGAATGGGCTATGTTACACAGGAGGGAGACAAAAACAGAACAACCAAAACATGCCTATATACACAACAGATAACATACATAACCCCCATATATATATACATAAGGACACCATCCGTAACAGTGCAGCTTTCAGACCCAACGGAATTAGCCTGCTTACGCTCCGTGGGTCTGACGGGTCTGGTTATATTACACTATGACACAATTACTCTATGTTAGACTACCACACTATCACACTATTACATTATTACTCACTATTGCATTATGACACTATTACTCTATGTTACACTAGCACACTATCACACTACTAACTGCCTATTCATTTTATGCTATTTTCTGTGAAGCACTTTGAGCTGCAATCCATGTAGGAAAGGTGCTATATAAATAAAGTTATTATTATTATGACTACACTATGGTACACTATCACACTATTATGCACTATTACATTATGACACTATTTCACGATCATACACTAGCACACTATTACACATTACATGCTATTAGATTATTACACACTATTACACTATGCCACTATTACACACTAGTATACTTTTACACAGTATTACAATATTGGGTGGAATAAGCCTTTAAAATAATTTGGGTGGGATAAACCTTTAAAATAATTTGGGTTGAATAAACCTTTACACATGGGCACAGTTAATCTGACCAATGGACGTAGTAGTCTGTACTGAGTTTATTGACATACGTCTCTATGACAAACTGCTCATGAGATATGATTAATTCAGAAATGTTTTCAATGCATAGGTAAATCCAAGACAATTGGTTCACTGTGGCATGGTATCGCCCTCTTGTGTTCAAAAGGTGTAACTCCATACTGAATATGTATTTCAATGGATAAAATAAAATAAAATAAAAATAAAATACTTGTCATTGACCGATAGGAAAAAATATTCCAGAATTCAGGTGCTTGGCCTGCTATCAGCCTATGTGCAAGGGTCCATCCAAATTGACCCGGTAGTCTGCCAGATTAATTGTGGACAGATAGAATCACAGACTCACAAACACACACACACACACACACACACACACACACACACACACACACACACACACACACACACACACACACACACACACACACACACACACACACACACACACACACACACACACACACACACACACACACACACACACACACACACACACACACACACACACACACACACACACACACACACACACACACACACACACACACACACACACACACACACACACACACACACACACACACACACACACACACACACACACACACACACACACACACACACACACACACACACACACACACACACACACACACACACACACACACACACACACACACACAACACACACACACACACACACACACACACACACACACACATGCAACCGATCACATAACCTCCCCTCAGGCATCCCCGCCTGGTGGATAATATCAACACGGCACTACCATCTGCAGCTTGGCTCACAGAGAGGGGGGGAAGAGAAAGGTCACAACCTTCACAGTACGGCCGAAATGACCTTTTACTTTAACCCTTTCACTGCCTCACTACCAAAACGGTTATAATAATAATAATAATAATAATAATTTAGGACCTGCTCCGAGGTCATCATTTGGCACACATGCGAACCATGCATACAATGCGTATCTGCGATTAACCCATCCCGTCGTCCTTCCCCCCCAAGGGCAGCCGGGAGCAGACAGGCGCCACGTGAGCCGCGCCAGGGGACCAATCCAAGTGCTCCTGTCCGTCTTCGTCAAGGACGCCACAGCGTTAGCGATCTTGTTGTTGTGCATGTTTTTCCATTGGGTTTATCTTATCGGGGGGGGAAACCCTTGCGAGCACGGGGAGAACATGCAAACTCCACACAGAAAGGCCTGGGAGATACCCCACCTGGGTAACTGGCATCATGGAAACCTGGTCCCCAAGCGGGATTCGAACCCTGGACCTTCTTGCTGTGAGGCGACAGTGTTAACCACTACACCACCGTGCCGCCTGAAAGGTTAACCCTTTCACTGCGACAATTCACAGAAGGTTAACCCTTTCACTGCCCACACAACAGCCGGTTAACCCTTTCACTGCCACACGACAGAAGGTTAACCCTTTTTATATCACACAACCGACGGTGTGAAAGGGTTAAAGGTCAGGAGGAGGCAGGGCTCAGGTTCACAGGGGTAAATCACTCACGGCGGTGATTTTGGCCAAATGACCGGAGATCACGCTTCCCACGTCAAACCTTAACGTTTCAGAGATCTCCTATCCCATTCATTAACCAACCGACAACCAAATACGTCTTCTATTCGGGTCGCGGAGGTAAAGACGTCTTCTATTCGGGTTGCGGAGGTAAAGACGTCTTCTATTCTGGTCGCGGAGGTAAAGACGTCTTCTATTCGGGTTGCGGAGGTAAAGACGTCTTCTATTCGGGTTGCGGAGGTAAAGACGTCTTCTATTCGGGTTGCAGAGGTAAAGACGTCTTCCATTCGGGTCGCGGAGGTAAAGACGTCTTCTTCCATTCGGGTCGCGGAGGTAAAGACGTCTTCTATTCGGGTCGCGGAGGTAACGATGTCTTCTATTCGGGTCGCGGAGGTAAAGACGTCTTCCATTCGGGTCGCGGAGGTAAAAACGTCTTCTATTCGGGGTCGCGGAGGTAAAGACATCTTCTATTCGGGTCGCGGAGGTAAAGACGTCTTCCATTCGGGTCGCGGAGGTAAAAACGTCTTCTATTCTGGTCGCGGAGGTAAAGACGTCTTCCATTCGGGTCGCGGAGGTAAAGACGTCTTCTATTCGGGTCGCAGAGGTAAAGACGTCTTCTAATCGGGTTGCGGAGGTAAAGACGTCTTCCGCGGCCGGGTAGCGCAGCGGGGCGCCTGCACAGCGAGGGAAGGATCTGTGAGAGGTAGTGTGATCCTTCCACACGTTACACCCCCCCAGTGAGAGTCCGCGCTGCCAGGTGAAAAGAAGCGGTGGGCTGGGCACACATGTGTCTGAGGAAGCATGTGATAGTCTCCGCCCTCCCAGACCGACAGTAGGGGGTAGAGTGCGCGACGACCAGGAAGGGGATTGGGAATTGGCATAACGACTAACATTGGGATGGGAGAAAAACGGAAAAAGGAGAGAGAGAGAGAGAGAGAGAGAGAGAGAGAGAGAGAGATAGAGAGAGAGAGAGAGAGAGAGAGAGAGAGAGAGAGAGAGAGAGAGAGAGAGAGAGAGAGAGAGAGAGAGAGAGTGGCCATGAACAGGCCCCCGGGGTGCGGCTCGCTGGGTAATGCCGGGAATAAATGATGTCAATGTCGATCATGTGTCAAAATAATATGCCACAATAGTACTAAATCACAATGCATTGCATACACGGCGTGACCCATTCCTAATCGATCAGAACTAAATCGGCAGAGAAAAAGCCCATTTTAAAGCACCTATTCCGCATGCACATGCGCAGAGTGCCCATGGAGTCTGGACGACGCGAGATGACGCACGAATTAATGTGGACTGTTCCATCAGAGGGCGGAGCTTCGGTGGTAATGTGAGTGGCTACAGACCGCTGCACTTAAATATAAACATTAGTCTACCTGGAGACTCAATGAGGTAATTGTAGATGTCGCCATAAGACGCGTCTGGCCATTTAGTGGGATCATTTTTTCATTATCCTGTTCGGCTGAAAGGACACTGGCCACCGAAGCTCCCCCCTCTGATAGAACAGTCCACATTCATTCGTGCGTCATCTCGCGTCGTCCAGACTCCATGGGCAATCTGCGCATGTGCATGGAGAATAGGTGCTTTAAAATGGGCTTTTTCTCTGCCGATTTAGTTCTGATCGATTAGGAATGGGTCACGCCGTGTTCAGGAGATTGAGGCGCATAAACGTCTATTCGATCATGTCTCTAGCACCCCCACAGCCGTATCGGCAACCACTTACATCACAGCTCTGATCCACATTCATTCATATGCTCCCCCCGCAATCTCCTCCCCGATTTAAGAATCCCGGAAGTGTTGCGGTGGTCTATGCATGCCCTCCACAAAATGGCTGCAAAAAGACTACAATTCCCACGGTTCAACATTTCCAAAATGGTCGCCGTCTTGCAATAGACTTCAGAAAATCGAAAACTTAAAACTATCTAATGGCACTTTTAACCTATTGCTAAACTAAAGTATTGATATAATATACATTCTACATGCTTTTGTGACATGTTAGTGATGTTAATTCTTGAAAACATTTGATAAAAAAATTGCAACTTATATGCAACACTCTGAAAAATATTGATTTATGACCAGATGTCATTTTGGGGGTCGGTACCGACCCTGTCGGGTGGAAATTAACTTACTATTTGAGAAAATGTGTTTTATATTGTAATCTTTACTTGTTTCCACGGTAACTACTACAGTACCCATGTGCCTCGGCAAACTTCACGTCATTCCGGGTCATTCTCGTTTGTTTTCACGGCATTCACGGCATTTACCGCTGTAAAGTGTCACAGCCAACTAAGTGACACTGGGTATGACATCCTGATCTTATATATGATTATGGGGAAATGTCTGTAGATTCTTCCTGGACAATGGAATAGAAACACGTTATGTGTAAACACATGTTAAAATGCCACAAGTCAACGAGTGACACTTTGTATAATATTCTTATGTTTATTATATATGATTGGAGCTATGTATATGACCTGTATACTATTTATACACTTATAAATCTATGTTACAGTTAATGTGCAGTCGGAGTAAAGAGCAGGCCTGAGCTGAGAGCAAGTCGGCACAGTTTAAACCTGTCCTGTCTGCATAGAATAAAACCAATGATTGGTACAGGTGTATTGTATATTTATATATATATATATACAATATATACAATGCAATATACAATAGTATATTGATGTATTACAGGTATGTAGTATGCAGTACAGATATATTGTGTATTGTAGGAACACAGGCCAGTTATTCCCTCTCAATACTGACTACAGCCCAGAGGAATGTACAGGGGCCTCTCTGCTCAAGAAGGGACTTTCCACAGCAGAGAACAAAGGGAGTCTGTTCCGGCGAAAACGTTACAATTACTTTCGAGTTACGACCTAGTGGAGTAAAATGGGAGGAGAGCCAGTCCCCACGAGCCGTGCATTGACTGGCTGGTGAAATGACATCACGGTGACAGCGCTGTATTTGGACCAATAAGCAGAAGAGATCTGGGGATTTATAAGGGCCAACTGGCGAGATCACAGTAGGATTTTTACACGGAGAAGGAGAGAGAAGAAGAATGGTGCCTACAGACTTCTTTGAGAGATTTTGAAGTTTTTACCAGTGTGTGACTTGGAAGACCAAGATGCAGATGACATGTTTTGTGTTTATATAATCTTTTAAACTGTAATGGATATTTTTTATTTAGTCTTTTTCTGTAACTTCATTGAAATAAAGATGACTTTTTATAATCCATTGAGTTCTTGGACTGATCCCTGCCAGCAAATACCAGCCGCGCCCTGATTTCCTCTGAGGTGACTATGTCCTGAAATACAGATTGAATCAATTGACTGGTTAATGCTTTTCAGCTAAAATATATAGATTTATATATGTATATGCTATGTACTGATAAGAAATACTAAGCATATAGATGAGTGTTGTTTGCGGGTTCCGTTGACGGAGGAGGAGGAGGACAGGAGGGGCCAGGGAGTGCAAACAATGATTACGTGTTAGTACAGTGGTAATACTTATTAAAAAAGTAGTAATACAACCAAGCTTTCAAATGAGCAGTATTACAAGCCCTTTCGTAAAATGATGATAATGATAATAATAATATTATTTTTATTACATGATATAATAGTTCTCCTAAACAAAATATTCGGTTTATTTCAAACAAGAAGAGATTAACAACTCTTCATGATTACATTTCATATCAACTGGATATCACAAGACCAGTGACTTGAAGTAATCTAGACAGAAATAGTAAATTGACTCGAGAACTTGGCGAGTTTAGCACCTCGCCGGGGGATATCGAGCGGCCGCAGGTTTATATCTCGAGTAGGTGAATGAGATGTATAGAGGCGACCTGTAGCTTTCAACATGGCGTCCCTGGGTTAGGGCTGAGATCGGTAAGATAACAGCCAAAATAAAATAAACTAGAAATATTGAAAAAAAAAAAAAAACGGAGAACCGAGTTTTAGAATACACCAGTCAAAGGATATTGATCTGTAGGGCCCTCGATGGAGAGCAGTGGCAAATTAAAGGCATCTGCATAGTGGGGGCATTGCTGGTGGAGCGGTTGAGCCCGCAAAATTGGATTAAAAAAAAAAAAAAAAAAAAGGGGGTAAAGAAAACCCTCTCTCTAAAATGTCTGGCAGTTTAGAGAGACAGAAGCGCAGTCAAACGACCGTTCACAGAAAGGCGAGCTGGATGGCTACCTAGCCCAAAGATACCGTATGTGAGCATGGGAGACTGGATGTGAAGCGCAGTCAAAACGACCGTTCACAGAAAGGCGAGCTGGATGGCTACCTAGCCCAAAGATACCGTATGTGAGTATGGGAGACTGGATGTGAAGCGCAGTCAAAACGACCGTTCACAGAAAGGCGAGCTGGATGGCTACCTAGCCCAAAGATACCGTATGTGAGTATGGGAGACTGGATGTGAAGCGAAGTCAAAACGACCGTTCACAGAAAGGCGAAGCTGACTAGCACTACATCGGCTAACAAGCCAGTGCTAACACCCATGAGCTGGCCCTAGCCAGACGGAAGACCCATGAGCTAGCCAGACGGTGCGACCCATGAGCTGGCTAGACGGAAGACCCAGGAGCTGGCCGTAGCCAGACGGAAGCTAACTAGCACTACATCGGCTAACAAGCCAGTGCTAACACCCAGAAGCTAGCTCAGGAGGAGCTAGCACGAGAGAAGCTAGCTCAGGAGGAGCTAGCACGAGAGAAGCTAGCTCAAGAGGAGCTAGCACGAGAGAAGCTAGCTCAGGAGGAGCTAGCACGAGAGAAGCTAGCTCAAGAGGAGCTAGCACGAGAGAAGCTAGCTCAAGAGGAGCTAGCACGAGAGAAGCTAGCTCAGGAGGAGCTAGCACGAGAGAAGCTAGCTCAAGAGGAGCTAGCACGAGAGAAGCTAGCTCAAGAGGAGCTAGCACGAGAGAAGCTAGCTCAGGAGGAGCTAGCACGAGAGAAGCTAGCTCAAGAGGAGCCAGCACGAGAGAAGCTAGCTCAGGAGGAGCTAGCACGAGAGAAGCTAGCTCAGGAGGAGCTAGCACGAGAGAAGCTAGCTCAGGAGGAGCTAGCACGAGAGAAGCTAGCTCAAGAGAAGCTAGCACGAGAGAAGCTAGCTCAAGAGGAGCCAGCACGAGAGAAGCTAGCTCAGGAGGAGCTAGCACGAGAGAAGCTAGCTCAGGAGGAGCTAGCACGAGAGAAGCTAGCTCAGGAGGAGCTAGCACGAGAGAAGCTAGCTCAAGAGAAGCTAGCACGAGAGAAGCTAGCTCAAGAGGAGCTAGCACGAGAGAAGCTAGCTCAGGAGGAGCTAGCACGAGAGAAGCTAGCTCAAGAGGAGCTAGCACGAGAGAAGCTAGCTCAAGAGGAGCTAGCACGAGAGAAGCTAGCTCAGGAGGAGCTAGCACGAGAGAAGCTAGCTCAAGAGGAGCTAGCACGAGAGAAGCTAGCTCAAGAGGAGCTAGCACGAGAGAAGCTAGCTCAGGAGGAGCTAGCACGAGAGAAGCTAGCTCAAGAGGAGCCAGCACGAGAGAAGCTAGCTCAGGAGGAGCTAGCACGAGAGAAGCTAGCTCAGGAGGAGCTAGCACGAGAGAAGCTAGCTCAGGAGGAGCTAGCACGAGAGAAGCTAGCTCAAGAGAAGCTAGCACGAGAGAAGCTAGCTCAAGAGGAGCTAGCACGAGAGAAGCTAGCTCAGGAGGAGCTAGCACGAGAGAAGCTAGCTCAAGAGGAGCTAGCACGAGAGAAGCTAGCTCAGGAGGAGCTAGCACGAGAGAAGCTAGCTCAAGAGGAGCTAGCACGAGAGAAGCTAGCTCAAGAGGAGCTAGCACGAGAGAAGCTAGCTCAAGAGGAGCTAGCACGAGAGAAGCTAGCTCAGGAGGAGCTAGCACGAGAGAAGCTAGCTCAAGAGGAGCCAGCACGAGAGAAGCTAGCTCAAGAGGAGCTAGCACGAGAGAAGCTAGCTCAGGAGGAGCTAGCACGAGAGAAGCTAGCTCAAGAGGAGCCAGCACGAGAGAAGCTAACTCAGGAGGAGCTAGCACGAGAGAAGCTAGCTCAGGAGGAGCTAGCACGAGAGAAGCTAGCTCAAGAGGAGCTAGCACGCCAGAAGCTAGCTCAGGAGGAGCTAGCACGAGAGATGCTAGCTCAGGAGGAGCTGGCACACCAGAAGCTAGCTCAGGAGGAGCTAGCACAAGAGAAGCCAGCCCAGGAGATGCTAGCCCAGGAGAAGCTGGCACGGGTAGCTCAGGAGAGGCTGGCGCGGCAGATGCTAGCCCAGGAGAAGCTGGCACGGGTAGCTCAGAAGAAACTGGCGCAGCAGATGCTAGCTCATGAGAAGCTGGCGCAGCAGATGCTCGCTCAGGAGATACAAGCACACGAGACGCTAGCTCGCATGTTGAGACATCTCAAAGGACTAGAGATCCCCGAAAGGGCCTCAATGGACCAACTGATGGAAAGAGAAGTAAGGACCCCCGGTCAAGATCCAGGGTATAAGATGGTGGAGAAACTAATCGCACAGGTGCGAGGCGGGAGCATGTCTCTCAATGATGCAGCAGAATCAGTCATGAATGGAACACCTATGCAAGGATCATGCTCACTGCTTGAAAAGCTACTCAGAGGAGTCCCAGGGGGTAACCCACTGGCAGCCCGATGCGCAGCATGGTCACAAGACCAGCTACATATCGAATGTATGCTGTATGACCAAGTTAAAATGCTATCTGACAAAAGGGGGGCCTCCCAGGAGTTCCCCCCGAAAACAACCAAGGACAGAACAGGGAAAAAGAAGTACCAATACCTACCTGCAGACGAGTGGGCCGCACTAACCCCAGAACAGCAAGCAGAGGTGAGGACAACAAGGGAGGAATTCAAAGCCCGGAAGGAGAATCAATAGTATCCTTACCCTCTGGGGCCCTGACACAAGTGACTCAAGCAAGTGCAAACTGCACTTGACATACAGCTCATCTGTCAAGAGGAATAATATAAAGTGTTATTGTCATTTAGGAAGAAACATGACATAGAATACTACAAAAGTTTTGTATATATTCTAAGTATAATATATAAAGATGTCCGTCCTTGCTCTAAACCCAGAGTAAAGTAAAGTGAATTTGTAATCTATTTCATTCGGAAGGGATTTCCTGACAGCAACCATTTGGTGGGTTAGCACCCTACCAGCCATATCAGCTGCATGAGATGTACACTCACCAGCACCTATGGGTAAAAAATTGAGACTCTGCAAACTCCCATCAAGCTTAGCACCTTGACGCGGGGGGACAGAGCGAGCATCAGGGTCTCTGTATCCGACGGGCCTATCAGATTTGTGGGGACTTGGAAGCCTCAGCATACAGGACGCTGTGGTGCTTGGGCGGCCAAGTCACTGGTTTATAGGTCTGTCAAAACGGATTGGAGGTTCCGGGGCTAAGGACATAAGTTCAAGTGAGTTGGGCTTTATACTATTTAAATAGGTATCAAAAACCGAAAGAATATGAACCGAAATGACTGCTGTCGGGTGCCTCTGGAGTAGAATTAATTACAGATTTGAAAAAAACCAAACGTAGAAGGTTCTACTCAAAGAAAGAATCACACTTAAAGTATATTTCTGTGATAGCAGTAAAAGTTTACTCACGACTAAAAAGTTACGTAATGTTTTCTTACAGTCAAAAGACGTAGAAGGTTCTACTCAAAGAAAGAATCACACTTAAAGTATATTTCTGTGATAGCAGTAAAAGTTTACTCACGACTAAAAAGTTACGTAATGTTTTCTTACAGTCAAAAAACGTAGAAGGTTCTACTCAAAGAAAGAATCACACTTAAAGTATATTTCTGTGATAGCAGTAAAAGTTTACTCACGACTAAAAAGTTACGTAATGTTTTCTTACAGTCAAAAAACGTAGAAGGTTCTACTCAAGGAAAGAATCACACGTAAAGTATATTTCTGTGATAGCAGTAAAAGTTTACTCACGACTAAAAAGTTACGTAATGTTTTCTTACAGTCAAAAAACGTAGAAGGTTCTACTCAAAGAAAGAATCACACTTAAAGTATATTTCTGTGATAGCAGTAAAAGTTTACTCACGACTAAAAAGTTACGTAATGTTTTCTTACAGTCAAAAAACGTAGAAGGTTCTACTCAAGGAAAGAATCACACGTAAAGTATATTTCTGTGATAGCAGTAAAAGTTTACTCACGACTAAAAAGTTACGTAATGTTTTCTTACAGTCAAAAAACGTAGAAGGTTCTACTCAAAGAAAGAATCACACTTAAAGTATATTTCTGTGATAGCAGTAAAAGTTTACTCACGACTAAAAAGTTACGTAATGTTTTCTTACAGTCAAAAAACGTAGAAGGTTCTACTCAAGGAAAGAATCACACTTAAAGTATATTTCTGTGATAGCAGTAAAAGTTTACTCACGACTAAAAAGTTACGTAATGTTTTCTTACAGTCAAAAGACGTAGAAGGTTCTACTCAAAGAAAGAATCACACTTAAAGTATATTTCTGTGATAGCAGTAAAAGTTTACTCACGACTAAAAAGTTACGTAATGTTTTCTTACAGTCAAAAGACGTAGAAGGTTCTACTCAAAGAAAGAATCACACTTAAAGTATATTTCTGTGATAGCAGTAAGAGTTTACTCACGACTAAAAAGTTACGTAATGTTTTCTTACAGTCAAAAGACGTAGAAGGTTCTACTCAAAGAAAGAATCACACTTAAAGTATATTTCTGTGATAGCAGTAAAAGTTTACTCACGACTAAAAAGTTACGTAATGTTTTCTTACAGTCAAAAGACGTAGAAGGTTCTACTCAAAGAAAGAATCACACTTAAAGTATATTTCTGTGATAGCAGTAAAAGTTTACTCACGACTAAAAAGTTACGTAATGTTTTCTTACAGTCAAAAAACGTAGAAGGTTCTACTCAAGGAAAGAATCACACTTAAAGTATATTTCTGTGATAGCAGTAAAAGTTTACTCACGACTAAAAAGTTACGTAATGTTTTCTTACAGTCAAAAGACGTAGAAGGTTCTACTCAAAGAAAGAATCACACTTAAAGTATATTTCTGTGATAGCAGTAAAAGTTTACTCACGACTAAAAAGTTACGTAATGTTTTCTTACAGTCAAAAGACGTAGAAGGTTCTACTCAAAGAAAGAATCACACTTAAAGTATATTTCTGTGATAGCAGTAAGAGTTTACTCACGACTAAAAAGTTACGTAATGTTTTCTTACAGTCAAAAGACGTAGAAGGTTCTACTCAAAGAAAGAATCACACTTAAAGTATATTTCTGTGATAGCAGTAAAAGTTTACTCACGACTAAAAAGTTACGTAATGTTTTCTTACAGTCAAAAGACGTAGAAGGTTCTACTCAAAGAAAGAATCACACTTAAAGTATATTTCTGTGATAGCAGTAAAAGTTTACTCACGACTAAAAAGTAACGTAATTACAGTCGAAACCTAAGTAGAAAAAATAGGTACCAGGTCACCTCAACCAGAAGTAACCTAATGTTTACTTAAAATCAGAATAAGTCCTGCTACTAGGACGGAAATGGAACCGGCGTAATAATACAGGCTGGTGTTATCAGCAGGAGCTGAGTCTATAAGAGGCTACATAGCCTGAATCTACAAGCTGGCTAACTAGCCGGAACTAATACCAGACATAAACAGTAACTAACTACCCAGTCTGGACAGAGACAAGCACAACACAGGGTAGACCCCCTGTGCAAGAAGGAAGTGGACGGAAACAACAGTCCGAAAGATCTGTGAACAATGTGCGCTGGTAAAGGTGCGCTGGTAAAGGGACAAAACCTGAATCAGTGCCACACTCCTAGACGGGGGGGCGGTCCCCCGGAATCAGCGAACGACGCAGCGGATGGCAAGAAGGAATATACTGACTCAGGTCAGAAATCGGAACTGGAGGAAGACCGGGATAGGTCAAGCTCCAGAGCATCCTCAAGGTCCTCATCTAGACCTCCTAGACCTCCCAGACCTCCCAGACCTCCTAGACCTCCCAGACCTCCCAGACCTCCCAGACCTCCCAGACCTCCTAGACCTCCCAGACCGGACAGAGAGACATCGGCCTGGACCCAGGTTACAGGGCGACGAGAGCCCTGAATGGACCTGAAAGAGAGAAGAGAAATTAGTCCTCTGTGGACTGTATCTGTGATGTCCTGCGAGACCTACGGACAGGGTCACATGACCAGGCCAACCACACGTCAATAGAGGACTGCTGCTACAATTCTCGGGGACCCGTGGGGGTCGCCCGAGAAGTGACAAATCAACCTACCTCAAACTATGGGAGAGATCCAAGAGGTCAGAGGGGGCGACCCCAAGATGACCAAGATGACCAAGATGACCAAGGTGACCAAGATGACCAAGACGACAACAGCCTGGGTGCATCGGCCGGGAACAACAGATGCAAGTCTTCCCGCCGGATACCAAGCAACAACGTGACCCCTATCCTGTCGAGCCGTCCTGCCAGGGAACAACAGATGCAAGTCTTCCCGCCGGCTACCAGGGTAACAAGGCACCAAGATGGCAGAGGGGGTGTGGAGAGTCACAGCCACGTGACCCCACAATCGCCATCTCGTTCCCCAGTACAGACGCTATTAAGACAATGGAAAATGACCGACCAGGATGACAGAGGGGGTGTAAAGTGTCACAGCCAACTAAGTGACACTGGGTATGACATCCTGATCTTATATATGATTATGGGGAAATGTCTGTAGATTCTTCCTGGACAATGGAATAGAAACACGTTATGTGTAAACACATGTTAAAATGCCACAAGTCAACGAGTGACACTTTGTATAATATTCTTATGTTTATTATATATGATTGGAGCTATGTATATGACCTGTATACTATTTATACACTTATAAATCTATGTTACAGTTAATGTGCAGTCGGAGTAAAGAGCAGGCCTGAGCTGAGAGCAAGTCGGCACAGTTTAAACCTGTCCTGTCTGCATAGAATAAAACCAATGATTGGTACAGGTGTATTGTATATTTATATATATATATATACAATATATACAATGCAATATACAATAGTATATTGATGTATTACAGGTATGTAGTATGCAGTACAGATATATTGTGTATTGTAGGAACACAGGCCAGTTATTCCCTCTCAATACTGACTACAGCCCAGAGGAATGTACAGGGGCCTCTCTGCTCAAGAAGGGACTTTCCACAGCAGAGAACAAAGGGAGTCTGTTCCGGCGAAAACGTTACAATTACTTTCGAGTTACGACCTAGTGGAGTAAAATGGGAGGAGAGCCAGTCCCCACGAGCCGTGCATTGACTGGCTGGTGAAATGACATCACGGTGACAGCGCTGTATTTGGACCAATAAGCAGAAGAGATCTGGGGATTTATAAGGGCCAACTGGCGAGATCACAGTAGGATTTTTACACGGAGAAGGAGAGAGAAGAAGAATGGTGCCTACAGACTTCTTTGAGAGATTTTGAAGTTTTTACCAGTGTGTGACTTGGAAGACCAAGATGCAGATGACATGTTTTGTGTTTATATAATCTTTTAAACTGTAATGGATATTTTTTATTTAGTCTTTTTCTGTAACTTCATTGAAATAAAGATGACTTTTTATAATCCATTGAGTTCTTGGACTGATCCCTGCCAGCAAATACCAGCCGCGCCCTGATTTCCTCTGAGGTGACTATGTCCTGAAATACAGATTGAATCAATTGACTGGTTAATGCTTTTCAGCTAAAATATATAGATTTATATATGTATATGCTATGTACTGATAAGAAATACTAAGCATATAGATGAGTGTTGTTTGCGGGTTCCGTTGACGGAGGAGGAGGAGGACAGGAGGGGCCAGGGAGTGCAAACAATGATTACGTGTTAGTACAGTGGTAATACTTATTAAAAAAGTAGTAATACAACCAAGCTTTCAAATGAGCAGTATTACAAGCCCTTTCGTAAAATGATGATAATGATAATAATAATATTATTTTTATTACATGATATAATAGTTCTCCTAAACAAAATATTCGGTTTATTTCAAACAAGAAGAGATTAACAACTCTTCATGATTACATTTCATATCAACTGGATATCACAAGACCAGTGACTTGAAGTAATCTAGACAGAAATAGTAAATTGACTCGAGAACTTGGCGAGTTTAGCACCTCGCCGGGGGATATCGAGCGGCCGCAGGTTTATATCTCGAGTAGGTGAATGAGATGTATAGAGGCGACCTGTAGCTTTCAACAACCGCCATCTTTGTTTTCACTGTAGCTGTATGAATTTTAAAAAAGATGTTGAAAAAATTAAGACTACAGCGTTTAAAAAAAGAGTCAGGTAATTCGAGTTACCTGTATATAATTCAAGATTCAAGAGTTTATTCATCATACAGGGCATACATTGAAATGCAGTTGACCATGCCCGCTACGATTGTGCAAAAATACAATAGTAATAATAGTAAATAGTAATAAAATAAGTAGAAGACATGGTAAAATAGACATACAGTAAATCACTTAAAGGCACTGGGACCTATATGTACACTACTATACAATATACAGTTTTTACTTCTATGTCCCTATGCTATACTTGCTGTTACTAACTATATACTATGCAATAATCACAACAAGTTATTTTCTTAAAGTGTCCTTTTCCCCCTTCCTTAAAGTGTCCTTTTCAGTATAAGAATTCCAATAGTGAGTGTATTCTGTCTGTTGTTTCGTCGGCTCAGCTCCACAGCGCTCGCTCTAGACTGGTCTTCAAATGCAGAGACGTATGGGTAACATAGTAGTTACCATGGAAACAATTGCATTAGCTACACAGTCTTGTACCCAGGAATTCTTTCTTGTTTTCATTCAAATGTAAAGAACGCAGATCTCATTTAATCACGCTTAACTCTGCCCCCGTCAAATGTCTGACCAATTCAATAAGTGGAACCGTATTAAACCCTGCTACCTTGAAAAACTCCTACAGTAAAAGACCCCGTAAAAAAAGATTTGTCTGGAACCGGGCGGGTCTTAAAAGAATCACGTGCCTCTCCCCCAGGTCTATATACATATCTCATGTTGTTTATGATGGTATTGTAAAAACTCTCAAAGGCATCCATGCGGATCCCGATGAACATACCTTGAAATACAGTATATATTACAGTATACCTCACAGCCCAGGCACGTGCACACAGAGAGCCCAAAGGGTGCTCGAGCATCTGCCCTTTTGTGCCTCATAAAAAAGTGCCCTTTTTAAATTATTTCTTTAATTATTATTTTAAACAATACCTCACTTCTTGGGGTCTGTAGGGTAAGCACTTATTCCCTCCCCCCTGAACATTTATGGAGATGTATGGGCCTTTTAAGTCAGTGATAAAAGTGTTTTTCAAGGATAAGTGAGCTCCTGCACTGATTATTATAGTTCAATATTCAATATTTGATCACCAAAACCCCCCAAAAAGCATAAAAAGGGCCCCCAAAAATCGATCTCGCTTCACACGCGCACAGGCCCAGTGACCTTTTCAGCCTTTGAGCACCTGTCCCTCTAAAGTCCTGTGCACGTCCCTGTCACAACCCTGCGACGAAAATGTGCCAATTTATTTTGTTGTCGAACCCCCCCCCCCCCCTGCCTTCCCGCCGTCTCCACACACACAGACCTGCCAGACTAGCGATGTCCCCAGAGTTGTGTCCGTTTGTCTTTCAATACGTGTCATATCCTGTTCAGCGTTTGTTTGGAGGGGGGGGGGGGCTCGGTTTAACGACCATCTCGTAAAACATCGATATCGCCTATAGCTACCCAGGCGTTCCAGCAAACCAGCGGGACGGGGGCTTTGTTTTACAGTTTTACAGCCCACTTCATGTAAAGTAATCTAGATAACAGCCACTGACAGTGATTCCAGGAGTACGTGGGCAGTATATAAGCAGGGTGTGTGTGTGTGTGTGTGTGTGTGTGTGTGTGTGTGTGTGTGTGTGTGTGTGTACACACGTGTCCAGGCATGCCTGTGTGCGTTCTTGAGGCGGCCTGACAGCGGGAATGGCGGCACTGAGATAAGAGTGTGGTGGTACGTTGCGAGGACGCATCCTGATGATATCGACTGTATATATACAACCCGCATCCGGAACAAACCGAAGATATACAACCGCCAGCAGGTGCTGCCTCCGTTTCCTCCACCCGTCCCTCCATCCCGGCCTCACCCCTGATTATTACCTACCAGCTCCTAATGGGAACCGATAGCCTGCTCATAAAGATCCTGCCACCTGAGACCACGCAGTATTATTAATGAGGGGACCATCTGAACCTGTTTGCCCGAATCATGAGGGTGGAACGCCCCGCGGAGGTGACCACCTGCACCAGATAGATGGCTCTGTCGTCCCCCACAACCCCACCCCCATGCACGCTCCTCAACCCCCACCTTCCTCGTACCTGTGTCTCTCTCCGCACCACGCCGCGCGGTGACAGATGTACCGTCTTCGAGACCCATTTATCCCCATTCGGCTGACGGGTCGTAGCGCCAACGAGTTCTTCCCGATGAGACGGATGCCGGCGAGCCTGTATACCCCTGTATATATTCCTGTATATATTCCTGTATATATTCCTGTATATATTCCTGTATATATTCCTGTACATTCCTGTATATCTTCCTGTGTATCTTCCTGTACATTCCTGTATATCTTCCTGTGTATCTTCCTGTATATTCCTGTATATCTTCCTGTGTATCTTCCTGTATATCTTCCTGTATATCTTCCTGTATATATTCCTGTACATTCCTGTATATCTTCCTGTATATCTTCCTGTGTATCTTCCTGTATATCTTCCTGTATATCTTCCTGTATATATTCCTGTACATTCCTGTATATCTTCTTGTATATCTTCCTGTATATCTTCCTGTATATCTTCCTGTACTGTATATCTTCCTGTATATCTTCCTGTACATTCCTGTACATTCCTGTATATCTTCCTGTATATCTTCCTGTACATTCCTGTACATTCCTGTACATTCCTGTATATCTTCTTGTATATCTTCTTGTATATCTTCCTGTATATCTTCCTGTATATCTTCCTGTATATCTTCCTGTACATTCCTGTATATCTTCTTGTACATTCCTGTATATCCCTGTATATCTTCCTGTACATTCCTGTATCTTCCTGTACATTCCTGTACATTCCTGTATATCTTCCTGTACATTCCTGTATATCTTCCTGTACATTCCTGTATATCTTCCTGTACATTCCTGTATCTTCCTGTACATTCCTGTATATCTTCCTGTACATTGCTGTACATTCCACATTATACATTTAACATTTTAAAACAGTACTGTATATCACTATATTTTATATTTTTGGACTATATACATATTTTAGAATGTATATCTATGACTGTGTACTCTTATTATTTAGATTGTTTACTACCTGAATGTTCATTGTGAGCGATCTGTGCTGCTGAATTTAGCTGGGGATCAATTTGATTGATTGATTGAAAAGTTTATTAACAGATCGCAGAATGGGTACAGTACAGTACAGCTCAATACATACAATTGTTAAGGGGATGCAGACCAGAGAAAGACTTTCGTCTTGTTTACATCAGGGTCCCCCATTTTCAATTCATCATAACATATATGACACACACGACATACAGATAGACAGTACTGCTACATCTATACATTTATGACATACCAGATTTGCAAATACAGTACTGTTTGTGATACAAAAAGTGTCCAGAAAAGAGTGTATACATTTGACGTAGAAACTGTACATTGGAGGAGGTTGGGTAGGTGGGGTGGGGTTGGGTGGGTGAGGGGGGGGGGGGGGGGACTGTACATTGGAGGGGGGGGGGGGGGGGGGGGGGGGGTTGGGTAGGGGGTGGGTGGGCGACACTGTACACTGTACATTGGAATACTGACAAAGCCATACTTGGTAATTTACTGTACAACTGGTTTAGGACATTTGTAGGGTCCAGTTTCGAATTGCAGTCTCCCGTAGGTGTTCTTTGAGAGTGTTTTTGAAAGTGGGTAGTGATTCACATTCCTTTACAGCTTTGGGTAGGGCGTTCCACATTGATGTGGCATAATTGCGAAACGTGTTTAGTCCCTTGTTTGAGCCGAATCTGGGTTTAACATGATTTGTGGAGCCCCCTCTGGTGTTGTGATCGTGGTATTCACTGACCTTTGGGAAGTATTTTGACATGTACATGGGTACCTTGGTCGTGTAGTGTATCTTGTAGACCAGGCCCATTGCAAGTTGCTGTACTCTGTCGTCTACTCTAAGCCATCCTAGGTTGTCAAAGTGTGCAGGGGTGAGGTGGGTTCTAGGAGTCAGGTCAAGCAGTAGTCTGACTAGTTTGTTTTGAGATGTTTGTAATTTGGTTTTTAGTGCCTTTGAGGTGCTTTGGTACCATGAGGTGCAAGCATAGTCGTAGTACCCTTGAATGAGTGCTCCTGCCAGAGTCTTCAGGGTATTCTTGTTTACCAGAGAGGAGATCCGGTACAAGAATCGAGTTTGTTGGTTGACTTTTTTTATTACATTGGATGCCATTTTGTCACAGGAAAGATTAGCCTCTAGGATGGAACCCAGGTAGGTAATTTCATCTTTCCTTGTGACAATATTGTCACCCACTGTAACTGAGAAGCCGTCGGTCTTGCTGAGTTTGTTATTTGAACCGAAGAGAATGGACTCTGTTTTGCCCAGGTGTAATGATTTGTTATCGGCGAGCCATATGCAGATTTTGCCTAGTTCCGAGCTGAGGGTACTTCTATTCTATTCTTCTATTCTATTATATTCTATTCTATCGTGGCTTCGCAGAGATGTGACTCGGACTATAGAGAGACGGGCGGAGCGATAGCAGGCCTCTGTGTTATTCCCAACGCGCGTGGCTCCGACCGTGCCTTTCTGTGACTGGAGATAATTAGGTGAGCTCTCCACAAAGAGAGGCAGCAGCCGACCGTGCAGCTGTGCTCTGGTAACGTATTCCCTCGGCACACTTCTTCCGTGGTTATCGTTATCACTTTACCTGATTTGAAATTTAAATTACTAAGACACCACTGGAAGCCCACCCCCCCATCTCTCTATCTTCCCCGGGAGGGGTGCTTCACATCCCTTTTGACCGTTCAAATGCCCGGTGATATGTATTTTTTTTCAGTGGTGTTGAGGCTCCTCAATGCTATAAGGCTATAAGGCCCCTAGGGGCCACAGTAGACAGGAGGTAGCTGCCCCCCTCGCCTGTAGCTGTTCCGCAACCGTTCCTACTTCCGGGGGAGGCCTGATTGGCCCCGACAGGCATCGACAGGCATGTGACCCGCCGCGGCCACGCCCCGCGGCAGCCCCAGGAGCAAGCGCGCTACTGCTGGAGTTCGCTTCGCCTTTCACATCGCTGCCGTTGGCGAAAGCAGACAAATGAATGACTAATTCGGTCAGAAATAACGTAACTAATAACGTTAGTAAGCACTGCTTATATGTTTATTATGTTTGCGGGGTACAGTAAACGTTTCTCCCGGTACATTCTGAAGAGCACACCGCTGTATGTTGGAGAACCAGCAGTCTTCCTCACTCGAGTGAGACTAAAGCCGTGCACAGCTCAGCCCTGAGAGACGCTTATGTCTGCGGGGTACAGTAAACGTTTCTCCCGGTACATTCTGGAGAGCACACCGCTGTATGTTGGAGAACCAGCGGTCTTCCTCACTCGAGTGAGACTAAAGCCGTGCACAGCTCAGCCCTGTGAGACGCTTATGTCTGCAGGGTACAGTAAACGTTTCTCCCGGTACATTCTGAAGAGCACACCGCTGTATGTTGGAGAACCAGCGGTCTTCCTCAATCGAGTGAGACTAAAGCCGTGCACAGCTCAGCCCTGTGAGACGCTTATGTCTGCGGGGTACAGTAAACGTTTCTCCCGGTACATTCTGAAGAGCACACCGCTGTATGTTGGAGAACCGGCGGTCTTCCTCACTCGAGTGAGACTAAAGCCATGCACTGCACAGTCTCTAACAGTGGAACAGTAAGAAGCATTTTGGATAAAAGTATTTTGTACTTCTGTATGACAACAATGTATGCCTTTCAAATGTTAAATGATTAAATGATACACAGCGAAATCTACGCTCTCGCCTCTCATCCTGCTTTCGCCAACGGCAGCGATGTGAAAGGCGAAGCGAACTCCAGCAGTAGCGCGCTTGCTCCTGGGGCTGCCGCGGGGCGTGGCCGCGGCGAGTCACGTGCCTGTCGGGGCCAATCAGGCCTACCCCGGAAGTAGGAACGGTTGCGGAACAGCTACCCTCAGTGTTGGCCCTGCCCCCCTCAGCGCTGGCCCGCCCCCTCAGTGCTGGCCCTGCCCCCCTCAGTGTTGGCCCTGCCCCCCTCAGCGCTGGCCCTGCCCCCCTCAGTGTTGGCCCTGCCCCCCTCAGCGCTGGCCCTGCCCCCCTCAGCGCTGGCCCTGCCCCCCTCAGCGCTGGCCCTGCCCCCCTCAGTGTTGGCCCTGCCCCCCTCAGTGTTGGCCCTGCCCCCCTCAGTGTTGGCCCTGCCCCCCTCAGTGTTGACCCTGCCCCCCTCAGCGCCCTGCCCTTTTCATTGTTGGCCCTACCCCCTCATTATTGGCCCTGCCCCCCTCAGTGATGGCCCCGCCCGCCTCAGCGCTGGCCCTGCCCCCCTCAGTGTTGGCCCTGCCCCCCTCAGCGCTGGCCCCATCACGCTCCAATCTGAGACAAGGGGCCTCACCCTGCGGGGGTCCTCGATTTATCCCAGAGTGGCCCGGTGAGGAAGGACAACTCTGGAAACCTCAAAATCACAGGATGTAACTGATTGGTATAGTCCTGATAAGATATTCCTTTATTGATCCCCTTGGGGAAATTCAGGCATCATAGCAGCATGGGGGAGGGGAGGTACATGCAGGGTAATAGTGGAAAGACATAAATATAGGCAACAGAATTATAGTACAAGATAAGCAGTGTAAACAATATAATTAACTCTGAATATAAGAATAGGAGCAAGTAGTAGGCAGTGTAATCAAAGGTGCAGATGAGGGTCTGTACGCCCTATCAGTTATATTATATATGTTACAATAAATATGTACTGTGATTTAATGTTCTATGCCTTACCTTGACTTTGTCTATTTTGCTGCTGTCTATTGTATGCTTATTTTATGCCTAATTTTATGTCTGCACGTTGTCTTTTTTATATCTTTTTTACTGCTGTGAAGCACTTTGAGCTGTAATAAGTAATACAATACATTTTATAACATACTGTAGGCCTATATAAGAGAAAGAAAAAGTATTATTATTATTATTGAAAAAGACATGGGAATCTCTTCTCGACTATCTTTTTTACTACAGACACACACACACACACACACACACGCACGCACGCACGCACACGCACACGCACACGCACGCACACACACACACACACACACACACACACACACACACACACACACACACACACCCTCACACACATACACACATACACACACACACACACACACACACACACACACACACACACACACACACACACACACACACACACACACACACACACACACACACACACACACACACACACACACACACACACACACACATACTACAGTATATACTATATATATATACAGTGCATCCGGAAAGTATTCATACCCCTTCACTTTTTCCACATTTTGTTATGTTACAGCCTTATTCCAAAATGGATTTAAATATTCCCCCCCTCAAAATTCTACACACAATACTCAATAATGACAAAGTGAAAACGTTTTTTTCTTATTTTTGGCAAATGTATTAGAAATGTAAAATAATAAACACATACGTACATAAGTATTCACACCCTTTACTCAATACTTTGTTGAAGCACCTTTGGCAGCAATTACAGCCTCAAGTCTATTTTTTGGCAGTTTCTCCCATTCTTCTTGGCAGCTTGTCTCAAGCTCCATCAGGTTGGGGAGTGTCGGTGCACAGCCATTTTCAGATATTTCCAGAGATGTTCAATGGGGTTCAAGTCTGGGCTCTGGCCGGGACACTCAAGGACATTCACAGACTTGTCCTGAAGCCAGTCCTTTGTTATCCTGGCTGTGTGCTTAGGGTCGTTGTCCTGTTGGAAGGTGAACCTTCACCCCAGTCTGATGTCCAGAGCGCTCTGGAGCAGGTTTTCATCAAGCTACATTGCTGCATTCATCTTTCCCTTGATCCTGACTAGTCTCCCAGTTCCTGCTGCTGAAAAACATCCCCACAGCATGATGCTGCCACCACCATGCTTCACTGTAGGGATGGTATTGACCAGGTGATAAGCAGTGCCTGGTTTCCTCCAAATATGGCGCTTGGCATTCAGGCCAAAAAGTTAAATCTTGGTTTCATCAGACCAGACAATTTGGTTTCTCATGATCTGAGAGTCCAAACTCCATGTCATGTGCCTTTTACTGAGGAGTGGCTTCCGTCTGGTCACTCTACCATAAATGCCTGATTGGTGGAGTGCTGCGGAGATGGTTGTCCTTCTGGAAGGTTCTCCCATCTCCACAGAGGAACACTGGAGCTCTGTCAGAGTGACCATCGGGTTCTTGGTCACCTCCCTGACCAAGGCCCTTCTCCCCCGATGGCTCAGTTCGGCCGGGCGGCCAGCTCTAGGAAGAGTCCTGGGCCCTCATTCATCAACGTGACGTAGAAAATGTTCTATTTCCACACGTAAGCACAGAATTTAGAATGTGTGTACGCACAGAAATATTGGGATTTATCAACCGTGCGTACACGGGTCCTATGCTCCTCCGTGTTGATAAATACCTCTTTGTTCTACCGTCAATGCTCGTGCATGATTATCCATATATGGTCATGAAACACCCCCCTTGGGATGTGAAATAATGGACTGACCCGAGCGGAACTCTGAGAAACTCCACGGGAGATTGTTCACTGAGGCGCTGCCGAACCAAGAAGACACAACGCGTGTTATGGGATAAATAAAAGGCGGACTTGTACACGGTGATGTCAGATATCAACGGCTCCCGAAGACCATTGCTGCAATTCTGCCTGGACAGCTCAAAATACTAATAAAGACCGTTCGTTGACCACTGTTTGGCGTTGGTTGTGTGTCATTATAACCGTGCTGTAATATGAATGCCTTTATTAGTTGTGTTCGATTGGCTATAATATGATTTTTAGAGGCATCTATTTTGTTGTCGGTATTACCGACAACAAAATAGATGCCTCTAAAAATCATATACTATTAGGTAGCCTATATGAATTACATATAATAGCAGCCATAGCCTACATTATGCAACAGTAACTTGCGCATACCAGTGTATGCGACGGACCAGTGTATACCTTATATCATATCATATTCATATAATAGTTTACTCTATCAGCATACCAGCATGTAATATGTTCTTTGTTAGAACTCAACTCGTTATTATTTTGCACATAGATTGCAGAAATACGGAACGTTTTGATTTACATTAAAAGGCTTTGACATTGTAAAACTAAATACGTGGAATTCTGTAAGCATAATACAAGTGATATCACCCACACGATATATGCTCTGTGTCCAGAGCATGTATGCTTTTCATTCATTTAAGACACATTATTGCAAGGGTTTTGTAATACACATACACCCTGGTCTCATTGCGTTTTTTATTCTTTCTTATACAGTAAAAAGGGGGAAGAACACTATATCGTGGGTGTTCATATGACTTGTATTCTGCTTACAGCTTCGAAATTCCACTTGTTTCGTTTAAAGTAAAGCCTTTTAAATATAATCAAAATGTTCCCGTGTTTCTGCGGTCTGTGCGCAAAATAATAACGAGTTGAGCTACGCGGAGCGCAGTCAGTCAGTACACCCCGTATATTCCGATAACGCTATATAAACCATGCTGCATTCATTCTGAGAGAAAGATCTATTATTCCAAATGCTATTTATAGGGTTTTGACCATAATTACACTACTGTTGCTATCTTACAATGAACTATAATGAATTACGGTTCATACAGAACATGCCAGTGTTGAAACTAATGCACAGAAGCTCATTTCCTTGTTGTAATAATATATTCTACCAACGGGCGCCAGGTACGCATGGTCCGACCTGTGCTTAAATATACGCACAAAGTCAAGCACAAGTTCAAATTGATAAATCCCACACTTTGCTTAGAAATGATCGTACGCACGGCTTAAGCACATATCTGTGCGTACGTCAAGTTGATAAATGAGGGCCCTGGGCCCTCATTTATCAAAAATTCTTAGAAAGTGTTCTATTTTTATACATAAGCACATAATTTAGAATGTGTGTATGCACAGAAATATTGGGATTTATCAACCGTGCGTACACAGGTCCTACGCTCCTCCGTGTTGATAAATACCTCTTTGTTCTACCGTCAATGCTTGTGCATGATTATCCATATATGGTCATGAAACACCCCCCATGGGATGTGAAATAATGGACTGACCCGAGCGGAACTTTGAGAAACTTCACGGGAGATTGTTCACTGAGGCGCTGCCGAACCAAGAAGACACAACCCGTGTGTTATGGGATAAATAAAAGGCTGACTTGTACACGGTCAGATATCAACGGCTCCCTAAGACCATTGCTGCAATTCTGCCTGGACAGCTCAAAATACTAATAAAGACCGTTTGTTGACCACTGTTTGGCGTTGGTGGTGTGTCATTATAACCATGCTGTAATATGAATGCCTTTATTAGTTGTGTTCGATTGGCTATAATAAGATTTTTAGAGGCATCTATTTTGTTGTCGGTATTAGGTAGCCTATATGAATTACATATAATAGCAGCCATAGCCTACATTATGCAACAGTAACTTGCGCATATATAATAACACATGGCACAGCCCTGCGAAGCCTGCATACAGTAAACTAACTTGATCATTAATCTAGCTGTTGTATCTTTACGCTTATGAAAACATTAAATAATATGTATAGGCTATAGGCCGTGGCTTTGCATTAATAGCCTATATTCTCAAATGGCATTTAATGGCTATCCGACTCCTCGTCGCTATCCTCGCGGACGGACCAGTGTATACCTTATATCATATTCCTATTCATATTCATATCATAGTTTACTCTATCAGCATACCCATCATGTAATACGTTCTTTGTTAGAACTCAACTCGTTATTATTTTGCCCATAGATTGCAGAAATACGGGAACCTTTTGATTTATATTAAAAGGCTTTGACATTGTAAAACTAAATACGTGGAATTCTGTAAGCATAATACAAGTCATATCACCCACATGATATATGCTGTGTCCAGAGCATGTATGCTTTTCATTCATTTAAGACACATTTATTGCAAGGGTTTTGTAATACACATACACCCTCTGTTCTCATTGCAATGCGTTTTTAATTATTTCTTATATAGTAGGAAGGGGGAAGAACACTATATCGTGGGTGTTCATATGACTTGTATTTTGCTTACAGCTTCGAAATTCCACTTGTTTCGTTTAACGTAAAGCCTTTTAAATATAATCAAAACGTTCCCAAAACGTTCTGCGGTCTGTGCACAAAATAATAACGAGTTGAGTTACGCGGAGCGCAGTCAGTCAGTACACCCTGTATATTCCGATAACGCTATAAACCATGCTGCATTCATTCGGAGAGAAAGACCTATTATTCCAAATGCTATTTATAGGGTTTTGACCATAATTACACTACTGTTGCTATTTTACAATGAACTATAATGAATCACGGTTCATACAGAACACGCCAGTGTTGAAACTAATGCACAGAAGCTTATTTCCGTGTTGTAATAATATATTCTACCAACAGGCGCCAGCTACGCATGCTCCGAGCTGTGCGTAGATATACGCACAAAGTCAAGCACAAGTTCAAATGGATAAGTCCCACACTTTGCTTAGAAATGATCGTACGCAGGGGTTATGCACATACGTTTCCAAACTTCTTCTATTTGCAAATGATGGAGACGACTGTGCTCGTTGGCACCTTCAAAGCTGCAGAATTTTTTTGTACCCTTCCCCAGATATGTGCCTCTATACAATCCTGTCTCGGAGGTCTACAGACCATTCCTTGGACTTCATGGCTTGGTTTGTGTTCTGACATGCACCGTCAACTGTGGGACCTTATGTAGACAGATGTGTGCCTTTACAAATCATGCCCAATCAATTGAATTTACCACAGGTGGACTCCAATCACGTTGTAAAAACATATCAAGGATGATCAGAGGAAACAGGATGGACCTGAGCAAAATGTTGAGTGTCATAGCAAAGGGTGTGAATACTTATGCACATGTGATATAAAATCTTTTTATTTTTAATACATTTGCAAAAAGTTCTAAATCTTTTAGAATTTGTCATTATGGGGTATTGTGTGTAGAAGTTTGAGGGGAAAAATGAATCGAATACATTTAGTAATAAGGCTGTAACATAACAAAATGTGGAAAAAAGTGAAGGGGTATGAATACTTTCCGGATGCACTGTATATATGTATAAAAGCAATATAACACAAGAGGGAGTATGCTCCTCCTCCAGGAAACTTTGAGCATCAAACACTTAATTTCCTGCAGTCTGCTGTACTTTTATCAGAGGCACGTCTGCAAGGTGGAGATGGTACGGTCCTGTAGGGGTGTCTGTCTGATGGTACGGTCCTGTAGGGGTGTCTGTCTGATGGTACGGTCCTGTAGGGGTGTCTGTCTGATGGTATGGTCCCGTAGGGGTGTCTGTCTGATGGTACGGTCCTGTAGGGGTGTCTGTCTGATGGTACGGTCCTGTAGGGGTGTCTGTCTGATGGTATGGTCCCGTAGGGGTGTCTGTCTGATGGTACGGTCCTGTAGGGGTGTCTGTCTGATGGTACGGTCCTGTAGGGGTGTCTGTCTGATGGTACGGTCCTGTAGGGGTGTCTGTCTGATGGTACGGTCCTGTAGAGGTGTCTGTCTGATGGTACGGTCCTGTAGGGGTGTCTGAGAGTGTTGGTTAATATGTAGTTACAGGTAAGAAGGATGTTTTGACCCCCTTATTTTTCAACTCTTTTGGGGAGGGGGCTGTCTTTCATATTGGCTATATTTTTGGAGGGGGAACAAATTGACCTCTTCTCAATATCGACGGGGGGCATGTCCCCTGCAACCCCCCCCCCCCCCCCCCCCCCCCAAGCCTATGCCTTATAGACCTGTTTGCTGTATACAGAAATACCGTGTTTGAGCCAATCAGCATTACCAACTGAGTCACATGACTAAGTTGCCCCCTACCTGCGCGAGCTGCTGCGCTAAAAGAATATGACAGGGCCCTATGGAGAAACCATGGCACTCCCCTGACTAAAAGTTGTTTCAAAACAAAAACGGCTGGATGTCATTTTAGCCAAATCAGCATGCCTGTGAGTGTGAGAGTCTTTCACCTTTTACATATCTAGCTTTGGCATGGGATTGATCGTTTAGATCGCTAGCATGGCTAACGAATGCAAATATGTTGTAGTCTGCCTGCCCCTTTGTTCTGACCAGGATTATGTTCCTTTTTGCCCCCTTGATGCGCGCACTGACGTGGACAGCAAACAGGTCTATAGTAAATAACACCGGGCTGTGATTTGGTAAATATCACTTAGATTCATTCAAGATTCAATACTTTTATTTATTTTTTTATTTATTTTATTTATAAATAACATTTGAAAAGATTAATGAAAGAGGAACCCCCCCCCCCCCCCCCCAAAAAAAAAGAAACAGCCAGAAACTGTACACTGTTTGAAAAGGAGATGGAAGAGGCAATGCTTATCCGTTTCCATCCCCCATCAAATAACTTATTGCAAGATTACATATATTTTATATATTACATATATTTTAAGTACAATACGATACAATTTACAATACACAACATATGATACAATACAATTTGCAAATACTTCAACCACACACAACACACTCACTCACACACACGCACCCACACACACACACACACACACACACACACACACACACACACACACACACACACACACACACACACACACACACACACACACACACACACACACACACACACACACACACACACACACACACACACCCTCACCAAGGCCAGATTAAGACTTCAGAGGCCCCTGGGCCAGATTCTTGTGGAGGCCCCCCCACACACACGTGCATGCACGCACAGTGGCGTTTTTATATGTCACTTTAAAAATATATAGAATACCGTAATTCCTCTAATAGTAACCCCGGCTTGTATTTGTTTCAACTGTAGTGGATACCAGGCTTGTATTAGGAGGAGGAACCAGCTCATTCGTGTTGGTGTTGGGGCTGGGCTGTGGAGATGCGGCGGGCGTATACGAACAGGTGGCACTGGCGTCAGCCACTGGTGGTGGT
>NC_140179.1:30998789-31056687 GCF_963971535.1 Notolepis coatsorum
CAACGCGGATGCCTTCACCCTGGAGTTACGTTGTGTATTCGATACCTCCAGGGTGATTTCCATTTACGAGGCCGGCGGTCGACTTATGTCCTGCCGGCAGGGCATTCACGCCATAGCAGACTACGCCATTGATTTCCGCATTGTGGCTCGAGAGGCGGACTGGCCTGAGGTTCCTTGCTGTGTCCACTTCCTGCATGGTCTCTCCACTCGCATGCAGGACGAGATGGCTACACGGGAGCTACCCGAGCGTCTGGATCTGCTGATCAACATGGCCATTCGATTGGATAATCGTCACCGGGAGAGGGGACGCGAGAGGGAGGCTTCGTCAGGTACTCTTCCGCCCCTCTCCTAGTGTCGAACGGCCAGCATACCAGCCCATGAGAGAGCACCGGGGCGATGACGAGCCCATGCAGCTGGGAGCGCTGAATCTCTCTGAAGCGGAGAAGCAGAGGCGGGTCAACGAGAGGCGCTGTTTTCGTTGTGGCCGCACGGGGCATCGCTTCGCCGCCTGTCGTGGCTCGGGAAACGGAGGAGCCCGCTAGGCCTGGGGAAGATGCTAGCAGGTGGGCATGTCTCTCCGGTCATAGACGTTCACGACTCACATACTTTCTTTGATGTCACTGTCGGGTGGGGGGATTCTTCTAAAACGGCCAAGGCTTTAGTGGATTCGGGGGCTGCGGGCAACTTGATTCATGTGGGGGTGGCTCTAGAATGGGGGGTTCCCTTAGAAACACTAGAGGTGCCCATCCCTGTCCGTTCGCTAGACGGCCGACCGCTCGGCTGTGGATTTATTACCCAGCGCACCGGGAAACTGTGGTTTCGGGTGGCGGGTAGCGAGGGGGAATATTTGAATTTTTTTGTTGTTATGTCTCCCCATTCTGACATTGTTTTAGGCCACCCTTGGCTTGTGCTGCATAATCGCTGGCGTGAGTTCATCTGTCCCCCGTCCCCCTCTTTTGTCTCTCTCCAGGTTGACGGTGGACGTTGCAGATTCTTTATTATCCCCCAACCCCGATTTGGCAGGTGTTCCTGCGGTCTATTGTGACCTGGCGGACGTTTTTAGTAAAACGCATGCTAAAGCACTACCGCCTCATAGGCCTTACGACTGCCCCATTGATCTTCTACCCGGTGCTTCTCCACCCCGGGGACGGATGTTCTCCCCCCCCATCCCGCCCTGAGACAGTGTCCATGAACACTTACATTCGAGAGGCACTGTCCGCAGGGCATAGCCGACCGTCCACATCCCCTGCAGGCGCTGGCTTTTTTTTTGTGGCTAAGAAAGATGGTGATCAGCGGCCGTGCATAGATTATAGGGGGTTGAATGACGTTTCCATCAAGAACCGGTTTCCTTTACCACTCATGGACACTGCCTTTGAGTGCTTACAGGGGGCACAGGTCTTTTCTAAACTTGACTTACGTAATGCATACAACTTGGTCAGGATTAGAGAAGGGGACGAGTGGAAAACTGCATATAATACTCCTAATGGGCATTATGAGTATTTAGTCATGCCTTTTGGTTTAGCTAATGCTCCAGCAGTTTTCCAAGCCCTGGTCACGACGTGCTGCGGGATCTAATTGGGGTGTCAGTGTTTGTATATTTGGATGACATCCTTATTTTTTCTCGCGATATGGTGCAACACCAACTGCACGTTCGTGAGGTGCTTCAACGTCTCCTTAAGCATCAACTGTTTGTTAAGGCAGAGAAGTGTGTGTTTCACACTGACACCATTTCCTTCCTGGGCTTTGTGTTGACAAAGGGCGATCTTCGCATGGATCCAGCCAAGGTGAGTGCAGTCTTGGATTGGCCACGGCCTTCGTCGCTCAAGGAGTTACAACGGTTTTTGGGCTTTGCAAATTTTGGCGCCTTAGTCAATCCATTAACAGCTCTCACTAAGTCCTCTCTCCCTGGCTTTGAATGGTCGCCTAGGGCAGAGTCGGCCTTCTGCAACCTCAAACGTCGATTTACCTCCGCCCCTGTACTGATCCGTCACGACACAGAGGCTCCGTTCATTGTGGGGGTGGATGCCTCTGACACTGCGGTGGGAGGGGTAATCTCGCAGAGATGTTTAAAGGTTGGTAAGGTGCATCCTTGTGCCTTCTTTTCACGCCGGCTGTCTCTGGCCGAGCATAACTACGACGTGGGTAATCGGGAGTTGTTGGCAATCAAATTGGCATTGGAGGAATGGAGACATTGGTTAGAGGGTGCGGCACATCCGTTCATTGTTTGGACTGACCATAAGAACTTGGCTTACATCCAAGGGGCTAAACGCCTTAACGCTCGCCAGGCCAGGTGGGCGTTATTCTTCACTCGATTTCGATTTTCCATCTCCTATCGACCCGGTTCCAAGAACGTCAAGCCTGACGCCATGTCACGTCAGTTTGATCTTCCGGGTCGAGAGGAGAAGCCCCACCCTATTATTCCACAGGCCTTGATTTTGGCACCCGTGTCATGGGGCATAGATAGGGTGGTGAGGTCGGCTCAGGCACGGGAGCCCGATCCCGGGGGGGGTCCTCCGGGTCGGATGTAGGTGCCCAAGGCGGCACGCTCGCGCCTGCTGCAGTGGGCACATACATCCTCTCTCACCGGCCACCCTGGGGCCACCAGAACCCTGGAGTTTATCCGTAGGAGGTTTTGGTGGCCGACAGAGGGGGGGGATACACGCTCCTTTGTGGCGGCCTGTCCGGTGTGCGCGCGCAGTAAGACCTCTCGCCGTGCGCCAGCGGGTCTCCTCCGACCGCTTCCTATTCCCAAGCGTCCCTAGTCGCACATATCCCTGGATTTTATTTCCGGCCTTCCCCTATCGGATGGGTTCACTGCCATCCTGGTGGTGGTGGACCGGTTCTCTAAGGCGGCCCACTTCATTCCCCTCCCCAAGCTCCCCTCGGCTCAGGAGACGGCTGACCTTGTGGTGCAGCACGTCATTCGGGTTCATGGGCTTCCAGTGGATATTGTGTCCGACCGGGGTCGTCAGTTCGCCTCCAGGTTCTGGAAGGCATTCGCCGCCGGTCTAGGCGCCTCCGTCAGCCTGTCGTCTGGGTTCCATCCGCAGACGAACGGGCAGACGGAGCGTGTCAACCAGGATCTGGAGGGCGTTCTGAGGTGCTACGTTGCTCCGGCGACGTGGAGTAGGAGGTTGGCCTGGGCTGAGTATGCGCATAATACCCTCCTCTCCTCCTCTACTGGTATGTCTCCCTTTCAGTGTCAATATGGTTTTCAACCTCCTCTGTTTCCCGAACAGGAGCAGGAGGTGGAGGTGCCGTCGGCCCAGGCACATGTGGCTCGTTGTCGCAGGACGTGGAACAGGGTGCGGACGGCGCTGCAGAAGGCCTCGGTTAAGGCTCAGCGGCAAGCTAACCGCAAGCGTCGTCCGGCTCCGGTTTTCCGTCCGGGACAGCGGGTTTGGCTTTCCACTCGTGATCTCCCTCTCCGGGTGGAGTCCAGGAAGCTGGCTCCTCGTTCTTCTTTCTCGACAACTTGGAAGTCACTTACTCCGTTCGTAACACAGACTGAACTGTCACAGGGCACAGGAAGAACATACAGACTGAACTATCGCGGGGGACAGGAAGAACATACAGACTGAACTGTCCTGAGGCACAGGAAGAACATACAGACTGAACTATCCCGGGGAACTGGAAGAACATACTGACTGAACTATCCCGGGGAACTGGAAGAACATACTGACTGAACTGTCCTGAGGCACAGGAAGAACATACTGACTGAACTGTCCTGGGGCACGCAGGAATGTTATTTCCTGAAATAGTTGATCACACATTATAATAATAATAATAATAATAATAATAATAATAATAATAATACATTCGATTTATAGTGCACTCTACATTTGGAAAAGTAATGTAGAGTAACATTTACCTTTAACCTCCAAGTCACACAGAAGAGTCAGACAGAAAAGCAAAATGGAGAATAGCCTTTAGGCTAATAACCTCTTAAGAATAAGGAACTGTGTCAAGTCACATGAAAACACTCACGTCTTGTGCTGACAGCCGTGGTCTATTACATACAGCCCCCCTTGACACACAGCGTAAAAAGGGAACAAACGAACGGTATACTAGTAGTCACTTCCTAAAATGATAGTAATAACGTCACTCGCCAGCTGTACTGCAGCGAGACCCTCCACAGAGTCGAACGCAGGCGAGTGAGAGTGAAACCGTGAGGGTAGAACATGGATTTTTACTCAAGTACTGTACTTAAGTACAATTTCAAGCTACTTGTACAAGCGACTATTTTCATTTTAGGGAACTTTATACTTTTACTCCACTACATTTCAAAGGAAATATTGTACGTTTTACTCCACTACATTTATCTGAACCCATCAGTTACTAATTACTTTGAAGAAAAAGATTTTGCATATAAAACATGGCAACATTGTTGTGATGTAATCAGAGCAGCATAACTGGACCACATACTACTTTAACATAACCTTTAGAGGTCAATGGATCAAGGATTGAACGCTCCCAAGCACTGGAATACACAAACGTCATGTAGAATGCATACTTTTACTTTAGATACTTAAGTACATTCAATAGAAAATACCTTTCTACTTTTACTTAGCGAGTGAGAGTGAAAGGTCTTGTGAAACCGTGAGGGTAGAACGTGGAGGAACTGAGGCGTGGAGCTCCCTCGCTACTTCCCTCACCAGCTCTGGGAAAGAAAGCAAACCTGGGACTCTACTGAATGAATGGAGTGAGACGTAAATCGCTTATACGAGTAAAAGTAGCGGAGGCTCTTTGATTGATCTGAACCATACCCACTCTACTTCATCTGGATCTGAGTGGTTCTTCTGCCCCCTTTGGGAGAGTGACCAGGAGCCATCATCTTATTTTTCATACCAGCACTTGTATTCATATGCTTTTTTTGTTCTTAGTTCTATTATTCACATACTACTTTAACATAACCTTTAGAGGTCAATGGATCAAGGATTGAACGCTCCCAAGCACTGGAATACACAAACGTCATGTAGAATGCATACTTTTACTTTAGATACTTAAGTACATTCAATAGAAAATACCTTTCTACTTTTACTTAAGTAGAATTTGAATGGAGGGGTTTTTACTTTGACCAGAGTACTCATTTATTGAGTATTTCTACTTTCACTTAAGTAAAGGAACTGTGTACTTCTTCCACCACTGCTGCTGCAGAAACCAGTCAGGTGACCCGACCGGTGCTTCCCGATCCAGGTCCAAGTGTGTTGCGCTGCGAGTCAATCATCTCGAGAAGTTTTGTAGATGATCCAAGAAATCGCCAGAGCGAGTCAACGCGTGGGGGGTAAGCGTTACTCAAGAGACCCCGGGGTGTTGCTGGTGGCGTCCTCCGAGTGAATTCAACAACACGGCACATAATGAACCATAGCAGATACGGGCGGAGGATGGTTCACATGTGGCCCCGTTCTGCAAGCAAGATGGATAGAGAGCCCAGGCCACCGCCTCACTGAGCACTGTCCACAGGGAGAGCAACTACTGAGGGGTCTAACCAAGTGTTCACACATATCCCCCCAAGCACTCTCTCTATGTGTGTGTGTGTGTGTGTGGGGGGGGGGGTGTTTTCCTATCCTTGTGGGGACTGAATGTCCCCACATGGAAGGAATAAAATAAACATTTGCAGTCCTTGTCGGGACATTGGATGGACCTCACCACCACAAGGGGCTATTTTAGGGGTTAGGGGTTGAGGTTGGGGTTAGGTTAAATTTAGGGATATGCATGTACCGCAGTGGTTATGGGTAGGATTAAGGTAAGGAGTTAGGGAGTGTATGTAATGAATGTCCCCACAAGGCATGGAAATGTGTGTGTGTGTGTGTGTGTGTGTGTGTGTGTGTGTGTGTGCAGAGACGTGCACAGACAGGGCCGCCTCAGGGGGGCCTCGCACAAAAAAAAAAAAAAAAAAAAATTATTATTATTATTATTATTTTTATTTTTTTGCGAAGCCCCCCTTCCCACGAGGCCCTTTTTCATCACAGACCTAAAATCTAGTTTTGCTTATATGCTTATATATTTCACATTAGACACGTTTGTAGAATGTTCCTGGCTCTGCGGCTCTGCACTATTCTCTATTGGAGCTCTGGGGCTCTGCAGCAGACATACTATTGGTTTCAAGAAGGGAGGGGTTACATTATGTGTACGCTGGCGTGCATCAGCTGCGTTTGACTATTTCGCGCGTGCAGCTTTGGAGGTTATGCTTAGTTATGCCAGCCAAAACGAAGAGGACGGTCATTCGGCAGATGGACTGAATATGAGAGTTGTTGCATGTTAGACAGTTCAGTCAGGCTAGCCATCCCGGCTAAAGGCAGGGACAGCTACAGTAGTTAGCTTTAGCTACGTTATAATATTGAGTGCTAACGTGTGGTTCAGTCGGGATAGCCATGATGATGTCGGCTAGTAGCTAGCTTAGCTAAAGGCTAACTAGCGTTAGCTAACCTAGAGAGAGCGCGTGCAGCATTGTTATGCCAAGATGAAGAGGACGGCCATTCGGCAGATGAACTTTGTCAACTCCACGCGGTTGTCTCCATCCTCTTGGACGTTTGGTGAGTTTTTAATGCACTCTATTCTATTCCCGCCGTGGATATATCTCTCTCTCTCTCTCGGGAGCCAAACGGGCCGGCTAGCTGTTGTAGTAGCTAACGGTGTGTGGCCTGGTGTCAGCACCTGGTGCGAGGGAGGTGAGCTTGGTGTTTCATTATGAGAATATCTCCATGCTCAAGTCGGCTATAGTCCGCAAGGGACTTGTTGCCGGCACCGCTATGGTAAACACTAACGTGTCTCTTTAATGAATCTATCTACTAAAGTCTTAGGATCGTATAGTGGATCTCTATAGTATCTCTGCTGTTGTACTCACACGTTCTGTTCAATTGTCTTATAAATGATTTGGAGTCGGAGCCAGGCGCTAAAGGTACAAAGACAGTCTGGCCGTCGTTTATTGGAAGATCCACACAGCTTAAAGTTCTCGCCAACTTTTCTATTGTCTAAAAGCATCTGCAGCACGTCTCGATTGGATAGGTTTTCAGCGTAGGTTTTGGGGGTCGTCTCAAGATGATGCTCTCCGTGCGTCGACGTGGTCTGCTGGTCTCCGTGCGTTTCTTCTCCATGTCTCAGATCTGTGGTAAATATAGGAATCACCCAAACCCCGCCCAGTGGTCGAGTCTCTGCCCCGTGATGTCACAGAACGGAGACTCCTAATTGGCTTAACACGAAATAACTGGGTTCCCTGACCAATAAGGAAGTGACATGACTATTTTCGGCTCGTTACAAGGTGACCTTACAGAGGGGATGTGAACTAGTTTCCTTTTCGAATGATTTACCCAAGTGTCCCTGAATTCGACCCTTATACAGATGGAAATATAGTACCCACTCAACCTAACAGTGGGTATTCCAGAAAGGTCTGTTTGGACTGTTTAGCTAAAGTAAACAGAACTCTGGTGCCGGCCTTCAGGCCTGACTTAAAGTTAAGTATTGGGCCCTCCATCCCACTTTGTTGTGTGGGGAAAGAGGTTTCATTTGTTTGCCATTTGATCTGTTCTTATTTTTATGGTACTCTGGGCTTTTTCCTATAGCTGCTAGGTGAAGGGTGAAAGGTTGCACTGTTAGCCTTTGACTGAATTCTCCTATGGCCTTTTCCAGAAACCGCTAGATGATTTTGATCCCTCCTGTAATGCTTATACGGGTCATTTTGATCAATTTAATTTACGACAACACCACTCTGTAGTGGGACGTGTATTGCCTTCTTTTTCCCTTCCCTCTTTGGATGAGAAGAGGAAAACACAGCGGCTGTCTGAAGTGTTGGCCTGTATTGCTTTTCTCACGTTGTACAGTTTTTCAGTGGTAGCCGCATAGCTTGCTTCTGCGTTAGCTAGTGGTTAGCGATAGCCGGGTTGAGCTAACTGTTAGCTGTTTAGCTACGACGTTAGCTGCTCGTTTTCGCTCGGCTGGGAACGTTAGCTTGATGCTATCAGTTAGCCTAGAGTTAGCTGTTAGCTTGTGCTACGTCCATTGACATTAGCCGTGAGAATAGCAGGCCCTGGCACTCTTGACTACGACATCATCTTTGACAGAAGATGTAGTCGGGCCTGCACCATGACAAGGCTCCGGCCATAGCTTCTTTTTGTCCCGCCAGCGAGAGGCCTTTCGTCAACGTGGAGACCTGTGTTGCGTTTAAATCTCGCACAGGGCCTCGCATTTCTCCCAGGCGGACTTTAGAGGGGCAGGTGCTCAAAGGCTGAAAAGGGCACTGGGCTTGTGCTATTTTTGGGGGCCCTTTTTGCTCGGGGAGGGGCCTTTTATGCTTTTTAGGGGTTTTTGGTGATCAAATATTGAATATTGAACTATAATAATCAGTGCAGGAGCTCACTTATCCTTGAAAGACACTTTTATCACTGACTTAAAAGGCCCATACATCTCCATAAATGTTCAGGGCGGAGGGAATAAGTGCTTACCCTACAGACCCCAAGTCTGTTAGGACAGCAGACTCGGTTGGCACTGCTCAAAATTTACCTTTTTAAAATAGCTTTTAAATGAATTATTATCTTTATTTCATTGTCTTAGGGCGTTTTCACACCTAGCTCGTTTGGAGCTATTATTCCGGAACCTGGAGCGTTTACCCCTTATTTCGGTTCAGTTGGGCATATGTGAACACAGCAATTACATTCTGTTGCGGAACAAAACAAGCGGACCGAGACCACCTGGAGAGGGTGGTCTCGGCGCAGTTCCAACCGAACCCGAAGCGGACTCGTACGCTGTGAGAATGCAATCGATTTAACAAACCGACACAATTAATAATAATAATAATACGCCGTGGGTCAACGTGGAGCAGCGATGAGGTACACTGCGTCGTTGATATCAGTCAGCCGCGCGCAGGAGAGAGGAGCCGGGGTCTCTGTAGTGACAGCAGCAGCACCGTGCGGGACAGTTTGCGCGCGCGGGCGTTTGTTTTGGTGCGCTGTTAACACAGCCGTGTGAACACAAACGAACTAAAGGACAAGTGCAACAATTGTATCATTATAGTCCCTGTGTCTCGCTGAATCGGAACAAAGCAAACGAACTACAGGTTTGAAAACGCCCTTATTTTTCTTAATTTCTATACATTTTACTTAAATATTTTATTATAATTTGTATTATATTATATTTGTATTTGTTTTCTTTTATCATTTTATTTGTTCTTTTTTAATGTCAACATATTATATAAATTATTCAAATGGATCTCAAACATGTTCCGTTGTGATGTCACAGTATGATGTCATAATCAAACATTCTAGAACATTTGTGATGTCACAGTATGATGTCATAATCAAACATCTAGAACATTTGTGATGTCACAGTATGACGTCATAATCAAACATTCTAGAACATTTGTGATGTCACAGTATGATGTCATAATCAAATATTCTAGAACATTTGTGCACAGTATGATGTCATAATAGAACATTCTAGAACATTTATGTACAGTATATATTCAACAATTCTCTCAGTAGCTCTCAGATCTCAGAAGACAAGTGAAGATCTCACTTGTTGTTTCCGGCTATTTGTCTGTAAGCTTGAATATATTCTGTAGATACAATTTAAAATCCCCACATGGAAAAGGAAACAATGTCCTGTACAATCCTTAATGAGCTGCGTCTGGAGGGAAGGCTCTGTAATGTGGTTATTAAAGTCAACAGCACTGAGTTTAATGCCCACAAGGCCCTCCTGTGTGACTGCAGTGACTATTTCAGGTAAGTTTAGCTTGGTTCAGGTTAGCTTGGTTCAGGACAGAATGTTGCTTACTGTTTACTCATCAGATATCTCTATACTCTGAGTCCCACAGAGCCCTCTTCACTCGCTGGAGTGAGTCAGAGAAAGCAGTCTATACAATCCCTGGGGTGTCCCCGGGTATGATACAGCTCATCATAGAGTACACCTACACACGCTTTGTACCGGTGACAGCAGAGAACGTGGAAGAGCTTCTGGTGGCTGCAGACCAGCTTCTCGTCACTGGCATAGTAGGAGCGTGCTCTGACTTCCTAGAAGGCCAGCTGTCTCTGGAAAACTGTGTCGGCTTCTGGAGGTTTGCGGACTTCTACTACTGCCCTGACCTGATGCAAATTGTATTACTGTGCATTACATTAAAACAACACTAGGTTCCCTAGTACAGTGGTTCTCAAACATTTGGGTCCAAACTGTTCCCTAGCAACAGAAACCGTCTACAACCAATGTCTAAGTTGTCTGCTTGTCTCTTCCCAGGTTCGCATGGGCTTGATGAGGCCTGACTACTTGCTGAACAACGTCCAGAACAACCCTGTGGTCAGGGACAGCCCTGACTGCAGGCCCCTCATCCTCAGCGTCCTGAACCCCCCTGGCTCCGACAGGCTCCCAAACCCCCTGATGCGCCCACGCCTGCCCCAGGAGGTCCTAATGGCCATCGGAGGCTGGAGTCAGTCTAATACATGTATGTACAATGGCATGGAGGCTTACGATATCCGAGCCGGTGGATGGATGGACGTGAGCATTGAGGCAGAGACGCCGAAGAGTCCCCGGGCCTTCCACGGCACCGCTTATCTCCACGGTCTGGTCTACTGCGTCGGCGGCCGGGACGGCGTAAAGCGTCTCAGCAGTGTGCGCAGGTTCAACCCCGTCACTCGCAGCTGGCTGCAGGTGGCTCCCATGCCCTCATGCCGCTGTTACGTCAGCGTGGTCGCGTTGGGCGGCTGTATCTACGCCATGGGAGGGCACGATGGACACATGCGACTGAACAGCGCAGAGCGCTACGAGCCTGAAACCAACCAGTGGACACTGATCCCACCCATGCTGAGGCACAGGAGCTCCGCCGGGGCAGAAGCCCTCCAGGGCAAGGTGGGTGGAACTGAGGGACACAGGGTGCTAGATGAACACTAGGAACGTTAGATCAGAAATCATAAATGTCTTTATTGCCAAGTAAGCTTGCACATACAAAAGATGTGTCTGGGTCCTTTGGTGCATCAACAATAACAGACAATTAAAGTAGAATGAAATCAAATGGAATATATAAACTAAATTAGAATATTCTTTCTTATTACAGGTTTACATCTGTGGTGGCAATAACGGGAGGATAGTGTGTCTGCTCACAGCTGAGTGCTACAGCCCAGACACCGACCAGTGGACTCTGATCGCCCCCATGAGCAGCAGGCGTAGCGGAGTGGGAGTCGCTGCGTACGGAGGACAAGTCTATGTGGTAGGTGCACACGGAGACAAATGCTTTATACTAGATATTTGTATAGATATGTATCATTTGACTTTCAATGCTTCTGTGATGCCCTCATTTCCCTAAATGGATTAATACAGTGTCTGTCTGCCTGCCTGCCTTAACCACACACTAAAACATTCCTCTCATGTGTCCTGTCCTCAGGTGGGAGGGTTTGACGGTGGAAACTACCTGCGTAGCGCGGAGGCCTACAGCCCCTTGACTGACTCCTGGAGCGCCCTGCCCAACATGCTCACCCCCCACTTCAGCTTTGGCATCGCGGTGCTGGACGACCTCCTCTTCGTGGTCGGAGGCGTCAATGGCTTCACCAATGGCTTCACCACCGCCATCTCCAACGTGGAGTGCTACGACCAGAGCAGCGACAGGTGGACTGTAGCCGAGGACATGAAGACCCAGCGCTATGGCCTAAGCTTCTGCATAATGCATGGCCTGCCTAACATGAGCCAGTACGCTGCTCCCCGTGGAGGAGGAGGAGGAGGAAGAGGAGGAGGAGGATGAGGAGCAGGAGGAGGAGGAGGAGGAGGATTAGGAGGAGGAGGAGGAGGAGGAGGAGGAGGAGGAGGAGGAAGAGGAGGAAGAGGAGGAGGAGGCAGCAGGGGATCCATCTAAGAACCTTAGACATTTATTAGACCAAAAGAAATCCTAAGAAATTATTAAATTACTATCAGCCAAATGTGGTGCATTTCTTTCTTCTAGTAATTCAGACAATATCGGTTTTTAGTTTGTGTAATGTAATGTAATATCTTTTTTTAGTTTGTGTAATGTAATGTAATATCTGTTTTTAGTTTGTGTAATGTAATGTAATATCTGTTTTTAGTTTGTGTAATGCACATAATATGGTAACTGTTATCCATATGGTTGAGCCTGTTAGGAATTGCACCCCCAACCCAAGCAGATTGCAGATCACTCTCTCTATATGGAGGTAAAAAAGAAAATATGGTAAAAATAATTGGCATAAAAAGGGCACTTTTTTTACGAGGCACAAAAGGGCAGGTGCTTGTGCAACCGTTGGGTTCTATGTGTGCACGTGCCTGCTAGCTGTGCCCTTGAGCAAGGCACCTCAGCTTTAACCGCTCCAGTGTTAGCTGCTCAGGGGCCAGTAGTAGAGTGCCTGACCATAGTGTCTTTATACCTGTATCACTGGACATATAAATGCATATTAAATCAAATCAAATTGATTTGTAAAGCCCGAAATCACAATTTAATGTCCCCATGGACCGGACAAGTCTTCTTTAAATTATTCAAGAAGAAACATCCCAATAAATCAAGAACAAAAAACCCACCATGAAATCCAAAATAAATGTAAAGTGTAAAAAAGCGAATGTAAGTAAAACCTAGCAATAGGAAAAAAGCACCACAGGCGATGTGGAGGAGAGAAACCTTAGAAGGGCCGTTCAAGGGGGGATCCCCCTTAGATGTCGGTGATAATAGTGTTGCTATGGATGGGTGGAGAATAAAACAGGCAAATAGTTGGTATGTATTGTATGTATACATGTATATATTGTGTAATAAAACAATATGTGCATGCAATAGCAATAGCAATAGCAACATTTAAATATATGACATGGATCAGGAAGAGAACAACCTACCTGAAAAGACCTTACCAGTTATGAGTTCAGAGGAGAACAATACTAACATGAATGAACCAGAAACCGAACCAGATGGACAGGAGAATGTCCAAGACAATGTGGAAAGAGAAGAGGAAAGAGATGTCAGAGATGAACCCCCAAGAAGGTCGACAAGACATAGAGAACCTCCAAAAATCCTAACTTATCCCAGACTAGGAAACCCACTAGTAACGATAATCCAGTCACTATTCCAGAGTCTAAGCTCAGTAATCACAGACTCTTTAGATGACTCCGACTCCCCAGAACCCCATAGGATTGTGATAATGTAGTCCTGGGATAATATGCACAGGGACGTGTATTAGGATAGAAGGGGAGGATGTAACCCAGGTTTCAGATTCATAACTATTTAAGTCATAGGAACATAAATAGTTAATGCCATTGAATAAGAACATAAATAGTTAAGGCTATTATGTAAGAACATAAGTAGTTAATATTATTGGGTACCAAGTCCTTTGAATTACAGCATTGCCCTTTAATTTACTTCATGACGCGAGATAGATATTACGACAGCCACGCCTTGCTTTACAGCAGGTGAGTCTTGCGCACGCGCAGATGAGACACACATCCACGGAGAGATTCGACACGCAGCTGATAACGTTGCTGGATAACGAGATGAAATAGCATGATAAAAACAGTTATCAAACAGTTATAAAAGATTCCCCCAGTTGCAAAACCGAAGAAGCGTTGCAGTTAAAGTAGCCTGTGGTTTTGGTGAGTTTCATCAATATTGTGCTATTTAATTGTCGAGTGTGCAGAATGGTTAGCTCCATGCTACAAGCTAATAACGATAACGTAGCTTCATTCTGAGTTATACACAAACTGCTCCAAGCTCAATTTGGTTAAATGAAAACTAGGAAGGAACCATTTCAGAGGTACTTATAATTGTATTGATATGCTGTACGATAAGAACAAGGTCTATATGCATTTTGAATGTTTTTGAGAGTTTTATATGAACGTGGGGAACGTTCCATATGCTAGCGCACTTTAGCCTAAATTAGCATGTGGCATATGATAATCCCACGTGCTGTGATAAGATAGCCTACTTTAGCTTAGCATAGCTAAAAGTAGCCTGATTGATTATTCATTCTGAAAGCAATGAAAGGATGATGAAGCGATAAAAGATGGTAAATAGCTTTTATTTTCTGAATGCCTGCTCGCAAGCAGGCCAGGTTTTTAGGTTACCCCAGCACCCCGTTCCACCTAGGGTGACCAGGTGTCCCCCTTTTGGTTGTACTGTCCCACCATTTGAGACCGCGTCCCACATATTGAGAGGATGTCCCTCTTTTCGAAGCAAAAAAAAAAAAATCGAACACAAGACATTCCTGTCAAGTGATAAAGTTTGAATATTGATATTGTATTTTGTATTTGATTTGATTTAATTTGATATATGGGTACTGATATTCTCCTATAAGAAGGGAGACTTAAAGGGTAATTACACCCAGTAAGATACTTGAACCACTGATAAGATACTTGAACCATTGTATTCTCCTATAAGAAGGGAGACTTAAGGGGTAATTACACCCAGTAAGATACTTGAACCACTGATAAGATACTTGAACCATTGATATTTCTCCTATAAGAATGGAGAATTAAAGGGTAAATACGCCCAGTAAGATACCTGAACTACTGATGTTCTCTTGTAAAGAGGACGAGTTAAAGGGTCAATGTACCCAATAAGATACTTGAATCCCATTGATGACATTGATTATAGTTGAATCACTGATGGTTCTCCTGTAAAGAAAGAAGGTTTAAAGGGTAATTTCACCTAATAAGGTATTTGCATTCGCATAACCTAGAATATTCCATTTGGTACTTTTGTTGTGTTACACCTTCAAAGGAAGAGTTTAAAGGAGCATTTCACCTAATAAGGTATTTGCGTTCCCTGCACATTTAAAGGTTTAAATTAATATGTTTAAACATTTACCTATTGAAATGATAAACTGATATAGAGTTTACTGATGATAAAAGGATACATCCAATATCCAACCTTGAACCTAGCTTTTTAGCTAGAGATAACCTCAGAGACGTCTGAACCAAACCTAATGTGTTGATCCAATCAATCTAGGACTTGATATCGAACTAACCCTCCTTAAAGGAGAGGTTACTGAAAGAATCTAAAAGGGATACTTCAACCAACTAGCACTCTATGTCTGTATGCCTGTATGTCTAGCTAGCGCGCTTTAGTGAATAAACCGGTCATTGTTATAATTCTGTCTCTGGTCCACTATTCTTTTAATTGTGCATATTACTCCTCTCCTCATTCGAACCTAGAACTGTGCCCGTGGCGAACAGCTGTTACAGTAAGTGACACAAGTGCTACATGTAAACAACAGTTGATTGTGAAGAACAAACTATGATTGTGAAGAACGTCCTCATCACAAGAAAGAATCTGCATCTCAGCACCAATGTCAACGCCATGCCAAAGACCTGATGGAGGTGTTGCTGAGCAATGGGAATCCCTTTGAGGAGGGCAGTAAAGACCTATTAGACAATAAGGTGTGTGAGTCTGTGGCTGCTGCCCTATCTGTCCATCAACTCGAGTCTACGGGACAAGAGCAGTACAACAATTTCAGGAAGAGTGCTTGAATCAAATTACAGACTTCTGACAGCACAGATCAAGCTAAATAACTTACTGTTGTTCCATGAGAAGAAAACACAGAAGAAGACAGCAAATAAGCTGAGAATGCAGCACTTCAAACATCATGCAGAGCTCTATGGGAAAGCTTTTATTGTGCTAGACACAATACACGTCAAGTAGAGATATTTCTGTTGACGAGGAGGTAGTTGCACCAGGTGTAACAAGACATTTTCTCATTCCTGTCAAATAAGTTGTTAACAGATGGACAGTTCCCAGATGACAAGGATGTCTACATCACTGCAGGTGATCAAGGACACCATGTTGGAAACAGTCCACCAATGGATCAATGCGACCATGAGGAAGCTGACACTCCTGTCCTATAATACATCTCCTCCACGCCCTCCAAACATCATCACTTGGGAGGGTGCATACTAGAGATACAGATGTTTGTCGTAATCCTTCTGACTAATTTCCATCACATCAAGCCACTAACAGATACACACCCACTCAGGGACGTGCACAGGACCTTAGAGGGGCAGGTGCTCAAAGGCTTAAAAGGGCACTATACCCGTGTGTGTTTTAACCGAGCGTGCGTAGCGCACAAGCCCGATTTTTAAGGGCCCTTTTTGGGCAGGGGGGGGGGGGGCCCTTTTTATGCTTTTTGGGGGGTTTTGGTGATCAAATATTGAATATTGAACTATAATAATCAGTGCAGGAGCTCACTTATCCTTGAAAGACACTTTTATCACTGACTTAAAAGGCCCATACATCTCCATAAATGTTCAGGGGGGAGGGAATAAGTGTTTACCCTACAGACCCCAAGAAGTGCTGTATATTCTGTATTGTTTAATATAAATGCATTTTTTTATGAGGCTCAAAAAGGCAGGTGCTCTAGCACCCCTTGGGCTCTATGTGTGCACGTGCCTGTGTGTGTGTGTGTGTGTGTGTGTGTGTGTGTGTGTGTGTGTGTGTGTGTGTGTGTGTGTGTGTGTGTGTGTGTGTGTGTGTGTGTGTGTGCGTGCGTGCGTGGGTGCGTGTGTGTGCCCGTGGTCATCTCATGTCGGCACAACGCCAACGTCAACACTGGACTGAGCTTAAACTGCAAGGGAAGCTTGCCTGTCTCCCTGCCGCTGACCACTCTGTCTCGCACGCAGTTTTTAAAAGTGTAGCTATTGATGAGGGTGAATCCAGTAGTGTCATTCTTAGTACAGTTGTAGGCGTGTACTAGAGGTTTGACGTAGTCTCACCAATGGCTTTTATTCTGATTCTCCAGGGTGCCCAGCATATTAAGCAGGGTCCTGTTGAAGTGTTCAACTGGGTTTCCCCTTGGATGGTACGGGGTAGTTCGTATCTTTTTGATGCCGGCTAGCTCACACAGCTCTCTAATTGTGCGGGACTGGAAATCCGCACCTTGGTCGCTGTGGAGCTTCTCCGGGATACCATAGTGGACAATAAAGTGGTCCCATAGGCATTTAGCGACTGTCCGCGCTTTTTGATTTGCGGTAGGGATTGCTATTGCGTATTTCGTAAAAAAGTGGTCCGTAATGACCAAGATGTCTTTTGTGTTACTGGAGTCTGGTTCCAAGCTGAGAAAGTCCATGCACAGCAACTCGAGTGGTCGTGTGGCTGTGATGTTCACCAAGGGGGCAGCTTTCTCTCATCTTCACTTTAAAAGCAAGGCTACAGGTTTTACCATCAAAGCTCAACCTTTCCATCTGGCTCCCCGGCAGTCATCATAGCCCACATGGTTGTCACGCATACAGAGGGCTCTACCTTTGTAGGCATGATAGGATCGTGGATCTGATTGCAGACAGATTCCACACTCGGGTCACTTGCAACAGTGCTGTATAAGCACACCAGTGTGAAGCCATGTATGTTCAATCTGTGTAGTCGTGACAATTCACTGTTCTCTGATATTTCAGCAAACACCCCTGATGTTGTTGTTGTTAATGAGAATAACAGAGAGGTTCTCATTCTAGAAGTTGGCTGTACGTTTGACTACAGTCTAGAAGAAGCCTTTACAACCAAAATGTTGAAGTATTAACTGTTAGAGCATACCATATCACAACTTGGCTACACCTGTAAACTTTTAGTTTTCATATTTGGAGGCCTGGGTCATGTTCATAAGTTGGGTGTTAGAGGCCTTCAGATGGCCGGTCTTCCGAAGAGAAGAGCCAAACAGTTAGCAAGATATTGTGTGTGTGTGTGTGTGTGTGTGTGTGTGTGTGTGTGTGTGTGTGTGTGTGTGTGTGTGTGTGTGTGTGTGTGTGTGTGTGTGTGTGTGTGTGTGTGTGTGTGTGTGTGTGTGTGTGTGTGTGTGTGTGTGTGTGAGTTACCACCTTGATAGCTAATTAATTATGATGTTGTTTGAGCATATAGCGACAACACTATTCATGTACCACTCCATCTTTGTTGGCTGCAGAATGAGACAGACTGCTAGAGACAGACTGATGGGGACAGACTGATGGGGGCAGACTGGTGGAGACAGACTGGTGGAGACAGACTGATGGGGGCAGACTGCTAGAGACAGACTGATGGGGGCAGACTGGTGGAGACAGACTGATGGGGCAGACTGATGGGGACAGACTGATGGGGACAGACTGATGGGGGCAGACTGGTGGGGGCAGACTGCTAGAGACAGACTGATGGGGACAGACTGCTAGAGACAGACTGATGGGGACAGACTGCTAGAGACAGACTGATGGGGGCAGACTGGTGGGGGCAGACTGCTAGAGACAGACTGGTGGAGACAGACTGGTGGAGACAGACTGATGGGGGCAGACTGGTGGAGACAGACTGGTGGAGACAGACTGATGGGGACAGACTGGTGGAGACAGACTGATGGGGACAGACTGATGGGGACAGACTGATGGGGACAGACTGATGGGGACAGACTGATGGGGGCAGACTGCTAGAGACAGACTGATGGGGACAGACTGGTGGAGACAGACTGGTGGAGACAGACTGATGGGGACAGACTGATGGGGACAGACTGGTGGAGACAGACTGGTGGAGACAGACTGATGGGGACAGACTGGTGGAGACAGACTGGTGGAGACAGACTGGTGGAGACAGACTGGTGGAGACAGACTGGTGGAGACAGACTGATGGAGACAGACTGATGGAGACAGACTGGTGGGGGCAGACTGCTGGAGACAGACTGATGGGGACAGACTGGTGGAGACAGACTGGTGGAGACAGACTGGTGGAGATAGACTGGTGGAGACAGACTGGTGGAGACAGACTGGTGGAGACAGACTGGTGGAGACAGACTGGTGGGGACAGACTGGTGGAGACAGACTGGTGGAGACAGACTGGTGGAGACAGACTGATGGGGACAGACTGGTGGAGACAGACTGGTGGAGACAGACTGATGGAGACAGACTGGTGGGGACAGACTGGTGGAGACAGACTGGTGGAGACAGACTGGTGGAGACAGACTGGTGGAGACAGACTGGTGGGGACAGACTGGTGGAGACAGACTGGTGGAGACAGACTGGTGGAGACAGACTGATGGGGACAGACTGGTGGAGACAGACTGGTGGAGACAGACTGGTGGGGACAGACTGGTGGGGACAGACTGATGGAGACAGTCCATTTATCCGTCAGATGAGATACATCCTCTTGTTTTCAAGAGGACTCAGAAGTGGGGCGGTTAGGTGGCCGAGCGGAGATTGCGTTCGTCACCAACCCCGGAGCTGTGAGCTGGATTCGCCTGTTCGAATCCAGCTCACAGCTCCGGGGTTGTCACCAGCTTGGCTGGCCGTCTGCACTAATACAATTGGCTGTATTAGAGGGTGGGAGAAGCTGGCGGGGTGGGTCCGGGTCGGTGTAAACAGCGACTCCTACAGTTCGGTCGGGGCGCCTGCTAAGCGCGGATAGGACTTGAGGGGGATAGTGTGATCCTCCCACACGCTACGCCCTCTCGATGAGAATCCGCGCTGCCAGGTGAAAAGAAGCGGTGATTGGCTGGACGTGTGTCGGAGGAAGCACGTGGTAGCCTCCACTCTCCCAGATGATCTGACTGTGGGGGGTAAGTGCGCAGCGACCAGGAAGGGACTGGGAATTGGCATACGACTAACATTGGGATGGGAGAAAATCGGAGGAAAATGGAGGGGGAAAAAGACTAAAAAAAAAAAAAAAAAAAAAAAGAGGACTCAGAAGTTCGGCCGCACACGCCGAGGTCCAATAGTCAATTTCGTTGTGACTCACGCTGGTTACTAGTCGCGACACGGGGGCGACAGTGGCTCGGGAGGTAGAGCAGTCGTCTGGTAATCTGAAGCTTCCCTGTTCGATTCCGGCTCCTCCCGGCAGCGCGTCGAAGCGTCCTTTACCGCTCTCGATGAGCAGGTCGGCACCTTGCATGGTCGCCTCCGCTGTTGGTGTGTGAGTGAATGGCTGACGGTGCAGCATATGGGCTGTCACATTATTTTCGAATTTCGAATTAATTTCGAATTTACATTAAAACACGAGATTCGAACATGAACGGAGTAATTAAAAAAAAATATATATAATAATAATAATTATTAATAATATAATTCTTTCTTATTTTTTACATTTTATTAAAATATATTTTTAAAAAGTCAGGTCATATAAGTGAGACTGTGCTGAAAATAATGATACCAAATACCATGGTAAAAACATTTAGCCAAAAATAGTTTTGACTTTTTTTAGGTTTATTTATAATTTTTTTACACTGAAATTCTAATTTGAACTTGTCTACAATTCTGCAACGAATTTCGAATTAGATTTTTTGTTAAAGTGACAGCCCACTGCAGCATGAGTTATAAAGCACTTTGCTTAACCCTTTCTGTGCCAAACCCGAGATTTCTCGGGTTTCGAATCCAACGGTTGAGTGCCAAACCTGAGATTTCTCGGGTTTTGATCCTTTATTTTAATTTTTTTATATTCGATATTCCCATTCTAAACACTCGCACGGACCTGCCTGTGTCTCCCTGGCACTGCTGCCTACGTTATAATTGCAATGACGATCGAATCCCGACAGGTGGCAGTATCGCCTACCTTTTGAACTGGGTCTCTCAGTTGTCTTTCAGTACTGAGGTACCTCCGGCTGCAGGAATCCCCTCCCCCTCAAAGTGAATCAGCACACAGCTATCTGTCGCCGATCTGCTCGCCTGAAACCTATTGTTTCCCGTATTATAGCCAGGCCCAATGCACACGACTAATGGCGATCGCGATGGAACTACTGGGATTATTCATTTTGGAGTAACTTCTGACTAAGGTAAGGTCTATTTTAGGTCTATTTTACCGAACCTAAAACATGCTTTTGTGTTGATCACAGCGTCGTATTTTACCGAACCCAAAACATGCTTTTGGTAACGACCGCAGCTTCGTAAAACGATCCTCCCCCCCCTTGATCATATCTTGCGATCTAGAAAAAAAGACTGGATTATTTTGAAAAGGGGCGATGTTTAGCGTGGAATAGCGCACAAACGAAAGTATGTAGAAATTAACTGGTTTGTCAGTGTTGGACTATAAATAGTGCCTGGCGCCATTGAGTAAAGATGGTAAAACAACGTGGCAGTCAATGAGTTAAAAGCACTATATAAATGTAGTCCATTTACCATTTGTTTTGTTAGATACAGCAGCATGTGGAGGAGACGCCTGACCAGAGAGGGTGGAGGTGCTGTGAGAAACAACAACAACATCAAATTACAGGAAATGTCAGTTATTATTCAAAGGTCAACTGCCGACCTATCTGCTGACCTTGGTAAATGGACTGCATTTATAGTGCGCTTTTATCTAAAGCGTCTTACAGCCTATGCCTCACATTCACCCATTCACTCACACACCGACGGCGGAGGCAATCATGCAATGTGCCAACCTGCTCATTTGGAGCGGTTAGGGGTCAAGTGTCTTGCTCAAGGACACTTAGACACGCTGCCGGGAGAAACCAGAATTGAACCTTCTGATTACTAGATGACCACTCTACCTCCTGAGCCACTGTCGCCCCCCCCCCCCACCTGTGAAACCAAATAAATAAGTAATATTTATAGTAAATCATTTAATAATAAATAATAAAATAAACAGTCTAGAGTTTAGCCTCGAGTCTGAATGGTACAGTATACTCAATAAATGTACACATTCATGTAAATGATTGGAGGTATCAATATCACAAGTCTGTCAAGAGTCAGACTGCCAATGTTTCATATTCTACTTGCTCAAAGCAAAGCCATAGAATATAATAGAAATTAATTAAATCATCCCGAGGGAAATTGGACCCATATACAAGATACAAGATTCCTTTATTGCCACACAACCAGGTTGGTGGTATTCTTGATCATGACGTTGTGACCATCCTTTATTAATATTGTGAAGGAATATGCATGTAAACTCACGTCTATAAACAAAGAAGGCATATTTAACTATGGATATCCTTTTTGCATTTCTGAAAATATTGTTTAAATTAAACAAAAAGAGTGCTTGAAGAAGCTCCTGAAATGACAGCGCTATAGGTATTTGAATTACGAGACATTCGGAAGTCCATTAGCTCCATTTCCAGTGCAGCCTCATCTAACAAGGTTAACTATCATAATCGATCGTCCCACTATATTCCTTTATCCGTAATTGATCAGTCTCCCCAGTTAGTAGCTAGATTAATATATTTAGCGGAAGTGTCAATAATCGAATGCGGGGGATTCCCCAATCTGGATGCGTCAGCCCCAGTCTCCTCCATAGACCAGACCGTCTCATTTAACAAGACAAGGCTTGTTTGAGATTCAATAAGTATAACAATAAGTAAGACAACGGATAAGTTTAACAAATTCCATATAAATCGATAGTTTTAACATTAAACATTCAACATTAAACCGGTCCGTGGCCGTCAGATAGCCAGGTTAATTTGCACCACCAAGCACTGCTTAAAAGCTAGCAGTGGGTCCAAAATATATCAGATATAAATTTCAAAGGTACCCAGCGTTCCATTAGGGTTTCACACACACACACGCGGCAGGGTTTGAAAGCTCGGCGTTGCTAATAAACATTCGAAATATTTTTTATAAACGAGTAAAAAAAGCATTGAGCTAGCCTTGGCTAAAATGGCTGCTTCCGCATTTGACAGTAGGAGCGCTGATTGCTGGCTGCTTTGTCACATGTTTGGTGCGCCCAGCAATCACAGAGCTCCTACTGTAAAATGCGGAAGCAGCCATTTTAGCCAAGGCTAGCTAGCAACATTAGCAGGATGAAAGGCACGTTCAAACTTCACTGTCGTACTTCAGAATGGAAATTTAGCGGATCAAACAATGTACAATAACTTTTTTCCTCTGTGTCTCGCCGCCGCCAACCGCGTGATTTTTTTTACTACTTCCTGTCTGTCAGGGTGCTGGGTGTCTGTCAGGGTGCTGTGTGTCTGTCAGGGTGCTGTGTGTCTGTCAGGGTGCTGGGTGTCTGTCGGGGTGCTGTGTGTCTGTCAGGGTGCTGGGTGTCTGTCAGGATGACTGGGTGACTGTCAGGGTGCTGGGTGTCTGTCAGGGTGACTGTGTGTCTGTCAGGGTGCTGGGTGTCTGTCGGGGTGCTGGGTGTCTGTCAGGATGCTGTGTGTCTGTCAGGATGCTGGGTGTCTGTCAGGGTGCTGTGTGTCTGTCAGGATGCTGGGTGTCTGTCAGGATGACTGTGTGTCTGTCAGGGTGCTGGGTGTCTGTCAGGATGACTGTGTGTCTGTCAGGGTGCTGGGTGTCTGTCGGGGTGCTAGGTGTCTGTCAGGATGACTGTGTGTCTGTCAGGGTGCTGGGTGTCTGTCAGGATGCTGTGTGTCTGTCAGGGTGCTGTGTGTCTGTCAGGATGACTGTGTGTCTGTCAGGGTGCTGGGTGTCTGTCAGGGTGCTGTGTGTCTGTCAGGGTGCTGGGTGTCTGTCAGGGTGACTGTGTGTCTGTCAGGGTGGTGGGTGTCTGTTGGGATGCTGGGTGTCTGTCAGGATGCTGGGTGTCTGTCAGGATGACTGTGTGTCTGTCAGGGTGCTGGGTGTCTGTCAGGGTGCTGTGTGTCTGTCAGGGTGCTGTGTGTCTGTCAGGGTGCTGGGTGTCTGTCAGGGTGACTGTGTGTCTGTCAGGGTGGTGGGTGTCTGGTGGGATGCTGGGTGTCTGTCAGGATGCTGGGTGTCTGTCAGGGTGCTGGGTGTCTGTCAGGGTGCTGTGTGACTGTCGGGGGGCTGGGTGACTGTCAGGGTGCTGGGTGTCTGTCAGGGTGACTGTGTGTCTGTCAGGGTGCTGTGTGTCTGTCAGGATGCTGGGTGTCTGTCAGGGTGCTGTGTGAGTGTCGGGGTGCTGGGTGACTGTCAGGGTGTGGGATCAAACGTTTTTGTTTCAAACGGCACCTCGAACAAACTAACTAATGCACTGCCTGATGCAAAGATAGAATCATGCAGAGAAATCTAGGACGATCCAGCAGAGGAAAAAGAATGAACTGGAAACAGTTGCACCTACTTTGGATGGAAATCTATTTTTCCAAGAAGGAACTGTAAGGCCTATCGATCTCCATGCTGAGGTGAAAACAGATTGACTTGACGTTTGCACTGAAAATGTATTTAAAACCTTCCTGTACTGGTTTCACTACTGTACCAAAAACAACGGAAGACCTCAAACCACCGAGATGCCGAATGACTACAGATAAATGATATAGATAGATGACTAGATGATAGATGAATATTGAAATATGGTGCCGTAGGTCATTTGCGGCTGGAATATCTACTTGACAAATGATGGATGTGGCAGATTCGCCCGGGATTAAGATCACAGACCCCCCCCCAGGTAATAAGTCTGAGTCTGATTAAAGATATGCCCCCATCTGGGCTGGACCAATGGGACGCAAGGTTAACTGGATACAATGACGCAGGTTCATCGCTCTGTTCAATGAGGCGTTACGCCGTATGCAAATATCAATCAGTGCACATGGGGCTTGAGGAATCGATGGCTCATGAGTACATTCGATAGAAGTGTGGACCTAGGTGATTTGTGTTTATCAACCCCATCATAGACGGTTTCACTGGAATTACGTTGCTATGGGGAACAGTGTGGATCCGGTTATTGCATCGGATATTGCATTAGCAGACGTCGCCACAGGAAATAAACTCCAGGTCCTTTTTTTTTTTTAAATATGTTTTTATTGTTGTTGCTTCTGTAAAACCGTCTGTACAATCAGCGTTCTGTCTGCGATGCCACGACTGGAATATCGCTCCATAACGATCGTATATATATTGACTTGGGCCGCCGTCAACCTTGTCAGTTCTATATCAAACAGACATCCTTTACAGATGCATCACAAAATAAATTCACATCGCTTTCCCCATCATTGATTTCCCTTCCATTAAGCGGGGGCGGGGATACCAGCTGTCAGTCAACCGCTCTGTCAGAAGCCAATCGTTTATCACCCGCCCATTAACCGCCACTTAAAAAAACACATTTAAAGCCGAATTATAAACCCTCGCGTATTCAGCGGCCTGATGTTCACGGAGCGCTGTTTACTCTCTCACACCTGCAGCTAATGCCACTGCTCATCATCGAATGATGATAAATGTGTATGATGAGGCCCTGTCGGAAGTGAACAGCACTGAGGGTAATTACGGCTTCTGTCTAAATTGACGCGTCGTCGTCGTTGACGGACTGGAAGGGGCTGACATCGAATGTGCTGGCGCCGTGGCTGTCAATCAGTTGTTTCTGGTCAGTTAATCGTGTGATAACCTTGTTAGACGGCACTGGCGTGACAGAGATGACTAATTACCATAGCCATGCGGCGGAGGCTCACGTGTGAGACGCCTCCCGTCCTCTGGGGACGCTGTGGGTCCTGCTGCATCTCAAGACAGCTCAAAACGTCCCTTTTTAAACTTTTAAATGAATTATTATCTTTATTTTATTGTCTTATTTGTCTTTATTTTTTATTTATATTTTTTTAATATATTTTTGCACAAATCTTACACATCTTCATGGAAGAACTTTCAACAGCATAACATGCAAAGTCAAAGATTTGTCTTTTTCTTTTTCTTATAGACATACAAAACCTACATAGGACTTATACAGACATACCAAAAACAGACATGGAAATTAAAAAAGTAGGCCTACTTACAAAAAAGAAAAAAAAACATTACTATATATTGTGCATATATAACCAAGACGTATGTTACATGAAGTCCAATTCTACCTGCGATGCAAGTATGTCCTGCATCTCTATCGGGATGCCATCTTTCTCCTTAGTGCATGTGAGAGGATGTGTCTCAGATATATGTAAGTGTGTGTGAGAACGTGTATGAATGTGTGTCTCAGATATGTGCATGTGGGTCAGACCAGGCTGCAGAAACAAATTAGTGGGGGGGCATAACATTTTCTCGGGGGGGCACAATGGTTTTTCAACACAGGTTCCCTTTTATACGTTTCAGCTGGGACAGCGGTGCTGTGGCTTGCTTGGCGCTGCCCACGGTGCTGAACTAAACAGCAGAGAGGCAATTGAAAAATCTAATTTCTCTCTATCTTAAGAACTTTCACTTATACAAAAACAGACTGAACGGATATATATAACAGACCTGCTGGGGCAGCGGACTGAGAGCAGGGGACACAAACAGGCTGGATAAGATGGTCAAAAAGGCCAGAAGCGTGGTTGGGGTGGAGCTGGACTCTAGCGAGGGTGGCGGAGAGGAGGAGCCTTGCTAAGCTCCAGGCCATCAGGGAAAACCCCTCCCACCCACTATACAGTATACACAGACTTGGCTGACAGGAGGAGCATGTTATAGGCTCACACTACCTAAATGCAGCACTGAACGGCACAGGAAGTCCTTCATTCTGCCATCAGACTATACAATGCATCACTGTGCCTCACTGCATCACTGAGCACAGAGTGACAATTGCCATCTTCCTGGACTCTTACTTTTTAAACAGCACTGTGCAATATTACACCTACTGTAGACTTCAGTATATTTTTACTGTATTTATTTACTGTATCTTTTATTCTATGTTTATTCTATTTCATTTTATTCTATTCTTAGGCCATTTGTTTTGTTATTCTTATTTGTGACTTGTTCTGTCTAAATGTTTAATGTTGAGTGATTTGCAGTGTCAGGATAATACATTTATATTCTATTCTATTCTATTCTATATCTTTGAAAAGTCTCCATTTATTCAACACTTCTGAATTCACTGACAAACTGAACTGAACTGACAAAAATAAGGTGCATAAAAAAGCAAACAAAATTCCTCCACAGGCTACTCACCATCATAAGTAGAGCGGCAAGCGGCGTTTGGGGACAGAGTGAAATCTTCTTAAAACACTGCCCCTCCACTCATTCCTGAACTTTTTTGTTAAGTCCTTCTAAAACTGAATTAAATTGGCCTTAGTTGCGTCGATGAAGCATACTAAGGCGATGTTCTGTAAAGACGTTCTTGAGGGTAGAAAACGAATTCTCACAGAGTGCCGTGCTAGCTTCAGTAGTGTTGTTGTTGACATCAGTGCCCACTAGGGAATAGGGATGTCCCCGACTAAGGATTTGGATAGTTGACTTTGATAAAAAAAAAAAAAGAAAAACGTTTTTTTGTTTTTTTGTTTTTTTTACCAGGGTGGGCACAGCTGACTCAGTGGGCGGGCCCGGCCCCCTAATGCCTGCCCATGGCGCCGGGACTGATGTGGGTACGTGTCTCACGTATGTATGTATGTATGTCTCATATGTGTATGTGTGTGTACTTCTCAGATATGTGACTGTGAATCTACATTTTGTGTGTGTCTTGTACCCATGTACTGTATGTCTCTGACATGTGTGTGAGTGTGTATCTCAGATGTGTATATGTATGTGTGTCTCAGCTATGTGTGTGTGTCCCATAATGTGTATATCTCCGATATGTGTAAGTGAGAGCGTATGCTTCAGATATGTATATCTCAGCCATGTGCATGTGAGTATGTTTAGCTCAGTTATGTGTACATAAGAGTGTGTGTGTCCTAGACATGCGTATGCGGCTAGATATGCGTATGTGAGAGTGTGATAGAGCAAGTGGCTAGGGTAGACACCATTCGGACATACAATATATGTATATATACATATATAATACAAAATAAAATATAGGTACCATTATGTCAGATCCTACTTTTCACATTAATCATCGATAATACTGAAACACCGCCTCAATCATTCATCACCAGACCGTTCAGTTAGGTGTAGAAAATTATCCCATATCTCAGCAAAGATATCCTCTCTCCCTGCGACTCTATGTCACCCTTTCATATTATGCTGTCCGGAACATTAGTCCATCCATTCCTTAAAAGTAATATCAATGGGTGATTTCCAATGTCGTAAGGCAATTCTACATCCTGATATCATGGCCATTCTATACCACATTCCTTGGTACTTAGACAGTTTAATCTCTTTCGGTACTATACCCAATACGCATGCCGCTGGGGAGTTATTCACCTTTACATTCAGAACTTTACTTAGGAATATCACAATTTGATCCCACATTTTCCGAACTTTCTCACATTCGTATAACATAATAGTAGAGTACCTGTCTCCTTCTCACATCTCCAGCAGATGTCACTGTTTTTTTATTTTAGTCTGGCTACTTTACTAGGCGTCCAATAGCTTCTGTTTAAGACTTTGTAAAAGAAAAGTTGTGACTGTGCCTCCCGAGAGAATTTACCCCATTTGATCACCAGCTTCTCCCATATTTCCTCAGTAATATCCTCACGTACATCGTTCTCCCAGCTCAACCTCAAACCCGCCAATTTGGGTGCATTGTGTTCCCTTATAACATCATAGAACCTTGATGCACCGCCTTTCCTACGCCATGCGTTATAAAATATTTCTTGAATTGCAGTAATCGGGCCACATTTTGACCCAACTACTGATGACGATATACAATGTCTAATCTGCAGGAATCTATAGAAGTTTTTATTATCTATGCCAAAATAATTTTTAATATCCTCAAACGGTAATACCCCATCTTCCCCGGCTATATCACCTAGTACATGTATCCCCTTTTTAACCCAGTCATCCCATATGACTGATTTCTTACCAATCTTTAGTTTTTTATTAAACCATATAGAGGCTCTTGCAGTTAGATATGGGTTAGCTCTAGTTAGCTAGTTAGCCTGTGTGATTGATTCCAGGTTTCTCTGGTAAATGCCAGGAGAGGGTTCTTAAAAGGTATAGGTCTGTCTGATTGTGTCAGAAAGGATTCCAGAGATGAGGGATATACCATTTCCTCCTCCATCTTGACCCAAGCAGGTGCTTCTTCAGCCGAGTGGTTCATTTTGGAGAGCTGGGAGAGTGAGAACGCATAGTGATACCAGTCTAGTTTAGGCAGGGATAAGCCGCCATCTTCTTTAGGTGCATACATTTTGGCCCGACCGAATAGAGGCCTTTTGCCCCCCCCCCCATGTTCGATTATAGGGGCAATATTAGCTTGTACTATCTCTTTCAGACCTGGGATCAGCTTTATTCCTAAATATATCAACCCTGACGGCATCCACCTGAACTGCCACCCCCTCCTGATAGCAGAGGGACAGCATTTAGAGAGAGGCATTGCTTCTGATTTGCTCCAGTTGATTGTGTATCCAGATATTGCTGAGAAGGACTCGATGACTGTTCCAATGACCCCAGCTGCTGTTTGGGGATTGCTGGACACCAATAAAATATCATCTGCATATACAAATAGTTTATGTTCCACCTGTCCCGCCATTACCCCTTTGATGTCTTGATTTGTTCTTAGTGCGATGGCAAGTGGTTCGAGAAAAAGCGCGAACATTTGGGGAGAAAGCGGAGAGCCCTGCCTCGTCCCCCGTCCTAGGTTGAAGGGCGAGGATACGATCCGTTAGTCAGGACAGAGGCCATCGGATTTGTGTATAACAGTTTTACCCATCCAACAAACGATGGTCCGAATCCGAAACGCTCTAGCGTGTGAAACAAAAACGCAAGCTCCACTTTATCAAAGGCCTTTTCGGCGTCTAATGAGAAGGCCACTGTAGGCTCTACATCGTCCCTAACCTTCCACATTATGTGTAGGAGTCTGCGAATATTATCAGCTGAATTTCTCCCTTTCACGAAACCCACTTGATCTGAGTGTACCAAACTTGGTAATACATCCTCTATTCTATTTGCTAGTATTTTTGCTAATACTTTTTCTTCTAAATTACTCAGGGAAATAGGCCTATAGTTCCCACAATATTGAGGGTCTTTGCCCTTTTTCTGTAGCAAAGTAATAGTGGCCGACCTCAAGCTAGTGGGCAAGCTCCCTTTTAATAGCGAGGCTTGATATACTTTTAATAATCTTGGAGAAATTATATCACTGAATTGTTTGTAGAAATCGGGAGTAAACCCATCGTCTCCTGGTGCTTTACCTAATTTAAGGCTACTGATTGCCGCGTGTATTTCCTCTATCGAGACATCCCCTTCCATTGACTTCACTTGTTGTTTCGATAGCGATGGTAGCTTAATCTTGGTGAAGAACGCATACATTTTTACCTGATCCACCGCTGTGGGGTATAAAAATCCTGGTAGAAGCACCTGAAAACATTGTTAATTTCATTTTTGTCTATAATAATTTGGTCGTCTTTATTATGAATTGAGGATATAATATTTTGATTTTGCATTTGTTTTACCCGATTCGCTAATATTTGACCCGCTCTCTCCCCTTGTTCATAATATCTTTGGTTGGTCCTAAATAGAGCAAACTCAGCCTTTTTTTGGTAGATGTTGTTCATCTCATATTTGGATTTGTTCAGTTTCTTCCATGTTTCTGGGTCTGGTCTTTGGCTGTGCTGTTTCGAGGGTGTTTTAATTTCTTGATCTAATGCTGTCATTTTCTGTTTCTCTGCCTTTTTTTTAGTAATGCACTGTATTGTATGAGTCGTCCTCTCATATATGCTTTACATGTGTCCCACGTTATGCCACTATCATCTATTGATCCCTCATTAAATTCCCAGAATTCCTTAAATATAGTTCTAATATATGCACATGATACCTCGTCATTCAGCATTAGGTTGTTGAAGCGCCATCTCAAGGACCACTGTCCTTCCTCTACGGATGTGATTATCAATTCAACTGGAGCATGATCAGACAGTACAATGTTCCCTATCCTACTATCTGCTACTTGTTCCACCAGTGTGTTAGAGATCAGGAAATAGTATTATAGAGTATGAGGCATATGGGTGAGAGTAAAACGTATAGTCTCTTTCCTGTGGGTTCAGGACCCTCCAAATATCCACTAAGCCCAGTTCATCTACCAATACACTGATCACCAACCTCCCTGTATTGTCAGTGTTCCTGGGTTGAGAGGATTTATCTAGTAAGGTGGCTCCAACTAGGTTGAAGTCCCCCCCTATGATTACGTTGCTATTCCCTATTTTCCTAATCACCTCACACAGTCTGAGGACGTTATGTTGGGTGCATAGATATTAGCTAATGTAGTTCTCTGTCCTTCCAAATCTGCATCCAATATAACCCATCTCCCCTCATCATGAGAAAAACTAGTGTGTACCTTGGTCTATGTTCTTTCTCACTAATATTGCCACCCCCCTCTTCCTAGAAGAGAAGGTACTATAAAATATTTGTCCCACCCAGTCCCTCTTAAGTTTGGCCGATTCCTCCTCATTCAAGTGTGACTCTTGGATTAGTGCAATATCAGTCTTTTTTTGTTTCAAGAATGTCAGTATTTTTCTCCTTTTAATGGGATGATGTCATCCGTCTATATTCCATGATACTATTTTAATCAGCCCCATTGCCCCTGTATTGTATCGCTTCTGTGCAATCCAGCATCTAATGCTTCTATGCCCGGGGCGTTATACCTCTTATTTCCATATCTAGGACCTGAGATTGTGATGATAGACATAAAACAATATAGTACATATCGAAATAAAAAGGAACATAAAAACATAAATACATTCCCCCCCCCCCCCCCCCACACTTACCCAAGCTACGTTCGATAGGACCCCAGAAAGAACAGTTGCACAAAAGGTGAGATCTATACTCACCTGTGCACTTTGGTCCCCCTCGTCTATCAGAGGAGTGCATTAAACACGAGGTAGGTTGCCTAAAACTATGCCCCTACTATTTTGTAAACCCTAATGTAACATATGGTTCACACTGTAAGCACAGTGTGATCAACTTAACTGAAGTCATAATCATATTGCATTATGGTTCATTTCGCCCTCCCATATTATCTATCAGGGATATTTCCTTTCCCACGCTTAGAGCTTATTTTTACATTTAGTGAAATCTATTTTTTTGCGCTTTGTAATGTCCGTTATTCTACGACAATGCTCCTGAGACTTATCTGTATTTATGTGCGTCTTGTCCGTTATCTTAAATGTTCGTCTCCGAAAGTCACCGTCTGAATCCCTGAAGTTTCTCCCGGTACCCGTGACGGTCGCTGTCCTGCTGTGCGGGACCTCCAGTCTCCGTCGGCTGTATGTCACCTCCCGAACCCCGTTGTCTTCCCACCGTCTGCCAGGTAGACAGCCGCTGCATCGCCTCTCGATCTGGGTCGGCAGGAGGGTTCACCACAGTGATTTGATATCCACGTCTTGCCATATCCTTCGTCGCCTCCGCTGCGTTCTGGTATAGGCGGGTGCCGTCCTCGTAGAAGACCCTCATCCTCGCAGGATACGGTGTCTGTAACTTGACATTCTTCTCCTTCATTATTCTCTTGGCTTCGGCATATTCTCCGCACCTCTTCAGTATTTCAGTGGGGAAATCATGGTCGACATAGAAGCGTGTATTGTCACAGGAGACGTTTTTCTTCTGCCACGTCTGGCGTATTATCTCTTCTTTTATTTTGTAGCTCCCGAACTTAACCACGATTGACCGTGGCTTCAGCTCTGGGTTGCTAGGCATTGGGGCTAATGCCCGGTGTGCTCGTTCGATACAAAGGTCCATGTCATGAGGCAGGCCAAGTGCGTCCTTAAACAGGTTGTCTAGAAATCCGTGCATGTCTTTACCCTCCTTCTCCTCCGGGATACCATAAACCCGTAGGTTCTCCCTCCTCGTTCTGCCCTCTTGGTCGAGTAGTTTAGCTTCTACGCTAGCCTGCCTCTGTATTAGCGTCTTGATTAAAACCGTTGCCGCATCGAGCACATTTTCATTTTCTCCGATTCTCCCCTCCGCCGATTCTATTGTTCATCTTGTTCATTTCACTTTTAATTTCCCGAAACTGACGCTCATTGTCTCTTTTGAATTCTTTGAGCTCCTTGTAAATGTTCATCAGCGTGGCTTCCCGTTCAGGTTCATCATCGCCATTTTTTTCTCCTGTCGCATTGTCATTCTCTGCCATTCCGTCGTCTTTTTCAGATGTAATCGTGTTTGCCCTACGTCTTGTGATAGCCCCTCCTTTCATTACTATTAAATAAATACCCTGGTGTTGTCGATATACATTTTCCGGGGCTATATTATTTCGCTATAGGGGAGCTCTTGAGTTAGGCTGCCATGTTCTTCCGCGGTCAAACCGGAAGTCATTTGTCTTTATTTATTATATTATTATATTATATTATATATTATATATATATTATAATTATAATTTATTTGCATCATTTTGTCGTTTTTATAATCTTTTTTGTAATTTTTTTATGTCTTATTTTACTGTTATTTTATTTTGTTCTTATTGTTTATTGTCTAATTTTGCTATTATTATTATTTTAACTATTTTACTACTTTACTTTACTTTATTACTTTATTATTGCCTTATGTTATTGTCTTACTGTTTGTCTTATTTAGCTATTTTTACTATCTTATCTAATTGTTTTATTACCATTTTTATCACTTTAATGTTAATATATTTGTTTATCCTTTTGTTTAGTTTTTTGCGTAAAGCACATTGAGCTGCAATCTGTATGGATGGTGCTATATAAATACATTTATTATTATTAATATTATTATTATTTATTATTATTATTATTATTATTATTATTATTATTATTATTATTATTATTATTATTATTATTATTATTATTATTATTATTATTATTATTATTATTATTATTATTATTATTATTATTATTATTATTATTATTATTATTATTATTATTATTATTATTATTATTATTATTATTATTATTATTATTATTATTATTATTATTATTATTATTATTATGTACGCCGTGTTTGATCTTTCCTTTCTCTGTGAAACGTGCTGAAATGTTACACAGATGTATCGAGAGCATCGACCACTCGGCCTCGCGGGTGAAAGACGTCGATTTACAAACAGGGTTCAATCGATTTGTTAAAGGCCAGTTTTGATTGATATTTTGAAGCTGCCGTTACATACCGAAAGAAGGGAGAGAAGAGAAGGTACGGACCAGAACGTCTTCTCAAACAGATACAACGTACAGCGGCTAAGGAGGCAGAGCAGTCTGGTAGTCGGAAGGTTCCTTGAGTTCAAGTTTCTTTAATAGTTGTCATACAGAAGTACAGAATACTTTCATACAAAATGCTTCTTACTGTTACGCTCCAGAGACTGTGCTAGACAAGATAGTATCAAATAACATAGTATAGCATGTAATTTTAGAAGAAGAAAATGAGGTCACAGTGTTCGGTATAGACATATGTACAATGTTCTGAGTTACCATATAATATACAATACTATGCAGTGTACTAATGTACAGTACTATATAGTGCAAAGCAGAAATGGGATGAGGTACAATTTAGGTACAATTTACAGTAAGGTGTACGAGTTGTAGTGCAATCCTTCATCAATAAATATAAAGTGTGGGGAGTGGGTGCTACAGTGTGTTTGTTTAAAGTGGGTGTGTGCTATAAAGTGTGTGGAGTGGGTGCTACAGTGTGTTTGTTTAAAGTGAGTGTGTGCGTGTGGATGTGTGTGCTATGTGCGTTTGGTGGTTGTTGTTGTGTAGTGTTCATTCATTGTTCGTTTAGCAGCCTGATGGCCTGGGGATAGAAGCTTCTTCTGAGTCTTTCTGTGCTCGCCTTGAGACTCCGGTATCGCTTGCCTGACCGCAGCAGTTCAAAGAGGCAGTTGTTCGGGTGACTGGAGTCTTTAATGATTCTCTTCGCCTTGCCCTTGCAACGCTTGTTGTAAATGTTCTGGAGGGTGGGGAGCCCCCCTCCAATTGTGCGTTCGGCTGAACGTGTCACTCTTTGTAGTCTGCTTCGGTCTTGTGCAGTGCTATTCCCAAACCAGGAGGTGATGTTGCCGGTCAAGATGCTCTCTATTGTACATGAGTAGAAGTTCTTAAGGATCTTCTGACTGGGAATGATCAAAGACTTCACGGATAGCTTTTCCTCCAAAATGCGCAAGAATCAAAACACAAAACTGGATGAGCTGGAAACGCTTTACTCAACGTTATTTAATTCTCTGAAATACAACAACTCAACTCGACTAGAAAATCAAGTTAACGTACTAAAAATAGAGATCAATGACATATACAGACAACAATCGGAAATACAAATACGCAGCACAAGACAACAGCAGTACTCCCATGGTTCCAAACCCAGCCACCTATTAGCCATGCGATTAAGAATTAATGCAACATTTGCAGATATAACTACCATTAGAGCACAACAAGTACTTGTAACAGATCCGGTAAAAATAAACGATACATTCAAAGTATTCTACTCCGATTTATATAAATCAGAAATGACCTTCGATCAAAACAAAATGGACACATTTCTTAATCAAATTATTCTCCCTAAACTTTCAGAGGATGACGCTAAACAGTTAGAAATACCGATCACACTAGAGGAACTCAAGATGGCCATAACCGCAATGAAAAGTGGTAAGGCTCCAGGAAGAGACGGTTTCCCATCAGAAATGTACCTTTCTTGTTGGGACATAATTGGCCCCTTATTACTAAATATGATCTTATACTCAGTCAAAGAGGGGAACTTCCATAAAACCGACAATATTGCACTCATAACAGTCCTCCTTAAAAAAGACAAAGACCCCAACGAGTGCGGTAGTTATAGACCTGTAAGCCTCCTCGGAACAGATATCAAACTGTACTCTAAGGTATTAGCCATCAGATTACAAAAGCATATGACGTCTTTAGTTCACCCGGACCAAACTGGCTTCATAGGAGGCCGCCTGATCACTGAGAACATAAGACGTATACTGCACGTACTTGATGCCGACAAAGAGGATACCATACCTAAGGCGATACTGTCCCTGGATGCTATGAAGGCCTTTGACAGGCTGGAATGGTCGTATCTGTGGGCAGTGCTAGAAAGGATGGGGTTAGGAAAAGGATTCATCGATATGATTAAAGTATTATACAAAGACCCATCGGCCATGATTATAACAGGCACAATCATCTCCGATATCTTTCCGGTATCGCGCTCAGCCAGACAAGGTTGCCCTCTTAGTCCCGGTCTGTTCAATCTATCATTAGAGCCGTTAGCACAATATATAAGACAATCCCAATCCATAGAACCTATCGTAATCAAGGGCACACAACAAAAAATTTGTTTATATGCGGACGATGTAATATTGTTCATGAAAAACCCCAACACCACATTGCCTCATCTGCTCAAGTTGATTGAGGACTTTGGTGATTTATCGGGATTTAAGATAAATTGGCCGAAGTCGGCTTTCCTTCCACTTAACACCCCTGCAAAAAAAGATACAACCCTCCCAGGACAGATACCGATGGTAAAACATTTCAGATGCTTGGGAGTGGAAATATTCCCTACCATAAGACAAACGGTGAAGCACAACTACACAAAAATCCAAAACAAAATCAAAGACGACCTTGATAGATGGGCAAAACTTAAGAACACAGTACAAGCACGGATATCAATAGTTAAGATGGATGTACTACCTAAAATCAACTTCTTCTGTTCAATGCTACCGTTACCCCCTCCAGAGGGTTACTGGAAAAGATTACACTCCTCCACATACAAATTTATTTGGAATAACAAACCACCACGTATAAAAAGATCCACCGCACAGAGAAATAAAGCAGATGGTGGCATGGCATTTCCAGATTTTTTCCTATATTTTAAGGCGTACTCATTAAGTCCATTGACAACATGGTTTGACTCCCAAGCATTAGCATCTTGGAGGAAAATAGAAGAAAACATAGTAGCCCCACATAGACTGAAGGACATAGCATACACTAAACTACCAATCAAGCACTGTGAACGAAAATTTGGCCCCATAATTACTCATGCGATCCGGATATGGCGTGAATCACAAAAAAAAAATCCTAACCCACAAGAATGGCACAACCATACTCCCTTATTCAATAACAATGCTCTCTTAATTGGAAAACGACCTATAAGATTCCCTATATGGGAAAAGCAAGGCATACACTCATTAGGGGATATTTTTAACAAACAGGGTTTTTGTAGTGATAAAGAAATACGCAAAAAATTTAATCTCACCAAGTCCACATGGCTTTTTCACAAACAGTTAGAGCTATGTTTGAAGTCTCACGGTGTTCCATTAGACAGACCAATTGAACACCACAGATACCACAAATTCTTCTACTCAAGAGAGACATCGAGAGGTTTTGTTTCAGAATTTTATCATCAATTACTAACGTCCTCGTATGAAACCCTCCAACTTGACTCTGTCTGGAGGAGGGATATACCAGACCTGGAAAATGACTTTGATTGGCAAGGAGCCTGGGCAAATGTCCGACTTACATCAAGGAACCCGGATCATCAACAAATCAATCTTAACTATATTCACAGGACATACTTGACTCCTATAAGACTGTGCCGAATGGGGCTCAAACAAGATTCCAAATGCACCCAATGTACAAATGGGGACGAAGGGACATTTATGCACATGTATTGGGACTGCTCACCAGTTAAGGCATTCTGGAAAGATGTGACCCAACAAATATCAAAACTCGTATCTTGGAATATACCTGTACACCCCTCGGTATTGCTGTTGAATGATGTTTTTGAGTTTGCAGTGAATCCACAGCTAAAGAGATTGGTTTTATCGGGTATCACAGTAGCCAAAAAGCTGATCGCATCACGCTGGTTTCAACCGGAAAAAATGTGCCGTAAAGTTTGGTTTCTTACATATCTCGATGTAATTTACCATGAAATATCTACAGCAAGAATTCTGGGTCTCAATGAATCCAAAATGTCAATGTGGTTAGAAGTGGTGGAGAGAATAAAAGCTAGCTTATAATGGTAGTGTCTGGTTAGGTGCGAGGGATAGTGGAGGTACTTCTCAAGGTGGGGTCCGGGAGGGGGGGTTTCGAGCTGAGCATATGTATGTAGGTTTTTTTTTTAGATAACAGGTATTATGGGTATATCTTATATAAAACAACTAACCAAAATGTGATCTCATTGGATGTGCCCTGACAATTAATGCTTGTATATCTTATCGTGTGTTGTCATGTTTGTTTATATGTTTGTTTTAAAAAAGAATAAAAAAATAAAATACAAAAAAAAAGGATCTTCTGACTGACTTGGAACTTCCTTAGGCGCCTGAGGAAGTAGAGGCGTTGTCGTGCCTTCTTCACAACACTGTCAATGTGTGTGGTCCATGTCAAATCCTCGGATATGTAGGCTCCAAGGTACTTAAAGCTGTTGACTCTCTCAACCGGTGCCCCGTCGATGCTGAGGGGGCTGTAGTCCTTGACCCCCGACCTCCTGAAGTCCACAATCATCTCCTTTGTTTTGCTGACGTTCAGGGAGAGGCTGTTTTCCTGGCACCATCCCGCCAGGACCTTGACCTCTTCCAGGTAGGCCCTCTCGTCGTTGGCAGAGATCAGGCCCACCACCACTGTGTCGTCAGCAAATTTGATGATTGTATTGCTACTCCGCTGAGCCACACAGTCGTGTGTGTACAGGGAGTAGAGGAGGGGACTCAGAACACAGCCCTGGGGGGCCCCTATGTTGAGGGTGATGGATGAGGAGGTGCAGTTGCCTGCTCTCACCACCTGGGGTCTGCCAGTCAGGAAGTCCAAGACCCACTGGCAGAGGTCATAGTTCAAGCCCAGGTCCCTGAGCTTGGCTATGAGTATGGAGGGGACTATGGTATTGAATGCCGAGCTGTAGTCGATGAATAGCATTCTCACATAGTTCCCCTGCCTCTTGTCCAGGTGTGATGCTGCTGTGTGCAGCACATGGGCTATGGCGTCCTCCGTGGACCTGTTGGGGCGGTATGCAAATTGCAGGGGGTCCATGTTGATGGGGAGGGAGGAGCAGATGTAGCCCTTTACTAGCTTCTCAAAGCACTTCATGGCTATGGAGGTGAGAGCTACAGGGCGGTAGTCGTTGAGGCAAGCAGGCTTGGATTTTTTGGGTACAGGGATAATAGTGGACTTCTTCAGGCAGGTGGGGATGACAGCCTGTTCTAAGGACAGGTTAAATATGTCAGTGAATACTGGGGCCAGTTGGTCGGCACAGACTTTTAGGACGCGGCCGGGGATGCCGTCCGGACCTGCTGCCTTCCTGATATTCACTTTTTTAAAGGTCCGCCTCACCTCATGCTCTGTTACCCTGAACACTGCGCCTCCATCAGCAGCCGACCCCCCCCCCCCATTGCCGTGGCTTGTGAGCTGGTGTTGTTATTACCAGCATCAAACCTCGCATAGAAGGTATTGAGGTCATTTGCTAAGGAGATGTCACTGTTCAGTTTGAGGGAGGCGCCTTTGTAGTCTGTCATCGTTTTGAGCCCCTGCCACATAGCTCTAGAGTCAGCTTGTTCAAACTGGAGTTCAATTTTATCCCTGTAGCGCCGTTTGGCCTCTGACACTGTCCTCCTTACGTTGTATCGCGCCACCTTGTGGTCATTCATGTTGCCTGCCACTAGGCCGTCGTTGTATGCTTTGGTGCGCTCTCTCAGAGCTTCACGGACGGATTTGTCTACCCAGCAAGACACTAAACCCCTAATTGCTCCAGATGAGCAGGTTGGCACCTTGCATGGTCACTTCCTCCGTCGGTAAGTGAATGGGTGAATGTGAGGAACAAAATTTGGGATAAAAGCTGTTATATAAATGGCAGTTTTGTGATACTTAACAGAAGGCCAATATTTCCCTGCCATATCTGTGAACATCCCATAATGTCAGTCTAACTTACAGCTTACAGGACAGAGATACGTCCCGTTGTTTACGTAGCTCTGCCACATCATGTCACCCCACTTCTTAGGGACCTGCATTGGCTCCCCATTGCCGCACAAATCCGCTTCAAGGCCCTCGACCTGGCATACCGTGCGGCAAGAGGAACCGTTCCCGCCTACCTCCGGTCAATGGTCTCTAACTACACACCCTCAAGACCCCTACGCTCTGCATCTTCTGGCCGTCTCAAACCCACTCCTATCTGAGGTCCGGGAGGGTCATCAAGGAGAAGCCGTCTATTCTCAGTCCTTGTCCCACAATGGTGGAATGAACTGCCCACCACAGTTAGGACAGATTGGAAACCTGTCCAATCTTTCGCCATCGACTAAAGACGCACTTCTTCAACCATTATCTAAAAAAAAAAAAAAAAAAAAAACCCTAACTAACCTTACTGTCATGCACTTGTCCTAATATACTAACCTACACTGTAGCACTCAACACTTTGATGAACATTGTTACTCAGCTGATAGAGTTGTACCCTTCCTGATGACTTGTCGTACAGAACCTGTAAGTTGCTTTGGATAAAAGCGTCAGCTAAATGACTAAATGTAAATGTAAAATGAAGAGTGCGGCACATGCGGCTACATGTAAGTAAGTAAAGTAAGTAAACTTTATTTGTATAGCACCTTTCACAGATAAAATCACAAAGTGCTTCACAGAAGTAAAACATAGCAACAGTTACATAGAGATGAACGCACTACACATAAAACAATTCTGACACATCGTAAGCATATAGGCATAACATAAGAAAATTAAATAACTAAATATGAATGCAACATAAATGTCAGTCCTAAAAACAAAACAACAATTATAAATAAATAAACAAAGTATACAACCAGGAATTAATTAAAAGCCTGTCCGAAATAAAAACGTTTTCAACTCTTCCTTAAAAGTGGATAGGGAGTCAAGTGAACGCATAGAAAGGGGGAGGGTGTTCCAAAGGGTAGGGGCCATAAATTGGAAGGACCGGTCACCTTTGGTTATTAACCGGGTTCGTGGGACAACCAGGAGATTTTGGTGGGAAGTGCACGACTGGGGGAGTAGGGGCACAGTAAATAAAAAATTTACACAGGGGATTTACCTTGGAGAGCTTTAAAAGTTAAAACAAGAATTTTTAAATGGACACGATAATTAATGCGGAGCCAATGTAGAGTGGATAAAATGGGGGTGATGTGGGCACGCCTACTTGTCCCAGTTAAAAGCATTGGCGCTGCATTTTGAATGATTTGCAAGCGGTTTAGCACAGATTTATCCAGACAGGTAAAAATTGAATTGCAATAGTCCAGGCGTGATGAAATAAAAGCATGGATGATCATTTCCATTTCAGCTCTAGAAACAACAAATCTTTATTTGGCAATGTTTCTGAGCTGATAAAAACATGACCGTGTGAGCTGGTTGACATGGCTGTTAAAAGACAGAGAGTCATCAAAAATTACACCTAAGTTCCTCACATGAGGTTTGACACACTGACCTAAAGGTCTAATAGAATTTTTTATAATGGGGATGATGTGGTCAGGAGCAATAATGAGGGCTTCTGTCTTACTTGCATTAAGGAGAACACAATTTAAAGGTGCTAAACGTACGCACTACCATGAGAAAACACTGCATCTCGATATGTGGAGTGAAACTGTGGAACAGTCTAAATGTGGTGCTAAAGCAATGTCAAAACATGAGACAATTCAAACTGATGTATAAGGAAATTATGTTCACAAGGTACAGGGATGAGGAAGGGACTTGATATTCACGGGTGTTTACATTTTTATTTTGTTTTCTATTTTATTTTATTTTATACATATATAGTTTTTGTTTTTTGTTTTGCATATATATATATATATATTTTTTTCTTTTCTTTTTATGTTTAAAATAGTACACTCATTTGAGTAGTGGAAAAGGGGTAGGATTAAATACGTGTATACTTCTTCCTACTCCTTTTCGAACATGCAGATTGAGTTGTTTTGCTTTTTGTTATTGTTTGTTGTATTCATTGCATGTTCGAAATAAAGACTTCAAATCAAAAAATCAAATCAAAGCTGAAGGAAATTATCAGCCATCCAGCTCTTTTTTAATAAAAAAAAATATATATATTTATACACATATAAAAACAATTACATATAATATAATCCACAGGGGATGTGTAGGAGAATTGCCTAAAAACCCTCTAGGGCTTGCATGTGGCATTCACCAGGAAGCAAAATTACACTGATATTATATCAAGATAAAATATAAAATACCCCCCCCCCCCCCCAAACAAACACACACAAGCAGGTCTACATAGACACAGAAGCAGGCACCCATGCCATACAATTTCTGGTATAGAGAAAACAACTAATGACAGGAATAATATATAATAAAACGAAAATACAATAACAAAATACAACAAGCCATCAGACCACAGTTTGTAAAGGAAGTCCATATGGGAAATATTGGTGATCTAGGAGATGAGATTTCAGTGCTCTTTTGAATTTCAGAAAAGAAAATTCCAAAATATGTGGAGGCAAAGAGTTCCACAACTTTGACCCTCGGTAGAACAAACAAAACTGAGATTGGGAAGTGCGGGAAAGGGGTGGTCTAAGCAAACAGGAACTACGTGTCGGGTAATTATGAATTTGGTGATTGTGGGCAAACATGTCATGAAAAAAAGGGGAAAGGGCTCTGTTTAAAGAACTATGCACAAATAAACCAGTCTGAAGATGATTCACTTGACAAACACTGAGTATACCTAACTTATGGAATAGAGGCTGAGAAGAATGACTTCGTTGAACACAGCTGATTATTTTTAGAGCTCGTTTCTGCAGACGGTATGGGCTCAAGTTTGGTCTGATGAGTACTACCCCAAACTAAATTACAGTAATTGATATATGGGTAAACCATAGAGTAATATAACATTGTGGCAACCTCGGTGCTCAGCAAGTGACGAGTTTTTCCAAGAATACCAATACTCTTGGCCATTTTTGTAGTTATGGCTGATATGAGGTTTCCATGATAGGGATTCATCAAGCAGAACACCAAGGAATCATGTAGAACACACCCTAGCTATGGGGATGTCATTGATCACTACTTTAGATGAGGAGTTAAAATCACTTCAATTTGAGACCCAAAAAAAAGAAAATTCGTTTTTTTAATGTTTAGTGATAATTTGTTGCATTTAAACCAAATTGATAATTTGTTAAGTTCTTCATTTATGACCCTAATGATGGTATCAGGATATTTATGTGAATAGAATACACTTGTGTCATCTGCAAATAAAATTTTCAACAGCCTGTCTGAGACGTTAGGGAGGTCATTGATATATAACAAAAATAACAAAGGCCAAGAATTGAACCTTGGGGCAGACCGCAAAGTAAAGGAAGAAAAGGAGAATTTATCCCATTATAGGATACAGACTGATGTCTATCTTTAAGGTAACTGGTGAACCATAGCAGTGCATTGTTTTTTATTCCAAGATGTGAGAGCTTCTGCAGGAGGATATGGTGATTGACTGTATCAAATGCCTTTGATAAGTCTAAAAAAATTTCCTTCCTTTCTGTCTTTAGCTTTGTATATTTCATTAATTAGATGTGTGAAATATATGTTGCATGTTTCTTTCTGAACCCGTACTGGTGAGTGTAAATAATATTGTGCTGTTCAATTAATCTTTTATAGACAAGCTTTTCAAGTATTTTTGACAGGGTAGGAAGGATGGATATAGGTCTGTAATGGTTGAAGATGGCTGGGTCATGGGGCAGCTAGGTGGTGTAGTGGGCAAGGCGCTCGCCACCAATGCAGGAGACGCTGGGTTCTACCTCCAATACCATCATAACCCGGAGAAGAGTCCCCCAGGTTTATCAAGATCTCCCAAACCTCATTCTTTGTAACCGGCAAGAAATTAAAACTGTCATTGATTGGAGGATTCATAAACTGAAGGGGACTATGATTACTAAATGGAATCTTTGCAGCCAGTGTTGGACCAACTTCTGAGAAGAAATTATTAAAGTTATTGGCAATTAATTGCGGGTCAGTGATAATACCCCCATCAACCTTAAATTCATTAGGCAACTGATTACGTTTTTTTTTTTTTTTTTTACTTCATTTTTTAGCGTTTATCGCTTTTTCTGGTCAAGCATGACCGACAGAAACAGGTTGAATGGGATATAGATCAGGGGAAGACACTCTGAGAAAATACGGCGAGTCCGGGAGTCGAACTTGTGTACCCCAGATCTGTGACGCGCACGGTTGTCCCCGACGCCGAAATAGCGCAGAGATACGCGGTGAGCTACTGGAGCTCCCCTGATTACGTTTTTTTTGTGTGTTGAGGATAGAGTTAATTGTTCTCCATAAGAGAGTCATGTTATTTTTGTTTTTAGATAATTCCATATTGTAGTAATGCTTTTTAGCTCCTCTGATAATGTGGTTTATTATTATTTCTATAGTTCCTAAATTGAGAGTGGGACTGAGAAGATATTTTTTATATAATCTACGTTTAGTATTTAGGGATTTGATAATAGCTGGGATTATCCATGTGAGGAGGGGGTTTTGGGGGGGCGGAGCTGAGCGATCATGGAGTAGACGTGTTTTCACATGAGCTCCCTTCTACCGTGCTGAATATACGTTTCTCCCCATTAGTCTTTATTTTATTTTTATTTGTTTTTTATCTGTTTGCTAGGTCGTCGTGTTTAGTATACATTCTTCAACTTTTTTCGACTTTCTACGATGGCGGGGGTGGAAACCAGAGCCATGAAAGAGTTAGGCACGACACCGACACCGCCGAGCATGGCCGTACCGTCTCCCGCTGTCGGGGAGTTAAGCGAAGCTGTGCTCTTGGTCATGACCAAGCTACACGCAGAATCTGAGACACGCATCGCTGAAGCACAGAAGAAAGTACACGCAGACTCTGAGGCACGCATCGCTGAAGCACAGAAGCAAGTGCTGGCGGATTTCTGTATCAGCCTCCGTCGTGAGATATCAGAAGAAATACGGCTGGCGGTAGTCCCGCTGACAGACAAGATGGAGACGATTCACGCTGCCTCATCGGCTAATGCTAACGAACTAGCCATGCTAACGACGGAGGTATCATCACAATGTGAGAAGATGGCGGGTCTTGAATCCGCCCTGCTGGCTAGGCAGGCTGAAGTCAACAAACTACAGTCGGCGATGGAGGAGATGCAGTCCCGGGATAGACGCCACAACGTCAGGATTGTTGGAGTACCGGAGACCAGCGGTGAAGGCCGTCTCTCTGAGACCATGCCCGAACTGCTGCAGAAGATACTAGGGACGGACGTCCTCCCCTCGCCTCCTATCTGTGAGTCGGCTTACAGAGCGGGCAGGTTTTCTCCCGGCGTGAACAAAGAACCGAGGCCCATCATAGTCAAGCTGAACAGACTCCAACAGAGAGAAATCATCATGCGGTCGGCTCGTACCAGAAGGGGTACTCTGAGGTTTGGCGATCACAAAGTGGCCATTTTCGAGGACTTTACACCGGAGGTTCAAGCTCAGAGAGCCGAGTACAAGGTGGTCCTGACTAAGCTATGGAGACTAGGCCTGAGGCCCACGTTATTCGCTCCCGCGAAACTATCTGTGTTGGAGAAGGTCGGTGGTCAGCGTTTGTTTTGGTCGTTGGCTAAAGCGAAGGAATATCTCGCGAAGACACCCGAGTCTGTTGCTTGATATCTATGGAGGGTGAGTGACTTGGCGGTTTGGGCCTATATACATTGATTAGGTCGACTATTCACAAACACTTGCTGTCATGCCCAGACATGCTAACTGTCCTCTGCCCATCCAACTAGCGGGGCTTCCCAATGACTTCTGTTACTTGCTAAAGCTGACCTCATGGTCGTACTTGTGTATCGCCTCTTTGGAAGCTAACGAGCTAGCTGAACAATGTACATAGTAGGCTAACGTGCTATCCGGATTCGTCACTAGCTTACGCGCTAGCCTCGGGCTAGCCAGCGGGCTTCGACTATGGTCTGCGCTGAGACATTCGTTAATGGTTACGTATTTTGGTTGCTGTTGCTGTTCAAAGGGACATTGGTTTGCACAGTTCAAGAGTGACCGAGTCCCTAACTAACTTCTGGTATGCTTTTTATTTTTATATCCAGGTTGTTTTGAGCTTTGGTGATCCAAAGTAGATACCAAGGTCGGTTGAATATGCATAAACAATATTTGATAACAGGTTGGGTCGGGTATGGCTTGCACTTAATGGCTATATGGTTATATGGCTTGCACTCTAACCATTACCCTCTCTTCCTTTCTTTTTTCTTTCCTACTGTCGCTGTTTTTATGTCATCTATATGCGCGATTTAAATGTGATCCGGTTCTACCTTGGACTAACTACTGACAAGCCTTAATTTTGTTTTGAATTTTCCGTGAGGCACTTATGCTATAACGTTGATACATTAATATGCAGACTCCAGGGTAGATGGTTACAGGTTGATGCTGAGTAATTATATAATAATTAGTGTCGCTGTTTTAAGGGCAATTGAATGAGCAATTAACCTGTGACCCGAACCTGCCTTGGACTATCGGCTGGGATGCTTTAATTTAATTTTGTATTGAATTTTCCTATATGTTTTAATGGCATTTGAATGAGCAATTTAAATGTGATCCGGTTCTACCTTGGACTAACTACTGACTCGCCTTAATTTTGTTTTGAATTTTCCGTGAGGCACTTATGCTATAACGTTGATACATTAATATGCAGACTCCAGGGTAGATGGTTACAGGTTGATGCTGAGTAATTATATAATAATTAGTGTCGCTGTTTTAAGGGCAATTGAATGAGCAGTTAACCTGTGACCCGAACCTGCCTTGGACTATCGGCTGGGATGCTTTAATTTAATTTTGTATTGAATTTTCCTATATGTTTTAATGGCATTTGAATGAGCAATTTAAATGTGATTCGATCCTACCTTGGACTAACTGCTCCGACCGATATCTTTATTGAAACAATGTATGATGACAGGTGGTGTCAGGTGTTGCCTATTACCATCCCCGGATTGATTAATGAATGATTGTGTTTAATTCTAATCTTACATAGGTTGGGTCATTTCAGCCGTTGTGCCTGATCAGAGGGACGGCTAAAGGGGTGCACTTTGACCATAACCTTTTTTTTCCCTTCCTCCTTTTTTTTGTCATTGTTTAATTGACACTGTTCACACAATTTTGCACAATTAACCTGTGACCCGAACCTGCCTTAGACTATCGGCTGGGATGCTTTAATTTAATTTTGTATTGAATTTTCCTATACCTTTTTGGGCTATAACAATGTGATGTTGAAGCGCAGATTCCGAAATAGAGGGCTGCAGGTTGATGCGGAGTTATTATTTAATAATGGCTATTTTTACCATTATGGTTTTCTCATGTTGGGGCCAGGGCTCAGGTGGTTTTCGACCGATATCTTTATTGAATTTTATTTTATTATTATTTGTGTTTATTGGACTAGTGGGGGTTTACTCAGGGGTTTATCTAGAGGGGGGTGGGAGTGGGAAGCGTCTTATTGATCCATGTCTCTAGTGGGAAGTGATAGGAAGATGACCATCCTCAGTGGGTGGGGCATAGGGTGGGGATTGGAGAGTGGGTATAGAGGAACTTATAGTAGGACGGGTGGGTTAGGGTTTAGAGTAGAAGGAGGGGGGGTTGTAGCTGGGGTGGTATTTTTATGTGTTCTATGTACTGTTGTCTTATATATGTGTAAGTGTTCCTCCTCTGAACTCCTGGGATTGACCGTCCGGGCCCGCCGGGATCGGCACCTCTGTACTCAGCCTGGCTGCACGGGTATGTTCTCTACGCACTTATACAAGCTCGACCATGGCTAAATTGAATATTTTAATTTGGAACGCAGGAGGGCTTAACGCCCCACACAAGCGTGCCAGTGTCCTTTGGCTATTGAAGAGGAGAAATATTGACCTTGCTCTCCTTAGTGAGACGCATTTAATGGTAGGTGACGTGTCAAGACTGGCAAATCGGCAATATCACGTTATCTCCGCATCCTCAGCCGATGATAAGACGAAAGGAGTAGTCATAGTTACAAGACGTAACCTTGATATCAAAATCTTGGATGTATGGTCGGACACGGAGGGAAGGATTACTATAGCAAAAGTTGAATTCTTGCATAGGAAGATGGCTATAATAGCATTGTATGCTCCTAACACATTTGATTCAGCGTTCTATAATACAATCACGAAGAATATGTTGGAACTTAATGGATACGCTCTCATTGTGGGTGGCGATTTTAATGCGTGCTGGGATGCGGAGATGGATAGGTCTGGGCCCTCTGAAACGAGCGACCAGAAACGGGCCTCTAAGGCCCTCAGGATGTGGGCCAAAGACACGGGGCTCTCAGACCTCTGGCGCTTATGCAACCCCACCCTCAGAGATTACTCTCACCTGTCAGCCAGACACAAAAGCTTCTCTCGAATTGACTATGCATTCGCGTCCCCTAATATGTTTGATAGTTTCGATGTCTCATTGGTTCCCTTGGCTCTCTCAGACCACAAGGGGATTTTCCTTACGGCAACCTTTGGCAGGCTCTCCGCAAAAGCTCCCAGATGGCGTTTTAATTCGACCTTGCTAAAGAACGATGACTTCTGTTCTGAGTTCAGGAGTAAACTAGCTGAATTTTTGCAGATCAACGTTGGCACAGTAGAAGACCCTAGGGTCCTGTGGAACGCATTGAAAGGATTCATCAGGGGTCATGTCACACTATTTGCCTCCAATTTGCGAAAATCCCGGTCAAAAAAGCTAGAAGGACTGGAATCATTATATGCGGACCTATACGCATCCTTGCAAACTGACTATAATGAACGACTAAACACACAACGTAAGATAGTCAAAAAAGAAATAAACTCCATACTTAAACAACAGTCTGAGTTTTTGATACACAGGACAAGACAAAATTACTATTTTCACGGCTCCAGACCTAGCCATCTATTGGCAATGAAAATACGATCAAATGATCATTTCTCAGATATCCCCTCGATTAGGACGAGCCAGGGTGCAGTCACTACTGATTCGAAAAAGATCAATGACACTTTTAAAGAGTTTTACTCACAGTTATATAGCTCAGAGGGTAATCTGGATGACTCTAGATTTGAATCGTTCATTGGCGGGCTTGAGATACCCCACATTTCTGAGGAAGAGGCCAAGGAACTGGGGAGACCGATTACTCTCGTAGAATTGAGGGAGACTATTGTTGAAATGCAGAGGGGTAAGGCGCCAGGCTGGGATGGTATTCCACCCGAAGTGTATTTAGCTTTCTGGGACCAACTGGGTCCATTGATGCTCGATATGATCAATTACGCTATCGAACAAGGGGAGTTCTCAAGAGATGTCAATATGGCGTTGATTTCTTTACTTCTCAAAAAGGACAAAGATCCCAATGATTGTGGTAGCTATAGACCCTTGAGTCTTCTCGGGGCCGATTTAAAGGTGTTTGCCAAGGTGCTGGCCCGTCGCCTGCAGAGATTTATGTCTGTATTGGTACACTGCGATCAAACTGGTTTTATCCCGGGGCGTCTGGCTGCAGATAATCTTAGGAGGCTGTTGCATGTAATCGATAACAGTAAAGACAATACAACTCCATCCACAGTTCTGTCTTTGGATGCCATGAAGGCGTTTGACAGACTTGAGTGGTCATATCTGTGGAAGGTACTTGAGGTCATGGGTCTTGGAAAGAGTTTTATTCATATGATTAAAGTCCTGTATGCCTCGCCGTCTGCGATGATACTGACAGGCAAAAACTGTTCCACACTCTTTCCAGTCTCCAGATCTTCTAGACAGGGTTGCCCTCTGAGCCCGGGACTGTTCGCGCTTTCCCTCGAACCTTTGGCCCAATTTATTAGGCAATCGGAGGACATCGTCCCCATAATGGTCAACAATACTCCACACAAAATTGCTCTCTATGCGGATGACCTGCTGATTTTCATGGACGACCCCTCCCGGTCGGCCACAAAATTATTGAGGATAATCGACGACTTTGGTAAATTGTCAGGTTTTAAGATTAACTGGAACAAATCAGCCTGCCTACCTCTTAATGAACTGGCCAAGGCGGTACGACTACCAGCTGATATCCCCATAGTAGAACATTTCAAATACCTGGGCATAGAGATATTCCCCACGCTGAACCAAACTACTAAGTACAACTTCACGGGTACTTATGATAAAATACGCCAGGATCTAGACAGGTGGTCGTCCCTTCCTAACTCCTTACAAGCCCGGGCTTCCATAATCAAAATGAACATCCTGCCTAGGATAAATTTTATTAGCTCAATGCTCCCCCTGCCCCCTCCAATAGACCACTGGCGCAAGGTACAATCGATGGTATCTAAGTTTGTCTGGAATAACAAACGCCCGAGAATCAAAAGGGCTACTACTCAACGTAGGAAACAAGATGGGGGCCTCGCAATCCCTGATTTTAAACTGTATTTCTGGTCCTTTTCACTGAGACCTTTGATGTGCTGGCTAGACCCTGTAGAGGCTGTATCGTGGCGCTCCTTAGAAGCGGCGGCGGTGTCTCCGCTAAGATTACAGGATGTAGTGTACTCCACTGTCTCTATTGCGAAATGCCGGCTGAGGTATGGACCGATCATAACTCACGTGATCCAAACGTGGCGTAATGTACAGAGGTCGTGTGGGGTTAAATGCCCTTGGCACCTGGACTCTCCAATTTTTAATAACCAGCAATTACTTGTTGGACACAAGCCGGTTAATATTCCTCAATGGCAAAGGAGGGGAGTGCATACTCTGGAGGATATTTATGATAAGAACGGCCTCCGTGCGTTTCAGGACTTAAGAGAATTTTATGATCTACCCGGCGAGTCCTTCTTTCTTTACCTTCAACTAAGGTCAGCACTGAGGGCGCATGGCGTACCGTGGGCTCAAGCCTTGCACCCACACCCCTTCCTCAGGCTCATAGTGGACAGGACGACATCCAGAGGGTTTGTCTCCGACTTTTATACGCTCTTAATTCAATCCACGTATAAAAATTTATCATTGGATACAATCTGGCGTGTGGATATACCGGAGTTGGACCCCGAGTTTGACTGGGATGATGTTTGGGCAAATGTGGCATTATCTTCCCGCAACCCCAATCACCAGCAAATTAATTTTAATTATATTCATAGGACCTATCTTACACCTAGGAAGCTATTTGCTATGGGACTGATAACCGACTCTCGGTGCACTTTGTGCTCTCAAAAGGCCACTGGCACTTATATGCATATGTATTGGGATTGCCCACCAGTGGCCCGCTTCTGGAGGTCAATAACGGACAAACTTTCAGATCTGTGTGGCTTAACTATCCCATTCACAGCTGTTACGCTACTCCTGAACGATATAACGACACTACCCGCGTCCGTACAACTGAAAAGGGTTGTCCTAGCGGGCGTCACAGCAGCGAAGAAGCTAATAGCAATGAGATGGAAGGAGCCTGAGAAGCTTACAATGATTAACTGGTCCCTAACTCTATTGGATGTGATTTATCTTGAGATATCCACGGCCCGGGTGATCGGGGTAGGGCAGGCTGGAATTGACCTGTGGTTCGCAGCAGCTGAGAAGGTAAAGACCGCAGTGTGCGGCTGAGCGGGGTTGGGGCGCTTGATCGGGGGGGTCCGGCGGTCTCTGGGGAGGGGGAGGAGGAAATGTCTTGTCTGTCTTGGTTTTTGTCTTGTCCTTCTTAACTTTGACTGGGGGGATTTTAGGGGGGGTTGGTATTTAGCTATTCTGCGCTATATGTCAACTCACATGCCATCTCCCCAAGAGACTAATATTGACAGACTGATTGACCTGTCAACCAACTTGGAGGAAGAATTTCTTTCTTCTTACACTTTACCTTCTGCAAGTTTGGCAGTCTTGAACATGTGTAAGGGACCTAGGCTATCTACAGTAAATCTGCGGCAACACTCTCATAAACAATCTTTTAAGTCACTCCACTTTGTAAAGGTGGGGAAAGGTTGCCATGTTTTGAAGACCCTTTGTGTTATTGAAGTAGCCATCTATATTTGATAGGTTGGACGCTGTTTCTTTTTCTTTTTGTCTTTATAATTTATTATTCTGTATTATTATTGTTTGTTATTCTCCTGTGAAAGTTATGTTTTTTGTTACTGTGGTTATTGTGTTGTCCTGTTTCATGTAATTAATAATAAAAAAAATTTGATCAAAAAAAAAGTGAGGAGGGGGTTTTGCGGAGCCCAATAGCAAACACAGGAGGAGAGAGAATGGAGCGGTTTAGGGTGTTTTAATAGTATTTCCCCAAGCAGACAGTTTACAGGCAAATACAGGAATGTACAGGTACGTGTTGTAATAGGCGAGAGCAGGAGCACTCCTTGTGCAGCACGGGACAACAGGTACAGGGATGTACGATGTACGAGAGCTGGTGCACTCCTAGTGCAGCACGGGACAACAGGTACATGGATGTACGATAGACGAGAGCCGGTGCACTCCTAGTGCAGCGCGGGGTAACAGGTACGTGTTGTAATAGGCGAGAGCAGGAGCACTCCTTGTGCAGCACGGCACAACAGGTACAGGGATGTATGATAGACGAGAGCTGGTGCACTCCTAGTGCAGCACGGGACTTCCAGGTTGGAGGTGTACTGGAGCGGTGATCCTGGGCACAGAGAGAAACAGATTAGGACAAGGTATATCAACGAGGACAGGGTTGCAAGGCTTTAGGTTTGTCGTCGTACCTAGGTAGCTAGTTTAACACTGCGACGAGGGACGACAGGATCCGTCAGGTGATATAGGGGCTACTGATGGGGGAATCCCTCACAGCCGCGCTGATTGATGCTTGTCTGGCAGCGTGGGAATGCTGCAGCAGGAAGCTGCCCATATATGGGCGCGGCAGGATGGGGCCAGAGGAAGGCCCGAGCCCTGACCATGACAGGACCCCCCCCTCTACGGGCACCTCCTGGCGACCCTCCAGGCTTGTCAGGGTTATCTCGATGGAAGTCCCGGACGAGGTCAGGATCCAGGATCAACCCGCGGGAGACCCAGCTGCGCTCCTCCGGGCCGTAGCCCTCCCAGTCCACAAGGTATTGGAAGCCGCGGCCGCGGCGACGCACGTCCAGCAGCTGCCGGACTATGTAGGCCGGGTGGTCGTCGATGACCAGCGGAGGGGGAGGCTCCGGAGCTGGAGGAGACAGGGGACTGGAGACCACCGGCTTCAACTGGGAAACATGAAATGAGGGGTGAATGCGCATGATGGAGGGAAGCTGGAGTTTGACAACTGAGGGGTTGATAATGGACAGGATCTTATATGGACCAACAAAATGGGGGGTGAGTTTGCGGGACAAAGACTTGAGCGGCAGGTCCCGGGACGAGAGCCAAACCATCTGACCTGGTTGATAGTCGGGAGGTCATTGATATATAACAAAAATAACAAAGGCCAAGAATTGAACCTTGGGGCAGACCGCAAAGTAAAGGAAGAAAAGGAGAATTTATCCCATTATAGGATACAGACTGATGTCTATCTTTAAGGTAACTGGTGAACCATAGCAGTGCATTGTTTTTTATTCCAAGATGTGAGAGCTTCTGCAGGAGTATATGGTGATTGACTGTATCAAATGCCTTTGATAAGTCTAAAAAAATGTCCTTCCTTTCTGTCTTTAGCTTTGTATATTTCATTAATTAGATGTGTGAAATATATGTTGCATGTTTCTTTCTGAACCCGTACTGGTGAGTGTAAATAATATTGTGCTGTTCAATTAATCTTTTATAGACAAGCTTTTCAAGTATTTTTGACAGGGTAGGAAGGATGGATATAGGTCTGTAATGGTTGAAGATGGCTGGGTCATGGGGCAGCTAGGTGGTGTAGTGGGCAAGGCGCTCGCCACCAATGCAGGAGACGCTGGGTTCTACCTCCAATACCATCATAACCCGGAGAAGAGTCCCCCAGGTTTATCAAGATCTCCCAAACCTCATTCTTTGTAACCGGCAAGAAATTAAAACTGTCATTGATTGGAGGATTCATAAACTGAAGGGGACTATGATTACTAAATGGAATCTTTGCAGCCAGTGTTGGACCAACTTCTGAGAAGAAATTATTAAAGTTATTGGCAATTAATTGCGGGTCAGTGATAATACCCCCATCAACCTTAAATTCATTAGGCAACTGATTACGTTTCTTTTTTTTTTTTTTACTTCGTTTTTTAGCGTTTATCGCTTTTTCTGGTCAAGCATGACCGACAGAAACAGGTTGAATGGGATATAGATCAGGGGAAGACACTCTGAGAAAATACGGCGAGTCCGGGAGTCGAACTTGTGTACCCCAGATCTGTGACGCGCACGGTTGTCCCCGACGCCGAAATAGCGCAGAGATACGCGGTGAGCTACTGGAGCTCCCCTGATTACGTTTTTTTTGTGTGTTGAGGATAGAGTTAATTGTTCTCCATAAGAGAGTCATGTTATTTTTGTTTTTAGATAATTCCATATTGTAGTAATGCTTTTTAGCTCCTCTGATAATGTGGTTTATTATTATTTCTATAGTTCCTAAATTGAGAGTGGGACTGAGAAGATATTTTTTATATAATCTACGTTTAGTATTTAGGGATTTGATAATAGCTGGGATTATCCATGTGAGGAGGGGGTTTTGCGGAGCCCAATAGCAAACACAGGAGGAGAGAGAATGGAGCGGTTTAGGGTGTTTTAATAGTATTTCCCCAAGCAGACAGTTTACAGGCAAATACAGGAATGTACAGGTACGTGTTGTAATAGGCGAGAGCAGGAGCACTCCTTGTGCAGCACGGGACAACAGGTACAGGGATGTACGATGTACGAGAGCTGGTGCACTCCTAGTGCAGCACGGGACAACAGGTACATGGATGTACGATAGACGAGAGCCGGTGCACTCCTAGTGCAGCGCGGGGTAACAGGTACGTGTTGTAATAGGCGAGAGCAGGAGCACTCCTTGTGCAGCACGGCACAACAGGTACAGGGATGTATGATAGACGAGAGCTGGTGCACTCCTAGTGCAGCACGGGACTTCCAGGTTGGAGGTGTACTGGAGCGGTGATCCTGGGCACAGAGAGAAACAGATTAGGACAAGGTATATCAACGAGGACAGGGTTGCAAGGCTTTAGGTTTGTCGTCGTACCTAGGTAGCTAGTTTAACACTGCAACGAGGGACGACAGGATCCGTCAGGTGATATAGGGGCTACTGATGGGGGAATCCCTCACAGCCGCGCTGATTGATGCTTGTCTGGCAGCGTGGGAATGCTGCAGCAGGAAGCTGCCCATATATGGGCGCGGCAGGATGGGGCCAGAGGAAGGCCCGAGCCCTGACCATGACAGGACCCCCCCCTCTACGGGCACCTCCTGGCGACCCTCCAGGCTTGTCAGGGTTATCTCGATGGAAGTCCCGGACGAGGTCAGGATCCAGGATCAACCCGCGGGAGACCCAGCTGCGCTCCTCCGGGCCGTAGCCCTCCCAGTCCACAAGGTATTGGAAGCCGCGGCCGCGGCGACGCACGTCCAGCAGCTGCCGGACTATGTAGGCCGGGTGGTCGTCGATGACCAGCGGAGGGGGAGGCTCCGGAGCTGGAGGAGACAGGGGACTGGAGACCACCGGCTTCAACTGGGAAACATGAAATGAGGGGTGAATGCGCATGATGGAGGGAAGCTGGAGTTTGACAACTGAGGGGTTGATAATGGACAGGATCTTATATGGACCAACAAAATGGGGGGTGAGTTTGCGGGACAAAGACTTGAGCGGCAGGTCCCGGGACGAGAGCCAAACCATCTGACCTGGTTGATAGTCGGGAGCCGGGGTCCGGTGGCGGTCGGCGAAGCGGCGGTTCTGCTCAGCGGAGCGGAGCAGCGCGGCCCTTGTGTCCTCCCATATCCTCCTGCAGCGGCGAAGGTGGTCCTGCACTGATGGAACAGCGATCTCCTCCTCCTGTGCAGGGAACAGCGGGGGTTGGTAGCCCAGAGAGGACTCGAAGGGGGACTGACCTGTGGCCACGGAGGACAGAGAGTTGTGGGCGTACTCAATCCATGGCAGGAAAACACTCCAGCCGGAGGGGTCCCGGGTCGTCACGCAGAGGAGGGCGGACCCCAGGTCCTGGTTGGCCCGCTCTGACTGGCCGTTGGTCTGCGGGTGGTATCCGGAGGAGAGACTGACCGTGGCCCCCAGGGCCCGACAGAAGGCCTTCCAGACTTGGGAGATGAATTGCGGGCGCCTGTCGGAGACGATGTCCACCGGGATCCCGTGGAGGCGGCAGACGTGGAGCACCATCAGGTCCGCGGTTTCTGAAGCAGAGGGGAGTTTGGGGAGAGCAACAAAGTGCACAGCCTTCAAGAAACGGTCAACGATAGTGAGAATGACTGTGTTACCGTGTGAGAGGGGCAGACCGGTGACGAAGTCCAGGGCGACGTGCGACCAGGGCCGACCGGGAACAAGGAGCGGATGGAGGAGCCCGGTGGGCGGTTGGTGGGAAGCCTTCCCACGAGCACAGACGGTGCATGCAAGGACGAAGGCGCAGGTGTCTTCCCTCATGGAGACCCACCAGAAGTGCCGCCTTAGCAGGGACAGGGTACGGTTGATCCCAGGATGACAGGCGAACCGGGAGGCGTGGACCCACTGGAGCACCTGGGAGCGGACAAGGTCGGGGACAAAAAGCCGGTTAGGCGGGCCGTTACCTGGATCAGGCTGGACACGCTGGGCCTCCCGGACGACGGACTGGATCTCCCAGGTGGCGGCGGCCAGCAAGCAGGAGGAGGGGAGGATAGTGTCGGGTGCGCGGGACCCTCTTCGGGGACAAACTGCCGGGAGAGGGCGTCTGGCTTGGTATTCTTGGAGCCAGGCCTGTAGGTCAGGGTGAAATTGAACCTGGCGAAGAACAGTGCCCAGCGTGCCTGGTGGGAGTTCAGGCGCTTGGCCGTCTGGACGTAGGCGAGGTTCTTATGGTCAGTCCAGACCAGGAAGGGGATCTCTGAGCCCTCCAGCCAGTGCCTCCATTCCTCCAGGCCAGTTTGACTGCCAGGAGCTCCAGGTTCCCAATATCGTAGTTGACCTCCGCTGGGGTCAGGCGGCGAGAGAAGAAGGCGCAGGGATGCAGTCTCTGGTCGAGAGCGGAGCGTTGGGAGAGGACCGCCCCTACTCCGGTACTCGAGGCGTCTACCTCCACCACGAACTGGCGGGACGCGTCGGGCTGGACGAGGATGGGCGCGGTGGTGAAGCACCGGCGCAGCTCGGCGAAGGCGGAGTCCACTTTGTCAGACCAGACGAAGGGCACGGAAGGCGAGGTGAGTTGGGTGAGGGGTGCAGCGACCCGGCTGTAGTCCCTGATGAAACGCCGGTAGAAGTTAGCAAACCCCAGGAAGCGTTGGAGCTGCTTGACGTTGGTGGGACGGGGCCAGTCGGATACCGCCTTGATCTTCTCGGGGTCCGCCCGGATCTTGCCGCCCTCGATGATGTAGCCAAGGAACCCGATGGAGGAGACGTGGAACTCACACTTGTTCCAGAAAATGTGAATAGTATGAAACATTTTTTAAATCTCCTGCGAAATAAGCTGTGACCTGCACCTCAAAGAATCGGAATCAAGAATCGTTCAGAACAGGAATCGATATGGAGAATCGGAATCGGAACCGGAATCGTTCAAATCCAAACGATCCCAAACCCTAGTGATGAGTGTGCCCCCCCCCCCCCCAGCAGTCTCTCCTCTCCTGACCCCCCCCCCACCAGCAGCCTCTCCTCTCCTGATCCCCCCCCCCAGCAGCCTCTCCTCTCCTGACCCCCCCCACCAGCAGTCTCTCCTCTCCTGCCCCCCCCGACCAGCAGCCTCTCCTCTCCTGACCCCCCCCCCCACCAGCAGTCTCTCCTCTCCTGCCCCCCCCCCACCAGCAGCCTCTCCTCTCCTGACCCCCCCCCCAGCAGCAGTCTCTCCTCTCCTGACCCCCCCCCAGCAGCAGTCTCTCCTCTCCTGCCCCCCCCCCACCAGCAGTCTCTCCTCTCCTGACGCCCCCCACCAGCAGCCTCTCCTCTCCTGAGCCCCCCCCCCCCCAGCAGTCTCTCCTTTCCTGACCCCCCCCCCCACCAGCAGCCTCTCCTCTCCTGACCCCCCCCCCCCCACCAGCAGTCTCTCCTCTCCTGACCCCCCCCACCAGCAGTCTCTCCTCTCCTGACCCCCCCCAACCAGCAGCCTCTCCTCTCCTGACCCCCACCCCCCCAGCAGTCTCTCCTCTCCTGACCCCCCCCCACCAGCAGCCTCTCCTCTCCTGACCCCCACCCCCCAGCAGTCTCTCCTCTCCTGACCCCCCCCCCCCCCCAGCAGTCTCTCCTCTCCTGACCCCCCCCCCCCCAGCAGTCTCTCCTCTCCTGACCCCCCCCCCCCAGCAGTCTCTCCTCTCCTGACCCCCCCCCCCCCCCCAGCAGCCTCTCCTCTCCTGACCCCCCCCCAGCAGGAGCAGCCTCACTAATTGCCCAACCTTGTGTTGAGCAGCCGCCGTGCCTCCTCTGCATTACAGGCTGCATGAGAGAGAGA
>NC_140179.1:31056887-31081887 GCF_963971535.1 Notolepis coatsorum
TGTGTAGTGCGTGTGTATGTGCGTGTGTGTGCTTGAGTGTATGTGCGTGTGTGTATGTGCGTGTGTATGTGCGTGTGTCTAATCCACAATGCAACAAATTCCGTTCAGGGAGGGGGGTGGCGGTTGTCGGGGGGGGGGGGTAGGGGGTGGGATGGGGTTGCAGTCTTAACAACGTCTCAGTCACTCACTGGCACGTGTGCGGGTCACATTGCACCGCGCCGCCTAAAGATCCTGCTGACGTGCTTTAATTTTTATTGCACATAAAACGCATCCACTCGTTAGGCGCTCTATTAGCCGAAGGTTAATGTGGAAACCAAGGTCAGGTTAGTCGACGACGAGCCTCCGTTGGCGTGACAGCGTTCATGGACAGAGAAAGAGGCAGGAGTGAGGATGTATCTACTGGCTTGTTGACGGACGAGGGACTCCCCAGATTATGTAACGCACGCGGAGCTGTCACAAAAGGAGGCACAAGCACCACCCCTCTCCAAAGCTGTCAACGCCGTCTGCCCTTCCTCCTGCTGCAAATATACGGCTACAGATACCCCCCGTCCCCCTGTCTCAGTTACACCGTTATGATCACAGAGTCCAAAGTCGAAACCCTGCCCCGCCGCCCTGCAGTAGTGATTTATAGCACGGTGCTCCAGTATCATTAGGCCTCTATTTTGCATTTTCTTTGAAACGTGTCTTCTCTTGTTTGGGTTGACATTCCCCATGTTCCTCTTGACAAGAGAAAACAAACGGCTTTAAATGCAGGCTGCCTGGAAGTCATGCTACGTAAAGTGTACTGTTGCGCACAACTTGTGGAACACAAGCCAAACATTAGCTAAGCAGAGAGAGGGAGAGAGATAGAGGGAGAGATGGAGAGAGAGAGAGAGAGAGAGAGAGAGAGAGAGAGAGAGAGAGAGAGAGAGAGAGAGAGAGAGAGAGAGAGAGAGAGAGAAGAGAGAAAGAGAGAGAACGAGCGCCTATTATATTAGCACAATTTATTCATTATTAGTAACTATGCACATTCGCTGCAATTCATCCATGACTTGGTGAAGCTCATCTAATTGGCTCGCTCGGCAGTCGCACACATGTCATCCAGTGATCTGGTGCAACAGGAGCTTGCAGGGAATGTTTGTGGAGTTCTATTTATTCCAAGATGGCTGCCTGTACCACTGATTAGATTACATTAAATGTATTCAAATGTATTCATTATACAGTACAGTACAACGAAAATAATTTTGGCATCCAACAAAAGTGCAAATGTAGCAGTAAAGTCCACAGCAATATACAATGTACAGGTGATTAAACTGGGTAAAAAATACTAATTAGTAATGCTAATCAGATGTATGTACAGAGTTGTAGTATAATATATACAGTGATACGGGTATAAGCTGCGTAAGAGTAGAATATGTACAAATATAGATATAGTATCTACAGATATGTACAATTATTATGTGCAGGTATGTACAGACAGGTGTGGATAGATATGCGGTGAGAATAAATATATACAGTATATTCAACATTATTGTAAATGCTATCATACAGAGCTATTGGTTATATGCAGGCGTATAAGTAAGTATATGGGTTATATGCAAGTATATTCACACAAGTATGTATATATATATATTTATATATATATATATATATATATATGCGATAAATGTAAATATGCTGTATTTACAGCACTGTTGTACATGCTATCACAGAGTATATGGGTAGACTATAGTATGAGGTGATTATGATTACTATGGTTACAGTGTAAGGCAGTTGTAGACAGTGAAAGCAGTAGGTATAGGTATAAATTATAGGCAACAGAGTTCAGAGTCGTACAGTATGGCAACAGAGGGTGTCGGCAATGGAGTCAGAGTTCAGAAAATGCCTAATTTCTGTGCCGTGGAAAACCGCAAACTGACCGCACTGTGTCCTGTTTACAAGAATCCAGTAACAAAACATCAATTCATTCAAATTTATGTTGATATATCTCTCACATAAATCAACACATAGCAACCGCTCGCGTTGCACATAGCAACCGCCGTCTCTCCATCGCCGTGTACAAAACAACGGTTGCTATGTTACAGGTGGCCATGTTCTCTAATAGTAGCCCAGTGCTATTGTCAGCTTCACAGCACTTGGGCTGAGCTTAGCTACGACTGCTGTTGGTACCTTAGACCCACCTCTGTCATCAGGTCCCTATCCATTGGGTCGTACCGCCTACACGCCCACCACCACCACCACCACCCTGGCTATAGCCTCTGTGGGTGGAATGCCCTTTGCGGCATACGGTGTATCTCAAAGTCGTGAGACATGAGAATAGCTTCTGCCCACACAGTCCAGCAGTCGGTTCCTGTTGGCCAACGTTCTTGCATATACTGTGGGTTATGAATACGTTCTTCTCTATTCTTTTCTGCTCACATTCAGCTGACATGTTTCTCCTCTGTCTGGATGCAGGATATACTAATTCTTCCCGCGACTGCCGTCCAAACATGGCCCATAGCTATGCTACAGTAGATGTGAGGTTAGAACGGTGCATGCAGGTGTAGAGGTCTAAGCACTCGCCTACCACCCACAGAGACCCGGGTTAAATTCACAGCCGCGTTCGTCCGTACGAACACGATTGGCCGTGTTCGTGGGTGGGAAGCCAGTGGGGTATGAGTCCTGGTCATTGCGATGGCGACTCCTACTGGTCGGTTGAGAGGGAGGGGATCTGGGGGAGAAAGCATGAATCTTTGCACACGTGATTCTCTCCCTAACCTCGTTCCTTTTATCTCCGTGAGAGAAAGCCTGGTAAAGTACTACTGCCGAAAGTGTCTATGGGGTAGAATTTCCGGTGTATGTAATTCCCCTGGAAGCTGCCTCCGAACGGACCAAACTTTCCCAGAATCCTGTCAGCAAACAAGCTAGAACGTCCCGGTCATGTAGTAAATTCTTCAGGCAAAGCCGTTGCAGTGGCTTAAACGAGGAAATATTGTGCACTTCACAATTTTTTTTTTTTTATCCACTTTTTCTCCTTCTTTTCTGTTTTTCTCCCATCCCAATTAGTCGTGCCAATTCCCCCCCTCCCCTGTCTTGATAGTTGCTCGCATGTGCCCCCCACTGGTCAGTCATAGGGAGGGTTGAAGAATCTATCGCATGTCCCCTCCGATACATGCAGAGTCAGCCAGCCACTTCTTTTAACCTGCCAGCACGGACTCTCATTGGCGAGGTGTAACGTGTGGCCAGCGCCTTTTAACATGGGGATATGTGGCTGTGTTTGCAGGCCTAAAGCTATATTATATATTATAGCTATGGATCTAATAATATAGTCGATTGTCATTGAGTTTCTTCCGGTCAAGATGCAAAAAACTGATAATTTTTCCATCCATACATTTCCGTTTTATACCGTCGTGAATATGAGTGTAGTTTCAGGGTGGTCTGGTGTCATTTCCAAAATGACAGACACCAAGCCACATTGTTTCAAATGGAGTGCAATAGCGGCCGCAAGGTGTTAGGCGGCAGTATTGGACTTTTGAGATCTCAGACCCATCCCCAGTGATAACACAGGCTGCCGGCATGTCTTTATGAATGGAAATATCGAATAAAAGAAACAACGATGAAAACCCGACTATACTCTGGTTTTTGGGGGTCCTGGCGCTCAACGTTCGGCGAGTTAACCCTAGATCTTAGATCCTAATATGAAAAACGATGTGATTTAATGTTCTATGTCTTACCTTGACTTTGTCTATTTTACTGCTATCTATTTTATGCTTTATGTCTGCATTGCTCAAAGGTGCTATACAAACACAGTGTATTATTATTATTATTATTATTATTATTATTATTATTATTATTATTATTATTATCATTATTATTATTATTATTATTATTATTATTATTATTATTATTATTATTATTATTATTATTATTATTATTATTTATTATTATTATTATTATTATTATTATTATTATTATTATTATTATTATTATTATTATTATTATTATTATTATTATTATTATTATTATTATTATTATTATTATTATTATTATTATTATTATTATTAGTATTAGTATTAGTATTAGTATTATTATTATTATTATTATTATTATTATTATTATTATTATTATTATTATTATTATTATTATTATTATTATTATTATTATTATTATTATTATTATTATTATTATTATTATTATTATTATTATTATTATTATTATTATTATTATTATTATTATTATTATTATTATTATTATTATTATTATTTATTATTATTATTATTATTATTATTATTATTATTATTATTATTAGTATTAGTATTATTATTAGTATTATTATTATTATTATTATTATTATTATTATTATTATTATTATTATTATTATTATTATTATTATTATTATTATTATTATTATTATTATTATTATTATTATTATTATTATTATTATTATTATTATTATTATTATTATTATTATTATTATTATTATTATTATTATTATTATTATTATTATTATTATTATTATTATTATTAGTATTAGTATTAGTATTAGTATTAGTATTAGTATTAGTATTATTATTATTATTATTATTATTATTATTATTATTATTATTATTATTATTATTATTATTATTATTATTATTATTATTATTATTATTATTATTATTATTATTATTATTATTATTATTATTATTATTATTATTATTATTATTATTATTATTATTATTATTATTATTATTATTATTATTATTATTATTATTATTATTATTATTATTATTATTATTATTATTATTATTATTATTATTATTATTATTATTATTATTATTATTATTATTATTATTATTATTATTATTATTATTATTATTATTATTATTATTATTATTATTATTAGTAGTAGTATTATTAGTATTATTATTATTAGTATTATTATTATTATTATTATTATTATTATTATTATTATTATTATTATTATTATTATTATTATTATTATTATTATTATTATTATTATTATTATTATTATTATTATTATTATTATTATTATTATTATTATTATTATTATTATTATTATTATTATTATTATTATTATTATTATTATTATTATTATTATTATTATTATTATTATTATTATTATTATTATTATTATTATTATTATTATTATTATTATTATTATTATTATTATTATTATTATTATTATTATTATTATTATTATTATTATTATTATTATTATTATTAAATTATTATAGTTTGCTTACATTAATTAAATGGTGTGAATTTAAGTGTTCTCTAGTGCCTTTTGTCCACTTTAAGGTGGTGGTATAAGTTAAAGGTTGTGGTGTCGAAGTAAAAAAAATCCGTGCCCACTCCACATGTATCGGAGGAGGCGTGTGATAGTCAGACCGACACTATAGGCAGCATGTGGTAGTCTACGCCCTCCCTAGACCGACAATAGGGCAGCGTAACAACCAGGAGGCATTTGGCATAATGACTAAACCGTCCAAGGATTTGCACTACAACCCGTACACCTTACTGTAAATTGTACCTAAATTTTACCTCATCCCATTTCTGCTTTGCACTATATAGTATTGTATATTAGTACATTGCATAGTATATTGTATATTGTATGGTAACTTGGTTACTTCTATTCTGCATCGAACATTGTACATATGTCTATACTGAACACTGTGACTTCTATTTTTACTATTTTTACATGCTATACTATTTTATTTTATTTCATACTTATCTTGTCTAGCACAGTCTCTGGAGCGTAACAGTAAGAAGCATTTTGTATAAAAGTATTCTGTACTTCTGTATGACAACTATTAAAGAAACTTGAAACTTGAACTTGAAGCTTCTCTGTTTAACTGCCATACAAAACGTCATGTCGCTGCTCTGGGTTTTGTCAGACGAGACAATGTCAGACGTTGTTATATATTCGTACTGGCATCGCGTCCCGCTCTTAAGCCATACCGAGATATACCTCATCTCATGTACCTAGTGTACTCCATCAACGAATAAACCAATACACCCAGCACCTGCCAGGCCCAGCCCTACTGCCGTACTATATAGTACTAGGCGTGGCCTCCACTCACTCTACCACTCTACTGCTGGAAGACACTGTGGGAGCAGTGTCTCCCCCCTCCACCACAATTTACCTTTTGTTTGTGCTAGTTATGATAATAAATATATCCTTTTGGTTTAAACTTGACCGTTGGTGTCTGTGTCCCCTTTATGTTGCTTCCCTCTGAGCCAGGGTCGTAACGTACCCTCCGCCAGGCGTCAATTTCCGTGCTCTTAAAGAAAGCTGAGCTTCCACCACCAGGCCAGCCCCAGGCTACCAGCTACCAGCCACCAGGCCAGCACCAGGATACCAGCTACCACCAGGCCAGTCCCAGACTACCAGCCACCAGGCCAGCACCAGGATACCAGCTACCAGCCACCACCACCAGGCCAGTCCCAGACTACCAGCCACCAGGCCAGCACCAGGATACCAGCTACCAGCCACCACCACCAGGCCAGTCCCAGACTACCAGCCACCAGGCCAGTCCCAGGCTACCAGCTATACTCTCAATAGATTTGACTGAGCTCTTGATACAAGGACTAATACTAGACAATAGATAAGAAATTTTAATTGTATTTGCTGTGTTCTGTGGCTGTACAAGGTTTGCTTACATTGTTAAGATTTGCAAATACTGGAGTGAATTAGATCTACTGTATATTCTACTGTGTATTCCAATTTTAAACAGGTTCAGAAAGTTTCAGGAAGCTTATTATCCATCTAAGGAGTAATGGCTCCGTCTGCTGATGTTGCTTCAATTAGATTAGAGTTGAAATCTATTGAACAACTCATTGTTGATCTCCTAGCACGACAGACTGAACTTTCCTCTCGGCTAGCCTGCCTGGAGCTGCCGGAGGCTGAGGTTTCTCCCGTTAGTTGTCCATGGGTGAAGGTGGCTACGGGGGGCAATAAGCGCCCTGCGAGGAAATTATCTATTCCACTCTTCGACCCTGCCTCTCCTCAGCTTTCATCTGGCCGTTTCTCCCCACTGGCTGAGCGTTCTGGTGGGACTGCTTCGCCCCTATCCTCTCTGCCTGTGTTCCCCCGGGCCGTGGCAGTGCCTGGGAGACCTCACCAGGCTGGCTATGTTGCTCCACTGGGTGATTTTCCAGGACTACATTCATTCATTGACAGTGCCTGCTCTGCCTCGTGGCAGCCTGATGGGAACGGCTGCCAGGTGCCCCGCAGCAGGAAGCGGGCTCCCTCCCGGAGTCCTGCTCTCTCGCCCCTCTCGCTACAGCATCCTCCTGACTTTTGCTCTCCGGTGGCCAAGCGTGGTCGCCTGCAGGATCCTGTGCCGGAGTCTCCTACTCTGAATGGATCGGATGCAGAGTCTATGGACACACCTGCTAGCACAGGATTGCTAGCGTTGGATAGCATAGCCAACTTTACCCTTTCCCTCCTCTCTGGTGTTGATGCTACAAGCTTAGCTATCCCTACCCCCTCCGTGGTTAATGCTGCTACCATAGCTAGTGTTTCCCCTGGTGCTAGCAACTCAGCTAAGGCTAGCACAGCTGGCCCCAAGTTCACTAGCTTTCACATCCCCCCTCCAGAGTATATCGTCCTGGGTTGGCTGGGTGACTCTATTGTCAGATATGTTAACATCCCAAATGCCATCTCATACTCTTACTCCGGGGCTAAAATTCTGGATTTAATTCAATTCCTCCCAGGTATTGTTGAACGCAACAAGTCAGCACACACAGTGATTGTCCATGTTGGCACAAATGACATCCGGGGTAAGGGGGGGTCAATCAAGCTAGGCAATGATTACAAGACACTGGGAATGATTATAGAATGCCTGGGGAAAAAATGTATATTCTCTGGTTTACTCCCCACTCTTGACCGAGGCTCCGAAAATTTTAGCCGGACATACAGTGCTGATAGATGGTTATCTGGCATTTGCGATGCTTGTGGTTTTGGTTACGTCAGCAACTTTGATGCATTTTGGAAAAAACCTAGCCTGTACCGTGACAGATTACATCCAAACACCAAGGGAAGAAAAGTCCTAGCTAGCAATTTCCACTGCTATGTCAGGTCTGCCTCAAAGTGATGTCAGGACTATAGGTCTTCTCAGCACCACTCCCTCCACCATGACATGTCACAAGTGCAGTCCCTCCAAGCTGTAACTTACGAAGAGCCTATTACGCAGCTACCTGTAGGCCTACATACATTACAAAGAGACAATTTGATGTACATTAATTATCATTGTGCCCTCTCCTCCCCGCCTCCCGCTCCCATTCCAACAATTGTGGGCTACAGGCCAAGTAAACTGCCGGTGGGCAGGCGATGTAGAGGGGGTCACCTGCACGCACTATCCATAGGTACTCCAGCTAACCCAGAGAATAGCTCCACTATTAAAATGGCCCTCCTCAATCCTCGATCCATAACCAACAAGTCTTTTATTATAAATGACCTTTTTGTCCGGGAAGAGTTAAGCTGTCTATTTCTTGTAGAGACTTGGCAAAGAGATCTGGAACAGACTCATCTCAATGAACTCTGTCCGCCGAACTGTAGCTCCATTAGCACTCCACGGCTATCTGGTCGTGGAGGTGGCCTTGCGTTGGTTCATAAAACTTGTATTGCATGTCGGACAGTGAACTCTGAGTCCTTTCAATCCTTTGAACTACAAATCATCATAGTTGGCAGAGCGCATCCATTTTATTGTATTTTAATTTATCGCCCTCCTGGCTCCACTAGTCTTTTTTTAACCGAGTTTACTGAGTTACTTACATCAGTGATTAAGCTGGACAACGTGCTGGTCACCGGTGATTTTAATTTTCATGTTGATGACGTCACATCAAAGGCCGCATCAGATTTTCTCGCGATTACTGACTCTTTTAATTTTGTTCAGCATATTTCGGGTCCTACTCATGTAGCCGGGCATACTTTAGATTTAGTTTTCTCACATGGGTTAAACATTAAGAATGTCAACCTCCAGGATTTCCATCTGAGTGACCATAAGTGTATACTTTTTGATGTTTGTTTTAACTCTGATGTGCTCCCTCATAACCAGATGACGCACAGACGTATAATTAAGCAAAACTCTGCAGATACATTTTCAACATTATTTGACTCTGATGTTCTGTCCAATTGCAATGAGTTAGAGTCCCTTGTGCAGTCTTTTCATGACCAATGTTCCACTATTTTGGACATAGTTGCTCCTTTTAAATCCAGACCTGCCTCCCGTACCAATTCTACTCCCTGGTTCAATGAGTCTATCCGCAGTTTTAGACGTCAGTGTAGAAAGACAGAGCGTTTATGGAAAGCCTCCAAGCTTGAAGTCCACAGGTTACATCTCAAGGAGCTATTGATCCAGTTTAATGACATGATAAGGGATGCAAGAACTGCATATTTTGCTAATCTAATATCATCCAACAAGGGAAACTCAAGGGTTTTGTTTGAAACAATCAATACTATTGTTCCTCCTGTGCCTCCATGTGTACCTGTATATTCTTATACTGACTGTAATAACTTTTTGAATTATTTTGTGGATAAGGTCAGTGTTGTTAGAGCAGGCATCTGCCCCTCATCCCTTTCTGACAGCCTTCCTACCACTGTCTCTCCTCCTCTCACGCTGCTAGACTCGTTCTCTCCAGTCACCTTAGAGCAGGTTTCTATAGTGCTGCACAAAACGAAACCCTCTTTTAATCCCCTTGATGCTGTTCCCTCATCCCTGATTTTAGAGGTCCTTGACTCAATTGGTCCCACAATTCTGTCAATAATTAACCGCTCTCTGGCATCAGGTTCTGTCCCTAGCCTTTTTAAACATGCCATAGTTCAACCTCTTTTAAAAAAGGCTAACCTAGACCCCTCTCTTCCTGAGAATTATAGACCAATCTCCAAACTACCTCTGCTGTCCAAGGTGCTGGAGAAAATTGTGGCTGAGCAGCTTCTCATGGTTCTAGAAACCCATAATCTGCATGACCCATTCCAATCAGGCTTTCGGAAATTTCATTCCACCGAAACAGCCCTTCTTAAGGTTACCAATGACATTGTAATGGCTGCAGATGATGGTAAACACTCACTATTAGTTTTATTGGACCTCAGCGCAGCCTTTGACACAGTTGATCATGTGGTTATGGTGCGTAGGCTCAATGATGTGTTTGGGATCTCTGGGTCGGCACTGAGATGGTTCTCATCTTACCTAGCTGATAGAAGCTTTTCTGTGTCAGTGGGTCAGTTCATGTCGGACTCTACCCCACTGTCCTGTGGGGTTCCGCAGGGTTCTGTGCTAGGGCCAATGCTGTTCTCCCTATATATGTTTCCCCTAAGCCAGATTATTAAACGTTTTAATGGAATATTTTATCAATTTTATGCGGATGACATCCAATTGTATTGTTCTTTTAAGCCCAGTGAGTGTAATCGTTTTTGCATTATTAATGAATGCATCGATGCCATCAAGAGCTGGATGGCTGATAATTTCCTTCAGCTTAATGCAAGTAAGACAGAAGCCCTCATTATTGCTCCCGACCACATCATCCCCATTATAAAAAATTCTATTGGACCCTTGGGTCAGTGTGTCAAACCTCATGTGAGGAACTTAGGTGTAATTTTTGATGACTCTCTGTCTTTTAACAGCCATGTCAACCAGCTCACACGGTCATGTTTTTATCAGCTCAGAAACATTGCCAAATTAAGATTTGTTGTTTCTAGAGCTGAAATGGAAATGATCATCCATGCTTTTATTTCATCACGCCTGGACTATTGCAATTCAATTTTTACCTGTCTGGATAAATCTGTGCTAAACCGCTTGCAAATCATTCAAAACGCAGCGGCAAGGCTTTTAACTGGGACAAGTAGGCGTGCCCACATCACCCCTATTTTATCCACTCTACATTGGCTCCCCATTAATTATCGTGTCCATTTTAAAATTCTTGTTTTAACTTTTAAAGCCCTCCAAGGTAGATCCCCTGTGTACATTTTTAATTTACTGCGCCCCTACTCCCCCAGTCGTGCACTTAGGTCCTCCCACCAAAATCTCCTGGTTGTCCCACGGACCCGATTAATAACAAAAGGTGACCGGTCCTTCCAATTTATGGCCCCTACCCTTTGGAACACCCTCCCCCTTTCTATGCGTTCACTTGACTCCCTATCCACTTTTAAGGAACAGTTGAAAACGTTTTTATTCAGACAGGCTTTTAAATAATTCCTGGTTGTATACGTTGTTTATTTATTTATAATTGTTGTTTTGTTTTTAGTTGCACTCATATTTAGTTATTTAATTGTAACTATGCCTATGCTTACGATGTGTCAGAATTGTTTTATGTGTAGTGCGTTCATCTCTATGTTGCTATCTTTTACTTCTGTGAAGCACTTTGTGATTTTATCTGAGAAAGGTGCTATACAAATAAAGTTTACTTACTTTACTTACTCGTCCTCTTTTTTCGTTTCCATCATAGCGGATGCATGACACCCTATGCAACTAGTTGTTATGAAAAGTTTAGATAATATTGAGTGCTTACGGATATTTGCTTACCCCTGGAATCTTCGGGGTATGTTCCAACGACACGTCGGGTCTATTCTGATGTTCCCTCATCTTGTGGCAGCAGATCGAGGGACAGCGTGGGAGGTTGGCTATCGAGCCGGCTCGCACACAGGTAGGCCCTGTGTCATCAGGCATTGATGCTAGTGTTAGTAATGCTGGTTGTTTTGTTGTGTGTCGGCGCCAGGGGTGGGATGGTTTGGTGAACGTTCCCCTGAAGTGGACGGTTTCCAAGCGATCCTGGAGCGTGCTGCTAAACACTAATGCTAACGCTAATGCTAATGCTAATGCTAACGCTAATGCTGAAATGCTGGGCACTGTTCTAATGTTCCCCGCCGTGGGATGTTGCCGCTTTTCCCTCCTCTTAACCGGTTCATTGATGAAGGTCAGTCGGTAGCTAATGTGGGGGGTTTTGCTGAGTCCTATTTTACCCTTTTTACGGGTAAATGGGTTGACAACAGGGTGCAGGGCGGGTGTGCCGTGGCTAGGTAGCCAGGTAGCATCGATCCTGTGCCCCGGCGGGGTTGGACGGTGTCCCACCCGGAAGCCGATGCTTGAGAGCGAGTCGGCCCGGCGGGTGGCAGTATGGACTGATGAGAGCTATACTGCTGCAGGATGGAATTTAGCGGCGGCCAGTGTTGTGGCTCAGCTGACTGTTTTTCTGTCCACATTAGCGTCGAAGGCTATGCTATATTGGGCTACTGTTTCTGTTCTGTCTCTCTGCTACGGGAATGTCTGTCTATACTACAGTCTTCCCTCCTCTCAACCATTCATGCTGACGGTCAATCGGTGTCTACTGGGGGAGTAGTGTGGGGGGGGCTTTGTTTACCTTCAGGGGTAAATGGGCTGAGGTCTAGGGCTGGTGTGCTGTTGTGAATATTATGAATGAATGCGGGACTGGTTCTCTCTGGTCCGCCTCCCCTTAACGTTGTGTGCATGGGCTTGCCCATTCTACGGTATGTTCGTGGTGTTAGTTCATTTATTCATTAACCCCTTCATGGTGCACACCACAGTGGAGGTTGCTGTTTGCAACCATCACTGGTGCTCCGTGTTAGCATCAGTCCTTTGCTTTTGACATGTTGAAACAGTGCCCCGCCCGGCCGACGCCATGAGGTGGGTCGGCCCGGCGAGTGGCTGGTGGGCTGCTAAAGCCTGTACCGCCACGGTATGGAATTGGCAGCGATTAGTAACTGTGTTAGAATTGCTGTTTTTTCTATAAGAAAATGGTGTCTGGGGGCGGGGGCCTTGAGGGCCAGCCGACGTCGACACATCGCGCAAGGTTGTTGACGTTATTAGCTTTGACCTAGCCGCAAGCTATAACTGTTCAGGGCTCCCCTCTCCGCAGAGGATTTTGGTCTTCCGCTGGAGCGCGGGCGGTATTTGTCCTAGGCCCCACACCGCCTCACACCGCGCAGCCAGAAGAAGAGAGAGCACGGCCTCGTCAGCGGCGATGACGAGGCCCTCGAGAGGCAGCCATGTTTTCCCCCGCCAGAGGTATCCTGGGCGTTGAATCGACAGGTGTCCACAAGGCCGACAGCCTTGGCGGCCGAGGGATCGGCCATGTTGGATGAGCTCGGCTTGGAATATACAAGCCGTCGCTGTCCTGCCGCGAGCAGCCCGCTCTCCGATCACTCCCTCCCCCAACACCAGCGGAAAAGGGGCTCTGATTGTTTCCTTTGGCTGCGGGCCGCGTGCCTTCGTTGAAGCGCGTGCGGCCCCACTTTTCGCTTCTCATGGGGACAGGGGCTGACACCCAGTTGATGGCTGAGCCTGGGTCTGTCCGTGAGAATGTTGTGCTGTCAAGCGGCTCCCACACCATAAGCTGTGTTGGTTGAGCCTGGTGTTACGTCTGTCAACTATAAGTGTTGTCAACAGGGGGGCTCGAAACCTTTTTGAGGCACACAGTGCGGGCTTCCCCGACCTCGCCTTCGCCAGGCCAGGTATCATGTTGGTGCCTCCCACTCCTGAAAGATTGGCAGTGTTCTCGCAGGCGCGCGTGATGGTGGTCACTTGGTCATCGCGGGCCCTCTCTCAAGCGCACGGGTCTCTGTGTTAGTTCCCTGTGCTGGGCCAGCTGCTGGTGGGTTGGCTGGTGAGAGGGTGAGTCTGGAGAGGATGGATCCTTCTGTGGTTGGTACCATCCGGAACGCGCATGCTCCCTCCACTATCGCGGGTTACGCGGGTAGGTGGCGTATTTTCCAAGAGTGGTGTAAGGCCACCATCTTGTGAAGCGTTTCCTGCTTGGCGTTCGACGCCTTAAGCCGGTGACACGCTCTTTGGCTCCGAGCTGGGATCTTCAATTGGTCCTCGGTCGGTTGTCCTTGGCCCCGTTTGAGCCTCTTGAGCAAGCGCTGTTGGAACGGCTGTCGTTCAAGACTGCGTTCTTGCTGGCCATCACCTCCGCTAAAACGCGTGGGTGTGCTTTGTGCTCTCTCGGTACGGCCAGGGTGCCTGTCTTTTCGTTCCGATAGCGGTGCCACTCTGCGGCCTAATCCAGCCTTCGTGCCTAAAAATATCCGGAGTGCTTTCCGCTCCAGGGATATTATGGTTCAGGCGTTTCATCCGCCTCCGCACGCTAGTGAGTTGGAGGCGGGCCTTCACCTGTCATGTCCGGTCCGGGCTTGGGGGTTTTCCTCAGCCGTACTCAAGGCCTCAGGGCTACCGATCAGCTCTTTGTCTGTTACGGTGGCTCTCGTGCTGTCCCATTGGTTGTGCGAGGGCATTGCCCTTTGCTTTACGTTGGCCGGGCTGGCTCCCCCTGGGGGCGTCAGGGCGCACTCCACTCGTGGGGTGGCGGCCTCTGCCGCTCTCCTGGATGGGGCCTCGGTAGAGGACATCTGTGCTGCGGCTTCATGGTCCTCACCGGGTCCCTTCGTAAGGTTTTACCTCATGGACATGACCGGGGGTTCTGTCTCCCAGGCGGTTCTGAGGGCTGTGGCCTCTCCTGCTTCCCGTCCTTTGGTAGGGTAGCAGGCGTGTGTGGGTGTGGGCCACAATGTGTTGTGTCACACGTGGTTCCGCCTGTGCTGTGCGTTCAAGAGGTTCTAGTTCTCTCTTGTTCGCACTCGGGTGGAGTTGACTGCCGTCCCCTCTTCATTAGGAAGGATGGGGTGATGGGACTCCCCCCCCCCCTGATGTGGGCTTACGGGTCCTCAGGGGGTGCATTTGTCGGGCCTCGCGTCCGCTCTACCCCATATCTCGGTATGGCTTAAGAGCAGGACGCGATGCCAGTACGAATATATAACGACAGGTTATGTATATAACCTAGTTATATGAGTACTGGCTGTTAGATCCTGATCAATCTGGCCAGTATCACGTCCTCTTGTGTTATCCTCTCTCCATCCAATTCCTCTGCGTTGTGTAATTTTAATGGTCCTGACGTCTCAGATACTGGCTGAATATAATCCTTATCTCTCCCCGTTAGTACGATCCGCAAACCATAATAATTCTCCACCTCCGTAAGAATTCGACACTTCGACACAGCGTAATACCTTATGAGGAAAAGTGTTGTTTATTGATATAAACAGAAACCTCAGCTCAGATGTTAACAGATTGTATTGTCCTTGAAGAGTCTATTCTAATGATCTTTCGGTGTGTTCAGTCTATTGTCCTTTTGCTATTCAGTCCACTGGTGGTCAGGCCTGGTCTTTAGCCTAACCCTCCTCGCGTTAGCCGAAGCTAATGATGATGTGGCATCCTTCCTCCCCCCCCCCTCTCTATGAGTCTCTTGGTCATTTCCCTCCTGTGGGATTCGTTTCTTTGGTCTGCCTCACACCCGGAAACACTGTTCGACTTATAGATCTTCGTCACAGCAACGACAGCCCCCGCCCCTCTCCTGGTTGTCATGCGACGTGCTGTCATGACAACTGCTAATAACCTTTCACACACATCAAAATGCAGTTTCTACTGTCAAAACCTCCATCGCGCTCTGCCTCTGTGTCCACGTTATCTTTGTTTTGTCTTAGATCGGAATTCAAAACAAACACCCTCCTAACGCGGCCTGTGCCTGTGAAACCACTGGTTCCACCACTGTCTAACCCGTGATGATAATGGTATTACCCTCTTAAAGCGTCTCTTTATATCAGTCTATAAACCAAATATACATTGAAAAAACACAGTTTTCTCTCAATGGCTAAGCGTCCCGCTCTTAGCGTGCCCTGAGTTCCCTTGCGGAAACTTTTCTTTGGAAACTATTTTCCCAGGAAGAGTGAGTGGAGGTCACGCCTAGTACTATATAGTACGGCAGTAGGGCGGGGCCTGGCAGGTGCTGGGTGTATTGGTTTATTCGTTGATGGAGTACATTAGGTACATGTTATGAGGTATATCTCGGTATGGCTTAAGAGCGGGACGCTTAGCCAGTACTCATATAACTAGGTTATATACATAACCTGTCGTTAACATGGACACGTGAAGGTTTGGTGACATGCAGACTTGCGTGTGACGGAGCTCGGAAAAACAGACAGGTGTCTTCTGCAGAAAGGGGACGTGACCTGTCCTGTCCGTCCATGCTTGGACTGATCTTATTTCAATGTCCAGATTCACTTCCCATTCTACTCAATTACGTTGGTTTCCATCCTTGTATCTCGATGTAACATAATGCCTTTCAGTGGATAGTTATTGCACCTTTTGATATCACGAGTGACATCACATGATTTTAGAATGGGTAAAGCATTGATGGACATCAACGCGATCCCAAGAGTCGCATTACACTGGACCCCAGAAGGCAAAAGAAAGAAAGGGAGGCCTAAATTGACATGGTGTAGGACTATAGAGAAGGACCTCCAGTAACACCATCAGAGCTGGGGGACCATAGAGAAGATGGCCAAAGACAGATGCAAGTGGAGAAACTTTGTTGCTGCCCTATGCGCCAGCCGGCGTAATGGGGATAAGTAAGTAAGTAAGTAAGTAAGTAAGTAAGTAAGTAAGTAAGTAAGTAAGTAAGTAAGTAAGTAAGTAAGTAAGTAAGTAAGTAAGTAAGTAAGTAAGTAAGTAAGTAAGTAAGTAAGTAAGTAAGTAAGTAAGTAAGTAAGTAAGTAAGTAAGTGAAGTAACAATTTATGTTCATAGGGCCATTGATTTAAGATTAAATTAAAACTAGCCAGATAAATAATATTAATATGTGGACTTTAGACACATTTGTCTCCAACCTAAGAAAGACATACTTGTTGTTAACTTGCCACACCCCATGGGCTGGAGGACACAATCCCCCAGACTGACCTAATCAGTCACACAATAGTTTCATGTGACACACACACCACACACACACACACACACACACACACACACACACACACACACACACACACACACACACACACACACACACACACACACACACACACACACACACACACACACACACACACACACACACACACACACACACACACACACACACACACACACACACACACACACACACACACACACACACACACACACACACACACACACACACACATTAAATCACTTTCTTCACCAACTGAGCCATTGCCTCTGAAAACCATCTCCAGTCTGAATTCTTCTTGAAACCAGCGCCCACTCTCATCAAATAATACTTCATAAGTAAGTAAGTAAGTAAGTAAGTAAGTAAGTAAGTAAGTAAGTAAGTAAGTAAGTAAGTAAGTAAGTAAGTAAGTAAGTAAGTAAGTAAGTAAGTAAGTAAGTAAGTAAGTAAGTAAGTAAGTAAGTAAGTAAGTAAGTAAGTAAGTAAGTAAGTAAGTAAGTAAGTAAGTAAGTAAGTAAGTAAGTAAGTAAAGCATTGAATTGCAGGACCACAGGACCTAAGATTATATTATTCCGATTTGGAGATTCAGATTATTTTATTGTCACATCTTGTTTAAATGTACATACATTCAGAAAAACGTGAGATGCTAGTTTTTTTCCGGGCTCCTCAACCATAATAGATTTGTAGACAACAATCCATACAAACTATACAATACAAGGTAAAAAACAGTGGATAATTTTTTTTTTTTTTATTATTCTACAGTGTAAGTAGCAGCGTGTAATGAGTTGTTGTTGTTGTTGTTGTTTAAAATGATCCCCATTAGCTGCCACATAAGTGGCGAGCTAGTCTTCCTGAGGTCCACACAGAAAGACATCACAAAACGCAAAACATAACAATACATGAGATACATGACAATCACAATTCACTTAATTAACAATGATAATCTAAAAACAGTAAAACATTGTAGACATCTTTATAAATAGACATGAATATTTTCAGAAAAGGTTATTACATTCATGAGTAAATATTTCATTATTACATTCCTACAGTAGGTATTTCCACTCCCAAACAGTATTTGCTCATATTTAAGTAGTGCATTCTTATAGGTGGTACTTGAAAGACACTTTCCTATTTAATTTACTTATGTTCAGTGGGCAGTTATTCCAATGATTGATGTCACGATAAACAACCGTCCTCTTTAAAGCATTTGATTTTGGACATGGTAACATAATCTGTCCATCATCGGCTGACCTAGTAAAATAAGAATGCACCTGACTGCATCTGACAATTTGTTTGTATAAGAAAACAGGTGAGGGGGAGCTCCCGTAGCTCACCGCATATCTCGGCGCTATTTCTGCGTCGGGGAAAACCGTGCTCGTCACGGATCTGGGGTACACGAGTTCGATTCCCGGACCCGCCGTATTTTCTCAGAGTGTCTTCCCCTGCTCTACATCCCATTTCAACCTGTTTCTGTCGGTCATGCTTGACCAGAAAAAGCGATAAACGCTAAAAAATAAAGTAAAAAAAAAAAAAAAAAAAAAAAACAGGTGAGTGTGCTGGTGTGGTGTGTAAGTCACTTAAGGTGCTTTTGTGTGTCTGCTCACAGGATAATTTAGAGTCTATCCGTCAGTAGTCTGTTTGCCCGGTGGAAGTAGCTGTTCAGTGTTCTCTTGGATGTGGACCTGAGACTGTACTGTAGTAGCTGTTCAGTGTTCTCTTGGATGTGGACCTGAGACTGTACTGTAGTAGCTGTTCAGTGTTCTCTTGGATGTGGACCTGAGACTGCACTGTAGTAGCTGTTCAGTACTACTGAATAATAGTGCTAATCATCAGATGTATGTACAGCATTGTAGTATTAATATGTACAGTGATACATAAAGAGTAGGGCTGTCAAAATTAATGCTTTAACTCTGGAGATTAATAAAAAAAAAAATGAATCTAGATTAATCTATGGAGTGAAAAATGTTCAACGTTCTGAACTTTCAGCAGTATATTTGCTTGTTCTTTGACTCATGCACCTTTTTGAAAATCATCTGACATGAAGATGGAAGACATTTTTGTTGTTCTGTATCGTTAGTGGCTTAGCTTGGCATCGCTACTGCACTATCTCGCGTACGTGCACGCGTACTGAATAAACCACAAATGTACCTCTAATACCAGTATTAGTCTGACCACACCCCTCATCAGCTTACCTTCATAAGCAGGTGTGTGGTCACCTGCTCTCCTCCTTCTCGCTTTCACCACAAGGAAGAGGTGCCTCGGTAGATCCCCACACTTGACACCATGATGGAAGAAATTGGATTAGGAACAGCTTGGGAAACAAGGATACGTTGACATCATATCTTTATTTTCTCTCTCACTATTTTCGAGAAAATACGGCGATATTGTCTTCGTACTGGAGTGTCTAGAAGATGATGATCATTCTACAAACCCTCCACCGGTTTTCGTATTGGGAGCACGCCGCTGCATGCTTCTCAACTGCAGTTCCTTGCTGTGTTTGTTGGGGTGAAACCTGTCAGGCCACAGCTGAACTGTCGGACATGCCGCTGTTGTGAGGAGCGGTGCGTTCCAGGTTGGGTGAGTAGTGTTTGCTGGCGGGCTCCACTTGTCTGTTAGTGCTATGGGGGCTACTTGACAAAGTTTATGGAAACCGGCCCCAGGCTAGGGTCCTTTGTTTAGCCGTCTAGGCGACAGAAGGCCTTGGTCTGGCGACCATTATAGTTTTAACTAGTGGGCCGCGACCATTGACACTGGTGATCCCTGTGTGTTCTGGACGAGTGGATTCTCTCTGTCACCGTGTTAAGACCCCATCTTTCATTTCCAAATGAGAGTATTCCTTCACGAGGGGATATGTGCATGTAATGTGCGATAGCGGCAGATTCATGTTCAAAGTCAGCTATACAGGCCAGTTGGTACTGTGCTGATTCCGCCGGACGTGGTAATATCACCGTTGTGAAGCGGTGTTGACGTCTTGTTTTCTCTTTTCTCTTAAAAAGTGAGGAGGGTTCAGAACGGCGGCCTGTCTGGGTGAGTGTTATGTCATTGTTTACATGTTCATAGCTTACGGTTAGCCGGTCGGTGGCCTGGCGCGGGGTAGCTTGGCTTCTCGCGCGCCGCCGGGAGCTCGCTCCTGATCGCGTGCGTCGTAGATCGGCGTCTCGCGAGCGGAAGCAATAGCACCCGAACGGTTGGAGCAGCCGTTAGCTTGATGCCATTCTGTTGAACGTGCTTTGATTTTAACATGTTTTACACTCTTGACCACGACGTCATCCTTGACAGGGGATGTTCGTCGACCCTGCCTGAGCCTAGACGGGGATTGCGTCAACAAAGAGGACTGTAGCGACTGGTGGAGCGGCGACGCTGCCCGGATCGAACAACACGGGACGGCTGTGTTCTACGGTGGCTTGTGACTGCACTTCGCTGATCTGCGTTCCGGGCAGGTACGGGGTTGGCCAGACCTCATAACACGTCTTCTGGTTTTACCTTGCTAAATGTATTGTGAATAACGGTGTTTTTTCCCAAAACGTGTGTTGTTGCAATGCATTTGAGATACGTTGCGGGTTGTGTGTGAGCTGTTTTTGTCACTGGCAGTTAGCTTCTCCGTGCAGATCGTGATGTATTGATCTGGTTGTTGTGTGAGAAACATCATGGTGTTTATGTGTACCGTGTACTCACTACTAAGGCAACTAACCTATGAAGCTATGCTTGGTGACGAGTGAGTAAAAGAATGTTCTTTCTCAGACTGTAATGACAATGAACAGTGAGTTCACACATTAACAGGTTTTCCTGTTTTAACTGGCCGTATTGAGGGTAAAATAGGAGGATTGTGTTTCCCCCCCCGGTTCCCTGGGGACTTTATCACCTCCTATCAGACATGTTGTGCATTAATTGTGTCTTTTGTGTGGTAGGGATACGATGTAACTCTCAGCTTGATTGCTGAGGTTGTGCTAAATCTGCTGGAGAAACTTATTTCCTAAAGGGAAATTGGTTTGGTTGCTGTCATGTGTGCTTAGCAAGGCCTGTGGTCGATACTAATCAAGAATGATGTATTCTCTCATTGTGAAAAAAACGGCGTTCCTCTGTTGAGTGTTTTTGCCATTTTTTGTAGGTGATGATGGGTTGTGTGTGTCATGTGACCTACAACTGGGTTGTACTGGCCACAGAAGCACATGTGTATGTTGGACCGGGGTTCTTAGAGCCCTCTCTATTCTGTGTTTTTCCTTAGTAAAAATCAGATAGCAGGTTAGCTCGTGCGCTGTGTGGAGCTGTGAAACGCTTCATAGAGCTGACTATGACTGTGTCATATTCTCTTTTTGTCGTTACGTCGTATCATGGGTGTGGGGTCGTAAAGGGGTGAACTGGTAACCTTTCCTCTCCCCATTGTTCTGTCGGTCAGGGGTACACCCCCTGTCCTTCAAGGTTCCCGTCACGTGGCGGTTCGGCACGTTACGGGGGGGGGGGGGGGGGGGGGGGGCGAGGGAGTTCCTGGTCCCACGGCCTGGTATATTGGGCGTGTGCACCGCAGGAATTCCCCCGCCATAGAGTACGTCACCGTGCGCGTCTCTGTTGGTAGGACTTCCGTGTGCTGTTCAGGTCCATGTGATGGATCTGTTTTCAGGGGGGGTGGTCAGGGCTCCTCCTCACCAAGCGCCTACTCAGGCCTTCTGTGAGTTCGAACTCCTTCTTCCATGTGAGGAAGCCTCCATCAGAGTACAGAGCCTTCCTCCTCAGATTGTCAAAGTGAGTGGACCCTCTAGAAGGGTCCTTTTCTATTGTATGTATATTCGATTCAATTCGTTTATTGAGTGTGTATGGGTTCGGTGCCTCTTCCCCGGAGGCCCTAAAACCAGTTTTTTACATGGCTCAAGGTGCAATATATTCTTTTCAATCTGTACAGCTCGCGTGGGAAGTCTCTCTGGGGATCCCCGTCTCTTTCCTATGGGAGGGTGGTGGGATGTAAAAATGTGAACATTTTTTACCCCGGCTGTGTAGACTGGGATACATACTGTTGATGCTTCCTTCTTTCTATTCCAGAAGTGTTGGAGTTAGGGAGTGTCACACCCCTCTTGTCGTTCCCCTGGGCGCCTTGGGGATTCAATGACAGGTCTAAATAGCCTGTTCATTGATGGGGGTGTGTCCCGACGCACGTATAGTGCTAGCTCGCTGTAAACAGGCGATTGACTGGCACGCCTTAGTTGCTTGTGGTTGAAACAGCGTTTTTATAAAGCAACTGAGATGGGGGTTTTTCCTCTTCCGGCGACCACATCCCATGACCTGGGTGGGTTGTCGACGGATTCTCGTTCATGTCTGGGGGATGATGACGGGATGGATCTGAACATATGTAGTGGGGTCTCACGCCCTTGGGGTGGGCCACCAGGCGCGGTTCGTCCCGACGTCTGGGTGGCGCCTTCTTTTCATGTTAAGATCAACACGCATATCTGCCCTTCTCCTGGAGTAGGCATGTCGGCGTGGTTAGGGCACGGGACTGGTTCTGGTCACGCTGGTCCAGATCAGTTGAACCCGTTGTCCGCCGGGGATGCAGATCTGCTGTTCTGGTACCCTGAGGGACTTGGGCTTTTTTCAGGGGGAAAAATGCCAGGTCGGTCTGGGTGTCACAGGGTTAAGCGCTATGGAGACCCTGGTTGGGTATGTTTTTACTCAGCACTGTCGTCATGGCTTACAGCCATGCCATTCTGTACGCGCTCGATCTCGTCGGATCTCGGCCGCTACACAGGTTGGTCCTGGTTAGTACTTGGTTGGGAGACCGCCGGGGAATACCAGGTACGGTGTGCTTAGGGGCTGGTTCTCCATTATTTTTCGCTCCTCTCTCACGCATGGCGAAGAGGGGCCTGTGGGGGTGGTTTTTTGACCTCCTCTGGTGACCCTGTGCTTCCCGTACCGCCAGGCCCGGTCCGAAGTGATGTTTGCGACCCGTAGGCCTGGGTTAACCCTTTTTGGAAACTGAAACACTTGTACTGCGGTATAGCCGGTGTATACCCGCAGGTGTGTTTTGGAGTTTTTTCTTGAGGGGTTATAGGAACAACCACCGCATTGGGTAACACCGAGGTGGTTGATTCCCTGGTGTGTTGGAGCAGTGTCAACTCCCGGGTTCACCGGTTGAGGGTGCCCCTGCACGTTCATGACGTCTGCCAATCGTGTCAGCCTTCTCTGCCTCGACCCCTCTGGGTGGGGGTTGTTAAATGGAGGCTTGGTCATGCAACACCGCCAGCTTACGCTCCTTCCGCCGGGGCGGCTGTGTTCAGCTGTCCCCTCTGGCGCCTGTCTCGTCCGCAGTCTCCAGGCTAGGGTTAACAGCCTGTTGCCTGGTTTTTCCCCGGTGCGCTGCCTGCTTCCGTTGGTTAACCTTTTTTGTGTGCTTACGGCCATGCTGACTGCCTATTCTGCAGGGTCAGTGTGCCAGGCGGTGTACTATTGGGGGGACGGGGCCCGCTCGGCTTACGGCCATACCGACCTGAACACGCCCGGTCTCGTCCGATCTCGGAAGCTGGGCAGGTTCTGGCCTGGTTGGTTCCGCCTGGGAATACCAGGTGCAGTAACTGAGGGGCCTTTGTCCGAATACGCTGGCGATGTGGGGGGCGGGGCACTACGTGCCCACCTGGTGGGGTCTTGATGCTGGCATCATGGACTTCTCCGGGCCCCCATTCCAGGGAGTCCAGTCCTTTTGGTGGGTCTGGGTCTTCCTTCGTGCTCCGCTGCTACGGCCTTGCCACGGGGTTGGGTTTGCCCTTGACCCCGTGATTCTGGGGGCAGTAACGAGGTTGTTCCTCCGTTCGTTCCCGGGTGGCATGCGGGTTGTGCGTGTGTGTAGTCGTGGGGTCAAGCCACGGTCTGCTCACCCTGTGCGTTGAGTTGCTTGAGTGCCTCTTCGCACGGTCGGGTCCGTCGCCCTCCCGTGACGTCCCTAATAGGGGGGCTACCCTCCATTAGGGGGGGTCGGGGGGGCTCGGCCCTCCCTGTTCTGATGGTTTTGGGGGGCTGTCAGCGGGGTGTATTTGTCAGCCAAGTGGCTCCGCTTGGCCTCCCTTGTGCAGTAGCGATGCCAAGCTAAGCCACTAACGATACAGAACGTTAGGTTATGACTATAACCAAGTTCTGTTAGTTAGGGGCGATGCTTGGCATCGGACGCCGCTGCAGCCCTTGTCCTCACCTTGTGGTGAAAGCTTGGGAAGGAGGAGAGCAGGTGACCACACACCTGCTTATGAAGGTAAGCTGATGAGGGGTGTGGTCAGACTAATACTGGTATTAGAGGTACATTTGTGGTTTATTCAGTACGCGTGCACGTACGCGAGATAGTGCAGTAGCGATGCCAAGCATCGCCCCTAACTAACAGAACTTGGTTATAGTCATAACCTAACGTTAATATGATTTATATTACTGGTAGTTCATACAAGACATTATCGTCCTCTAAGCCAATCTGCACTTTAACATAGGCCTGAGTTGTTTTTATTTCTGTTAGCGCCGCGGATATAAGAAAGCGGTCTAGCTGAGTCAATGTTGATGGTTTTGTTGAACATTTGTATATCACAGGAGATAAACTGTATTCAAAGAAAGCTATTAAAATAGTCTTTGAATCTAAATATACTTTTTTTGTGTTGATTTTACATTAATTCCATGATTTTACTCAAGTAAATATCTGTTACAAGCTTCGGTCTTAAGTAGAAAAATGCTATTTTTAATCTAGATTAATCTAGATTAATTACAGAAAATTGTGAGATTAATTAGTTAAATTTTTTTGTATCTATTGACAGCACTAATAAAGACACATATGGTAGTAAGTCATACAGTACTTGAGTGGAAATACTCAAATGACCTTCCTTTTTTGCCCCAAGTCATTTCCAGAGGCGTTTTTCTCCTTCCCTAATTGAGTGATACAGGTGTGAAGACAGGTGCAGGTACTGTATCTAACTAAATATGGCGGAGAACAATTAATACCTGCCACCAGCGAAATAATGTCCTACCTCATCTGTGTTTGTCTACTCAACGGCCGCGCGCTGGGCGCCCTGCATCGCTTAGGGATTTAATAACCACTGTGGCCCATATACGATAAGGAAAATGGCATCCTAGTATTGTAAATCCGCAGAGCGACAGAAAGCGATAGCCGCACCTTTAACGAGGAGGCCGTGGAAAGAAAAAAAAAGAAACGGGCAGACACATTAGTGCCGAACATTTCATAACTCTCCGGTATGTTCCGTCTCATTGAAGGTCTAATGTTCCTTTCAGGCTTTTAACATCTATTTGTTACCCGGGGCAGCGTTGAAAGGCCG
>NC_140179.1:31086887-31104387 GCF_963971535.1 Notolepis coatsorum
ACTAGGACCCAGGAGTACCCTGGCCAGGTATTGAAGAGTATCTAGAGAGGAAGTCTCACGCGAGCGAGACTTGACGTCACGTGTGTTGCCGTCTGTTTGAATGGAAGCACGATACATGCAGAACCAAGTTATCCGTGCTGCTCCTGCCCCACGCTTTTAATAAGGTCACTGTTTGATGTCACAAAGAAGGGTGTATCCGAAAGCTGCCTACAACATTTGTAACATGTGATGAAAAAGTAAAGAAATAATTAACTGTATTAGACACTTGTTAATGATGAATAGGCTTCACTTTAGATTAGGGCACACAATAGCATCTGGAAATGATTTATAGATGTTTTATGAATGTCTTAACAAATCATTTGTTGAACATGAAAAATAAATGGAGATACAGTATAGTCGTTTTTTCATATCCATTTTTCAAAGCATCTACAAATGTGTTACTTCACATTAAACAACATTATTTAATGATGAACAAATCAAGTACAAACAATGTTGATAATGAGTTATAAATAATGTAGAACTAATCTGTAAATGTTATACAAATATAGTTATAAATGATTTAATAATAATTTATGAATGTATATAAATGGTTTGTTCATGATTAGTTCATTATCCACTAATGCGTTATAAATACTTTGTAAATGGTATACAAATATAGTTATAAATGATTTAACAATCATTTATGAATGTATATAAATGGTTTGTTCATCATTAGTTCATTATCTACAAATACCTTATAAATGTATTATAACAGAGTGTTATTATAAAGTGCTACCCTGATCTCTACACACACAGGAAAGGACACTTTAAAGGAACAAGGAAAAAAAGTTTATAAAACAAATTTATAAATGCAGACTGTCAACACCAAAGGAGGCAGGCAAGCCCCACCCACCTGGGACTCCAAGCAGGTTAAAACATACTGTTGATTTGAAATGACTTGACCCAACTCTTAGTAGAAGACACTTATCACAAGTTGTTCCCATTTTCCGGCTCTTTCTATGCGTGTCGGGAAATCTCCAGACACGGCCATTTTTAGTCTGTGTAGTAAAAATATTCCTCGACATTGATATTGTTAAATGAAAACGCCAACATTTTGGGAAATTAGCTTATTTGCCATCTTCCCTGGAGTTAGACAAGAAGTTACATACCCTTTTTGTCTATCTGCATGCATTAGGCTTAGGGAACAGCCGCTCCGTTAGCGTAGCTTAGCTTCATCACTGGAAGTAGGTCAGACTTGTACCCTGACGTTCCCTACAGTGCCTGCAGTCACGAAATACACTCCAAAACGTTCCTGTAAACATGTTGTGACCTGTGTATTTACCACGTGGAGAAAATAAAAATTATTGAATTCGACAATTACGTTTTCTAAGCAAATATACTCTGAACAATTTTTTGCCGAACTATATGTTTATTTTGTACATTATCTAACGTTAACACAAACCTTAGTTTAGGTTAGTTGTAACATTAGTTTAGGTTCGTGTTAACGTTAGATAATGTACAAAATAAACGTATTTCCGCTGCTATAGACGTCGCTCTTTTATTTTGGAACCCCCCGACCGGAAGTTATTACCCTCGTTATCTGCTTGAGTGTCCGGTTGTTGGTTTTCGTTAGCTAGCAGGCTGCTAGTAGCAGCATATCAACACCAGCCATGGGAATGTTTTCTAAATTGGGGAGGCTTTTAATTGTCAAGGTAAGAGGATTTTAAGTCATGGTATCCATAAACTTCAATCGGTTCGGATCCTTTGAATGAAATGAGAATGTAAACAAACACGGCATCACGTTAGTAAGTATCACTGCGTAGCGTGAAATCACTGACTGCGCCCCGAGAGGAGTGGTTTGGCAAAAAATTGTTCCGAGTATATTTGCCTAATGCATGCAGATAGACAAAAAGGGTATGTATCTTCTTGTCTAACTCCAGGGAAGATGGCAAATAAGCTAATTTCCCAAAATGTTGGCGTTTTCCTTTAAGGCTTTTTTTGGGAGGGGGGAGTATGACAGAGTAATGCCCTAAGAAAACAAAGAAAGAGGAACGAGGAGAGGTCACTGGAACACCATTTAGAACGCCTTCTCCTTTGTATTCAGAGTGTCCCTCGGGGTTGTCCTTTGTCCTGCTTACAGTCCCAACACCCCCCCCCCCCCCCACTCCCCTCCAGGCTGGATACCTATACGGTACGACACACTACTACTCATCAATTAGGAAGAAAAGCCCCCCCCTGCGCGCCTCCCGCCCACCTCTACCATTAGGGAAACACTCCAGTCAGCGTTTTACCCCCATCAGTGCTCCGTTGCCTTCACACCCCGTGACAAACGGTCAACGGGTACGGCACGCTCCCCCCCCCCTTTCTCACCGACCGCTACCAGACCGGGCCGGAACCACCGGTAAGTCACCCAAGCGCGGGACGTTAGACACATGAGAGGTGCTGCACCGTTAACCTCGCAACTCCTTCCCGCCTCTCGGTCCGCACCGCACCGCGCTACCGACGTTCCTTCGGGGGGATGGGGGGGGTGGGGAGGGGGGGAGTTGATTAGCTCCCGGGATTTATGGGGCAAGAATTCCAGAGGCGGGAAGACGAAGGCTGGGATGAGGATGGATGATCCCCCTCTCGTATAGAGAGTCCCGTCTGGCAGATTGCCCGCGTCCAAGTCGATACGGTAACCTCTCGGACTCCGCTCGTCATCGACCATAAGTGGACAGGGGGGGCTGCGTTCACACACTGCAGGCGAAAGTGACCCAGATCAGATTCATATTTTCCCCCTCATATGTGACCCAGATCAGATTCATATTTTTCCCCCTCATATGTGACTCAGTTCTGATTATTTCACGATAGTGTGAATCACGCTGAATCTGAACTTGTCGATTCTGATTCGTGTCACTTTTATAACGTAGTCCGAAATCAGATACAGGTCTGATTTTTTTTGCAGTGTTTGCCACTACCTGTTTCCCCCCTACCTGTCTGATTTCAGATATGCTGGTGTCAACCTCCTGTCAGCCACTTTGCCTCCTGAAATGCTGCCGCAACCCCCCCCCCCCCCCCCGATGCTTTTTTCCCTTATTGACACAAATCTATTTGAATAATTTCGTCGTTATTAAAGAGTGTTGTTTTTATTTGTTTTTTACAATCACACCATGTAAAGCATCTTTGGGTACCCAGAAAAGCACAGACATATAAGTCTGATGTATTATTACATTAGATTAGATCACATTCAAATGTATTGTCATCATACAGCACAAGTACAGTACAACAAATAGAACTGAGTGCAAATGTAGCAATAAACACAATGTACAGGAGATTAAACTGGCTATAAAATATATACAGTAAATTAGTACTACTGAGTAATAGTGCTAATCAGATGTATGTACAGAGTTGTAGTATTAATATACAGGTATAAAGACACTATGGTAGTAAGTCATACTCGCAGCAGCATAATTAGAGTAGGTAAGGCATGTATAGATATAGATATAGTATCTAGTCTACAGATTGTGAAAATGATTATATGCAGGTACTGTATGTACAGACAGAAATATATAAATATATACAGTAAGAATAAGTATGTAAAGTATACGGTATATACACAGCATTATTATTATTATTATTATTATTATTATTATTATTATTATTATTATTATTATTATTATTATTATTATTATTATTATTATTATTATTATTATTATTATTATTATTATTATTATTATTATTATTATTATTATTATTATTATTATTATTATTATTATTATTATTATTATTATTATTATTATTATTATTATTATTATTATTATTATTATTATTATTATTATTATTGTTCTGAAGGATCAGATTAAACCGAATATATATATTTATTTATATATATATATTTAATTGTATTTGTATATCCCCTGATATCCCTTGTATATTCCTTGTACAATATGCATTGAATATCCCTTCTAGTCTACTGAACATCCCATAATAGTCTCCATTCTACCATTGGACGAGACCTTGGTGCCAGGTCGCCATACCCCTCAGACCAGGTTCAATCGTACCGCTCAACATGTATGGACAAGTCCTAGTTCCGCGTAGGAATATGTCTACCGCACCACTAATGGTACTATTTGTTCATAGTGCGTATATATACTGCGCTATTAAAGTAGAGCTTCCTTTTAGTCCAGTTCCTTACCCTCCAACAGAGTGACAGACGCAAAAGCCTCCCCGCGAACCACGTGTGGGCAGTAAGGCCAATTCGGCCCAGTATCGGCATTGAGACATCGTGTATATTAATATTTGAATAGTCATATTTGGCACTATATCGTCGAGTTGGACGTATTCTATTAAGCTAATAATAGTCTATTCATATGTAGTGCCTCGTGCGGTAAGAGTTCTATAGTAATCAGCACCCCCATCGTTTCGGGCATCAGCTGGACGCTTATCCAGGGTGGTTGACCCCACGTGAAGCTGCACCCGAGGAGCTCCAGGCCAAAGAGCGAGTGGACCTGTATATTGGATTATTCTACCGACGACGGCTAGCCTTCCCCGGCTTGGATTATGCTTTGAGTACTTTGATTATTCTATGGATAAAGGCCAACACTGCGGTGTGTTGGAAATACCCCCCCCGGAGAGGACGACAGGTGAGAAGACGCTCTACACGACGAGGTCGCCTCACGTCTCTCCATCGTGGACCGGAGGACGCCGGCCACAGAGAGTCCAACTGCTTTCATCTGTGGATCGAGGATCGCTGGGCACCGGGTCGCAGGATACCCTCGGCCAGACGGGATACAGCCAGACTCTACCCCCCCCCTCCAGCTGTCCTACAAGCAGTCGGAACCTTCCCCTAGTGTATCCAGCTATATAATCATTCAAGTATCATTGCTATTGTTCCCTAAATATTCCAGGTTGTATATTTGCTTCCTGCGCAATCAGAGATTGGACATTCGATATTGATCTACCTACGAATACTCATTTGCCATAAAAGTGCATACTATTTCAAATCATAAATGTAATTAAGTGATCGTTGTACATACCTTTTGCTATGTATTATTATTAAACGCAGACTTTCGACTTGGTACATTTGTGTTGGATCCGTTTCATCAGGTGGGAGTGTTTATCATAATTATTTATACCTAGTACTGGGTGGCCAGAGTCTAAAGTACAAGAGGTAGTGGTAGTAAGTATCATATCTAACAATACAGTCAGGGAATTGTACCCCTCAGTTACAATTGGTCCTTCGAGCCGGAGGGTAATCAGTGTAATATTAATATAGTGTTATTAATATTAAAATGGCCTATGATGAACACTCCACGAAACGATCCTCCTAACCAACAACGCCCGCGGCGCAAACGACAGCTCCCTCAGTACCTAGAGGCTTACGCTGTCAGTCAACAACCTAGTCTTCTACCAACAGTAAACGCGGTAAAACTAGAAAGTAAAATTATGTCTAACCCTAACAACCAGGCTACCCCGACCATAGAGGCCCCTATGGGTTCTAACGTAACTGACCCAGCTCACGGTGGGGACCAGGGGGAACCAGACATGACTTTACACCCCGCCAATACCGAAGAAGTAGTCCCCGACGAGTCCCGGGAGGAAGACAACACTACCGAGAGAGAACTCGGCACGGAAGAAGATGAGGAGAGCACCGTGGAGATAGAGCTCCAAGACTCCGCACGGAGTACCCCAAGGGACGGCTCCCCTATACAACCGTCTTCTCCCAGCGAGGCAGAGAGGACACTACAGCAGGCATTCCTCGTCAGCCTGAAAGCCTCTACTGAACGCGATAGACTCCAGGGTGAACGCGATCGATTGCAGATACAGCAACGGAGCGAAGAAGAGCACATACGCCTGGAAATAAGACGCATTCAGATGGAAGAGAATATGGCAAGAGACCGGGCCGACGCCCAGCGCGCCGCCACCGGTGCCCAGAGAGAATCGGATCTCACCAAGCGCGAAGCCGAGCGCGACAGAGCACAAGCGCAACTAATAGAACAGCTGATCAGAAGGACAACACCCCCTCCCTCCACCAGAGGCTCCAGGAACTCGTCTAGACATCACTCCAGGGCGGCATCCCCTAGCCGAGTAAGCGACCCTGAACTTGACCAACAGACGATGTTTATACCCCCCGCAGACCCCCTTCCCCAACCGGTCCAAGCGAGACCCAGCCACCGGGAAGGAGCAGCATACACTGCGGAGAGGCTAAATCAGAGACTACAAGCCCTGGATGACCTAACGGAAGACGAAGAGGAAGAGGAGGAGAACCACGCCCGACGACAGCACAGTACTCTACCGGACCAGGAGGTCCAGTACAGCCCAGGCTATACCCCCGCGGAGCTGCGCTACAGACCCCCGACGCTATTCACGGGTGAGCACGACGCACGACCCGCACCGAGGAACAGCACCTGGACCAGCGGGCCATGGTACACAGCCGGTACCAGCCCACGCCAAGGAGCAGGAGGAGACTCGCCTAGGAGGCCTCTCCCCCAACGCTCGCCGATGTATCAACAATCCGCGTCATACATTGGCACACCTATGGTACCAGACTTCACCCAGGAGAACCGGGCCCAGTATACGGAGCTCCGCATGTGTCTGGAGACAATGTTGGTGGATGTCATTGATGAACGCCATAAATACGCGATACTACTGAAGCATTTAAAGGTACCCCGCGCGCACAACATAGCGCTCGCCTACGCCACTTCCACGACCCCATACACCGCAGCGCTGGTAGCGTTGGACCAGAGATATGGACGTATATGGGATTACGTGATCCAGGAGATCAGGCACATCGACCGCCTACCCCCAGCAACAGACAATCGAGCACTGGACGACCTGTCCATCAGAGTGCAGTCCCTGGTAGGGATGCTGGGAGCGCAGAGGGAAAAGGGTAGGCATGAACTATACGCCAACTCAAATGTAGAGAGGATCTTGGAGAAGCTACCGCCCGCCCGACAGGAGCGCTTTAGGCAGCAGAGAGACCACCGAGACCCTAATGGCCCCGAACCGAACCTCCTCGATCTAGCCGACTTCCTGGCGAGAGAAGTCAGCAGCTTACGGCTAGATACATTCGGACGGAGCACCCCTGGCTCCAGAGAAGGAACCAGGAGACTAAATGATGGAAGAAGATCGGTGACTGTCATGCACCAATCGGAGTCAGTGCCAAGCAGTAGGAGCCACAGTACCCCCTCAAGAAAGGAGAAGTGGAAGATAGTATGCCCCTACTGTGAGAAAGAACACTGGCTGTCACAATGTGACTCATTCCCCAAGATGAATGCGGAGGAAGCGAGTCAATGGATAAAGTCCAACAGACGCTGTTTTCGCTGTGCGCGATCACACATGGCAGCCGAATGCCGCTTAAAGAAAAAGTGCAGTCGGTGCGATGGAGCCCATCTGGACATACTCCACGACAGTAACAGACGGCGGCCACCACCCGCACCATCAAGCAGCAAAGCAAGCGTCATGTACATCGACCCCGCCAGCAGCAGCGGAGGCAGAGTGCTCTTAAAGGTAGTCCGTGTGACATTGAGCTACCAGAATAAAGTCATGGACACTTACGCCGTCCTTGATGACGGGTCAGAGAAGACCCTTCTGCTCGCGTCCGCTGCGGCCCAGCTAGGGCTGCGGGGGAGCGAAAACCAAATGACAATTCGGACAATAAGAAGAGATTTGAAAACGATAAAGGGCGAGAATGTCTCATTCTCTATCGCAGCAAGCGGCCAGCCCGAGCGACGGTACAGGATTACAGACGCTTTCACCAGCCAAGAAATAGGACTCTCGCGGTACACATACCCCGTAGCCAAGCTGATGGAGAAATATGTACATCTACGCAAGCTACCGATCCCACTCATAGACGGTGCTACCCCGACACTGTTGATAGGCTCCGACCATGCAGACCTCATTGTCCCGATAGACCGGGTTCATACCGGACCCAGAGGCTGTCCTGCAGCAGTCGAGACCCGCCTAGGATGGACTCTCCAAGGCCCACTCGCCAAATCTCTCGACCGAACCACAGCCACTAGCTGTCTCCACTCCCGAGTCACAGAGGGAGACACCGCACTCCTGCAGCATGTAGAGAGGCTATGGACCTTAGAACAAATGCCCTTTAAGAACGAAAAGAAAGACATTCGCTCTAAAGACGACATCTACGCCATTAACCTCCTCGAGACGGGAACAAAGAGAGTCCCAGTCAGCGGCGTGTTGAGATACGCCACGCCACTCCTGCGGCGGGAAGGGATGCCTACCTTTCACGCAAAGAAAGACGCCACAGAGCGGTACCTACTAAACACAGAGCGGCGCTTAGCCAAGGACCCCGCCCAAGAAAGTGTATACCGCGCTGAGATTGAGAAGCTCATCACAGCGGGACACGTCACAAAGATTGACATTAAAGAGGCCGACCAGACGACTGAATCGTGGTACGTGCCCCACCACAAGGTTCATCACAACGGCAAAGACCGCATCGTGTTTAACTGCAGCTACCAGATCGGATCCCAAAATCTGAATAAAGAGCTATTGCCCGGTCCTACACTCGGCCCCTCCCTACTAGGCGTACTACTCCGCTTCCGCCAGGACAAGGTGGCTATCAGCGGGGATATCAAAGGGATGTTCCTGCAGGTGAGATTAGTAGAGGAGGACAAGCCCCTGTTGCGGTTCCTATGGAGAGAGAGGCCAGGAGATGAGCACCCAGCCATCTACCAATGGGAAGTCCTCCCTTTCGGAACTACATGCAGCCCATGCTGTGCTACATTTGCACTACAGAGACATGTCGCAGAGGACCCAGCAGCGGACGAAGAGGTCCGACACAGTGTGAAGAACAGCTTCTACGTAGATAACTGTCTACAAAGCGTTTCGACCCAGGAAGAAGCCGAGGCTCTCCTACATAAACTCCGCGCCTCTCTGATCAAAGGCGGCTTTGATCTCAGGCAGTGGGCCAGCAGCGATCCGCACGTACTGTGCAGCCTCTCCTCCGAGGACAAGGCAGCGAGCAGCGAGACCTGGATGGCCACAATCCCAGGAGAAGCCCAAGAGATGACACTAGGACTAGTGTGGCGCTTCAAAACAGATTCGCTCCACTATAGACACAAACCCCTGACCACGGAGCAGGGAAGGTCGACGGCAATACCGACCACCAGACGGAGTGTGTACAGAACACTCGCCCGACAATATGACCCGTTAGGATGTATACTACCGTACACCACCAGGGCAAAGATGATTGTACGAGCATTGTGGGACAAGGACCAGGGCTGGGACGACCCCATTCCCGCACACCTTGCATCCACCTGGAGAGAGTGGGAGATGGAACTCCACTCACTCCCAGGCGTTAATATACGCCGAAGCTACTTCCCACCCACGGTGAGGCCAGAGACATGTAAAATGGATCTACACGTCTTCAGTGACGCCTCCGAGGTCGCCTACGGATCAGTAGCCTACTTGCGGGCCCAAGAAGAGGGGGGAGAGATCTACACAGCATTCATCCTCGCCCGCTCGAGAATAGCCCCACGCAAGCAACAGTCTATCCCACGTCTAGAGCTCTGCGCAGCCCTCGCAGGAGCGCATCTAGCCACGCTCATCCAACGTGAGCTCACCATTCCGGTGCATAGAACAATCCTGTGGTCAGATTCCACGACAGTACTCGCCTGGATCAAATCGGATTCATGCAAATACAAAGTCTTCGTGGGAGTCAGAGTCACTGAGATTCAAGAGTTAACCGGAGAGTTAACCGGAGAAGCAAACTGGCGCTGTGTTGATACAAAACACAACCCAGCTGACGTCATCACCCGGGGAATGTCCCTAGATGACTTAACCCGTCATAACATCTACAGTGACGGACCAGCATTCCTCAAGCTCCCGGAAGGAGATTGGCCCACGCCCACCCCGAGGGAAGCAAGTGACCAGGAGGCTGAGAATAAGAAACCCATGTTCTGTGGATTGAGCACTGTTGTCTCCGCAGACCCCAACATAGACGATTGCATTACCATAGAGAGTGCGCAGCAACGGACATTCCTGCGGCACCACCCAGAGATTAAGTCCCCCGCTGATATGTCAGCAGCTGACTACGAGGAAGCAGAACTGCTTCTACTGCAACGAGCCCAGAGAGACTCGTTCCCCGATGAACTAGACTGTCTACAGGGAGGAAAGCCCGTCCCATCAGACAGCAGATTGATTCATCTGGCCCCCGAGAGTGACACACATACCCTCATCAGAGTGGGTGGTCGCCTGCGGAGAGCCCCCAATTTAACATTAAGTACCCGATCGTATTGAACAGCCGACACAAGGTCACAGAGCTGATTAAGAAATACGACGAGGATGTACACCACGCAGGAGCAGAGAGAGTCTTCGCGGAAATCAGACGTCGTTACTGGATACTTCAAGGAAGAGAGGCGGTGCGACGCTTCCAGCGAACCTGTCTAGACTGCCGAAAGTGGCGCGCGCAGCCCAGCATACCACGGATGGCTGACCTACCTCCATGTCGCCTCCGACTCGGCGACAAGCCATTCCACTCAACAGGCATGGACTGTTTTGGCCCGCTGCACATAAAGAAAGGAAGAGGCACCGAGAAGCGGTGGGGTATTGTATTCAAATGCATGACCACCAGAGCGATACATATCGAGCTCCTTCCGACCATGAGCGCAGACTCATTCCTTATGGCCTTCCGAAGATTCACATCACGGAAAGGAAAACCGTCTACATTATTGTCCGATCACGGGACAAACTTCAAAGGCGGAGAAAGAGAGCTGAGGGAGAGCTTCCAAGCTATGGGCCCAGAACTTAAGACCCACCTCGCTCCAGCCCAGATTGACTTCCAATTCAACCCCCCAAACGCACCCCACTTCGGTGGAACTTGGGAACGAGAAGTACGTTCTATAAAGACAGCCCTGTACGCAGTACTTGGGGCCCAGACTGTGGCGGAAGAAGTCCTAATGACAGTCCTCACGGAGATTGAGGGAGTATTGAACTCAAAGCCCCTCGGTTACGTCTCCAGTGATGTAGCAGATGTCGACCCAGTCACCCCCAACACCCTCCTGATGGGGCGGCTAGATCCCGCGTTACCCCAGACAATGTACCGGCCTGAAGAAGCGAACGGCCGACGAATGTGGAGGTACAGCCAAGTATTAGCCGACAAGTTTTGGAGCAGTTTCCTACTGCACTACCTACCGTCTCTACAGACCCGCCAGAAGTGGGTAAAAGAGAGAGACAATTTGACGGAAGGAACAGTCGTCATGATTATTGACCAGTCACTACCCAGAGCTATGTGGCCGGCTGGCCGCGTAAGCAAAGTGATCACCGGTGCCGATGGCAAGGTCCGAGCAGCTGAAGTACTCGTCCAGGGGCGCATTTACACCCGTCCTGTGGCGAGGCTCATAGATCCCGACTCCCAGACACAATCGATGATGACCATGACCCTATGACTTTGTGAGTTGACTGACCCTTACAGCGAACCCTTGAGTGGTAGACAGTGCGGTTAATCTGTCTCTGCTTAACTAATTGGGTTGGGACCAATTAGGGGGCGGCTGTTCTGAAGGATCAGATTAAACCGAATATATATATTTATTTATATATATATATTTAATTGTATTTGTATATCCCCTGATATCCCTTGTATATTCCTTGTACAATATGCATTGAATATCCCTTCTAGTCTACTGAACATCCCATAATAGTCTCCATTCTACCATTGGACGAGACCTTGGTGCCAGGTCGCCATACCCCTCAGACCAGGTTCAATCGTACCGCTCAACATGTATGGACAAGTCCTAGTTCCGCGTAGGAATATGTCTACCGCACCACTAATGGTACTATTTGTTCATAGTGCGTATATATACTGCGCTATTAAAGTAGAGCTTCCTTTTAGTCCAGTTCCTTACCCTCCAACAGAGTGACAGACGCAAAAGCCTCCCCGCGAACCACATGTGGGCAGTAAGGCCAATTCGGCCCAGTATCGGCATTGAGACATCGTGTATATTAATATTTGAATAGTCATATTTGGCACTATATCGTCGAGTTGGACGTATTCTATTAAGCTAATAATAGTCTATTCATATGTAGTGCCTCGTGCGGTAAGAGTTCTATAGTAATCAGCACCCCCATCGTTTCGGGCATCAGCTGGACGCTTATCCAGGGTGGTTGACCCCACGTGAAGCTGCACCCGAGGAGCTCCAGGCCAAAGAGCGAGTGGACCTGTATATTGGATTATTCTACCGACGACGGCTAGCCTTCCCCGGCTTGGATTATGCTTTGAGTACTTTGATTATTCTATGGATAAAGGCCAACACTGCGGTGTGTTGGAAATACCCCCCCCGGAGAGGACGACAGGTGAGAAGACGCTCTACACGACGAGGTCGCCTCACGTCTCTCCATCGTGGACCGGAGGACGCCGGCCACAGAGAGTCCAACTGCTTTCATCTGTGGATCGAGGATCGCTGGGCACCGGGTCGCACGACTGTGGGCTCTCCCAGGATACCCTCGGCCAGACGGGATACAGCCAGACTCTACCCCCCCCCCCTCCAGCTGTCCTACAAGCAGTCGGAACCTTCCCCTAGTGCAGGGGTGGGCAACTTTGTATATGGTGAGGGCCACTAAATTTCCACAATCAATCTGGGGGGCCGCATTGTTTATCGGCAGTCCCGCCAGTAGTACCCCATCACTCAAATAGCCCATAATAGTCACAGATGTGATAAATACGGCATATAAACTATTATAATTTGTTGTAACTTTGTTTTTATTCCATTTAAAACGCATTTAGTAATGCTTAATTTCAACTTTATGAATTTATAAATACAGCCGAATTTGAAAGTATTGCTGTGTAACCCGAATATATACAAAAGTGACAAATTATAATTAAGGCTTCTATTAAAATAAATGTATGAACTTAAAGCCCACTGCTCAACAAACTACAACAGTAAATCAAAAGTGCAATAATAAATTATTTTGTTAAATGTATAAACTTTTATCCTGCTACTAAACAAAACATTCCTGAGTGCCTCCCATTGACCCTTTATCAAACTGGCATGATATTCACCCTCCCCACAGTGGGTCAATAATGGTTCTGTCTTTAATGAGACACTTGTGGTCTCTCCTGTTGGCGCACAATAGAAGGAATGTCAACTTCAATGTTTGTGCATGCAATCTGCATCAGATGAAATAACATTTCATTTTTGTGTGCGCGTGTGCACATCCGTGCGCATACTTCTGCTCAGAAAAGTGCTGGGACGGCGTAGTACCGCGTGGCATGACCACTGCACCCCTGATTATTAGTGACCCACAATAGATGGAAATCATGTTAGCGAACTTACCTGATGTATAATGCAGTGCAGCATTGGACACTCAACGCCACTCTGCCTTAGAAGCCTGGCGAATCCTGTGTTTTCCTTTCATTGCGGGTGCTCCATCGGTAACAACAGCGGACAGTTTATCAAACCCCCCATATTGCTGCATGGCACTTTCAACAGTGTTGAATATGTCCACACTAGGGCTGACCCCTATTAGTCGAATAGTCGACTAATCGATCGAAAGGAGCCATAGTTGACTGCCAACCTCTTAGTCGAATGCAAAAAAAAAAAAAAAAAAATATTATAATTTTTTTTTTTTTTTTTTTTTTTTAATATTGACCTGGGGCCGCATGGAGTGTCAGTGAGGGCCGCATGCGGCCCGCGGGCCGCCAGTTGCCCCTCCCTGCCCTAGTGTATCCAGCTATATAATCATTCAAGTATCATTGCTATTGTTCCCTAAATATTCCAGGTTGTATATTTGCTTCCTGCGCAATCAGAGATTGGACATTCGATATTGATCTACCTACGAATACTCATTTGCCATAAAAGTGCATACTATTTCAAATCATAAATGTAATTAAGTGATCGTTGTACATACCTTTTGCTATGTATTATTATTAAACGCAGACTTTCGACTTGGTACATTTGTGTTGGATCCGTTTCATCAGGTGGGAGTGTTTATCATAATTATTTATACCTAGTACTGGGTGGCCAGAGTCTAAAGTACAAGAGGTAGTGGTAGTAAGTATCATATCTAACAATACAGTCAGGGAATTGTACCCCTCAGTTACAATTATTATTATTATTATTATTATTATTATTATTATTATTATTATTATTATTATTATTATTATTATTATTATTATTATTATTATTATTATTATTATTATTATTATTATTATTATTATTATTATATCCAGTATCTTTGGTTGAAACTGAAGACAAAGCAGACCCTGAACTCTTACACACTGTTAGAATGTCGTTACTACCATATAGTGTAGTGTACCATTTATACCTGTATCACTGTACATATTAATACTACAACTCTGTACATACATGCACTATAAAATACAAATAAATGGTAAATGGTACCTTCAGCGTGGCAGCTCCCACCCTCTGGAACTCCCTCCCCGCAGAACTCTGCAACACCCCAATTCTAGACTGCTTCAGAAAACTGCTCAAAACTCACAAGCCTTTCTATATATTTTTTTAATTAGGTTTTTGGTAGATTTTTATTGTTTTTACTACCGGGCAGTCCGGTAGACAGAGAGAGGAAGAACGGGAGACAGAGCGGGGGGAAGACATTCGGCAAAGGACGCCGGGTCCGGGAATCAAACCGGGGTCGGCCGCTTCGCAACGCAGCACGTTACATGGTTTGCCACTTGGGCGCCCCTGCCTTTCTATATTTAATGTTGTGTGTCTGTCTACCATGTTTGTCTCTTGTTATTGTAAAAACACCCAAAATCACTCAAATTGGAGATAGAAAGCAGTGAGATGTCCCTGTGGGCTTAATCATCCAAAAACCCTCTGAAGACAGCACAGGGCAGCCTCATGGGGGGGGGGGGGGGTCAGGGAGGTGTAGCTGGGTCAGAGCCTGAAGGCTGCGGGTGGAGGAGAAGGGAAATCATTACAGTAAATGTCTTTATCCAGAGAACGGCCGCCAGGTCTCACATGAAGATGGATGATCTCTGGGAGGAGAGGACAGAGGGCTGGGGTTTCAGCTCGGGTCCCGCTGGGGACAGGCCGCACCCACGGGGATGAGAACAAGGTGACAGACAAAACTCCAAGAGGACGAGAGAGGACAGAGAGAGAGAGAGAGAGAGAGAGAGAGAGAGAGAGAGAGAGAGAGAGAGAGAGAAATATAAAGAGAGCGGAGAGATAGAGGAAGAGAGGAGAGATAGAGGGAGACATGAGAGAGAGAGAGAGAGAGAGGAGAGAGAGAGAGGAGAAATGAGAGAGAGAGAGAGAGAGAGAGAGAGAGAGAGAGAGAGAGAGAGAGAGAGAGAGAGAGAGAGAGAGAGAGAGAGAGAGAGAGAGAGAGAGAGAGAGAGAGAGAAAGAGAGAGACAGAGCCGTGCCAACCTGCTCATCAGGATCAGTTAGGTCAGTTCGACACGCTGCCTGGGAGGAGTGGGAATCTAACCAGGGACCATCCGATTACCAGACGATCACTCTACGTCCTGAGCCCTAATTTTTTATACCAAGTTTAATCAACTGTACATTGTATATTACTGTTGCACTTTACTGTTACATGTGCACTCTGGCTGGATGCCAAACTTATTTTCATTGTACTGTACTTGTGCTGTATGATGACAATACATTTGAATCTAATCTAATCTAAATAATATCTCAAATCCAGAGGCACTTGAGGACGGGAGGCGATGCGCGTCAGAGGGTCAGGTGAGACGGGCGTGTACTACCCGGTGACCCCTACCTGTGACCCCTACCGGTGACCCCTACCGGACACCTGTATGCCACAGAGCCACTTGCTGCCCAGAGGGGTCCATCCAATCCCTTGTCTCCGGGGCCCGGTCAATACTTCTCTGTAATCAAGACAGATATTTGTGGAATAGTCAGCAGACGTTCTGGCCCTGCTCACATCCTTCCCCGAGTCCTTGGTTGGCTGGCTGGCTGGCTGGTTGGTTGGCAGGCAGGCAGGCAGGCAGGCTGGCTGGCTGGCTGGCTGGCTGGCTGGCTGGCTGGCTGGCTGGCTGGCTGGCTGGCTGGCTGGCTGGCTGGCTGGCTGGCTGGTTGGCTGGCTGGCTGGCTGGCTGGCTGGCTGGCTGGCTGGCTGGCTGGCTGGCTGGCTGGCAGGCTGGCTGGTTGGCTGGCTCGCTGGAAGTTTGCTCGCTAAGTATCCTTCCCTTGTCATTATCAGTAGTGTTTAAGGGAGTTCAGGGAAAAACCTTCACATAGCAGAGAACAAGAGCCCACACACAATATGCTGCTCCTCTTCTTTCCCCTCCGCAAAACAATGGCGTGTTAACAAGTACAGTACAATGAAAACAGGTTTGGCATCCCCAACCAGAGTGCAAATGTAACAGTAAAGTACTTTGGATCTTTCCTCATGAGCTGTCGTCCAACGAGCCTGAAACTGAACTGTGAAAACAATGAGCGGCTTTGTCCCAGAGGGGAAGCGGAATGCATGGACTCGTTTAAGCTAACAGGGCAGGTTTAAGCTAACAGAGCAGGTTCAAGCTAACAGAGCAGGTTCAAGCTAACAGAGCAGGTTTAAGCTAACAGAGCAGGTTCAAGCTAACAGGGCAGGTTCAAGCTAACAGAGCAGGTTTAAGCTAACAGAGCAGGTTCAAGCTAACAGAGCAGGTTCAAGCTAGGGTTGCCACCCGTCCCGTAAAATACGGAATCGTCCCGTAATTGGAAACTAAAAGACGCGTTCCGTATTGAACTGATACGGGACGCACTTTGTCCCGTATTTTAAGGTTGCCAGTATTGTGAGAGAAATGAGCCAGCCGACCTACAAAAACAAGCCAAAAACAAGCAAAATTGTGTCCAAAAGTTGCGGAAAATAAACAGACTTGGCAACTCTGGTATGATGGGCGTGCGCTCAGCAGCTCACAACCAATGAGAATTCGCGCTTTCACGTTGCTAAAACGTTCTGTGCGGTTGTGCCATTCCTCAAGTTACTTCTGCTCAGCTCAGTCACTGCATCACCGGGCTGTTTGAAAATGTCTACAGCAGACACTACTCCACCGGCGCGTCCTAAAAAGACAAAACGCCTCCAGAAGTACAGACGTAAGTGGGAACTGGCAAACTCCAGGCTTGATAGCGTCAGTGGAGATGTTTATAAAGCAAACTGCAAAGTATGTAGGTGTGTGTTTTCTGTGGCGCATGGTGGACTGACTGACGTCGAACAGCATGCCTCAGGAGAACAAAAATATTCCCGAAATATAAGAACTCAAAGGACCCAAGCACAGGTTTCACAGTTCTTCATGACTGAAACATCTCCTGAGATTGATTCGGTATGGGATATTACATCTTATGTATCTGGTTGTGTTTTTAACTAGATGTCAGTATTTCTATTTACCTTCCCTGGCAGCCAGGAGCCTACATATTGGCTGCTGATGTGGGCATAGTCTAGGCTATTTCAGTTGACTAATATGGTTCATTGTTCATTAATGTTGAGTTTTTAAAGTCTAATAAATAAACATATATTTCAATATAATTAAATAGCGTGCCCATTTAAACTCTTATGTTGTTACAGTATATGCTCATCTGGAAAACGGAATTATTCATAATGGATTAACAGTTAATAAA
>NC_140179.1:31109387-31148536 GCF_963971535.1 Notolepis coatsorum
TTGAAACTTGAAACACATAAGGGTTTGCTGTAGGGGTCAGTCAACTTCACAAAGTCATAGGGTTGTAGGGTCATGGTCATCATCGATTGTGTCTGGGAGTCGAGGCAGTTCTATGAGCCTTGCCACGGGACGGGTGTAAGTGCGACCCTGGACGAGCACTTCAGCTGCTCGGACCTTGCCGTCGGCACCGGTGATCACTTTGCTTACGCGGCCGGCCGGCCACATAGCTCTGGGCAGTGATTGATCAATAATCATGACGACTGTTCCTTCTGTCAAATTGTCTCTCTCCTTTACCCACTTCTGGCGGGTCTGTAGAGACGGTAGGTAGTGCAGTAGGAAACTGTTCCAAAACTTGTCGGCTAATACTTGGCTGTACCTCCACATTCGTCGGCCGTTCGCTTCTTCAGGCCGGTACATTGTCTGGGGTAATGTGGGATCTAGCCGCCCCATCAGGAGTGTGTTGGGGGTAACTGGGTCGATATCCGCCACATCACTGGAGACATATCCGAGGGGCTTCGAGTTAAGTACTCCCTCAATCTCCGTGAGGACTGTCATTAGGACTTCTTCCGCCACAGTCTGGGCCCCAAGTACTGCGTACAGGGCTGTCTTTATGGAGCGCACTTCTCGTTCCCAAGTGCCACCGAAGTGGGGTGCGTTTGGGGGGTTGAATTGGAAATCAACCTGTGCTGGAGCGAGGTGGGTCTTAAGTTCTGGGCCCATAGCTTGGAAGCTCTCTCTCAGCTCTCTTTCGCCGCCTTTAAAGTTTGTCCCATGATCGGACAATAGGGTAGACGGTCTTCCTTTCCGTGATATGAATCTACGGAAGGCCATAAGGAATGAGTCTGTGCTCATGGTCGGGAGAAGCTCGATGTGTATCGCTCTGGTGGTCATGCATTTGAATACAATACCCCACCGCTTCTCGGTTCCTCTTCCTTTCTTTATGTGCAGCGGGCCAAAGCAGTCCATACCCGTTGAGTGGAATGGCTTGTCACCGATTCGGAGGCGACATGGAGGAAGGTCAGCCATCCTTGGTATGCTGGGCTGCGCGCGCCACTTGCGGCAGTCTAGACATGTTCGTTGGAAGCGTCGTACCGCCTCTCTTCCTTGTAGGATCCAGTAATGACGTCTGATTTCCGCGAAGACTCTTTCTGCTCCTGCGTGATGTACATCCTCATCGTATTTCTTTATAATCAGCTCTGTGACCTTGTGTCGGCTGTTCAATACGATCGGGTATTTAATGTCATCCGGTAGATTGGGGGCTCTGCGTAGGCGACCACCCACTCTGATGAGGGTGTGAGCGTCGCTCTCGGGGGCCAGGTGAATTAATCTGCTGTCGGAAGGGACGGGCTTTCCTCCCTGTAGACAGGCCAATTCATCGGGGAACGAGTCTCTCTGGGCTCGCTGCAGTAGAAGCAATTCTGCTTCCTCGTAGTTAGCCGCTGACATATCAGCGGGGGACTTGCACTCCGGGTGGTACCGCAGGAATGTTCTTTGTTGTGCACTCTCTATGGACGTGCAATCGTTTATGTTAGGGTCGGTGGAGGCTACGGTGCTCAATCCACAGAACACAGACTTCTTAATTTCCACCTCCTCTGGACTTGCTTCCCTCGGGATAGGCATGGGCCACTGTCCTTCCGGGAGTCTTAGGAATGCGGGGCCGTCACTGTAGACATTGCGACGGGTGAGGTCATCCAGGGGCATCCCCCGGGTGATGACGTCAGCTGGGTTCTGTTTTGTATCAACGTAGCGCCACTCTGTTTCTCCGGTTAACTCTTCGGTTAAGTCTTGAATCTCGGTGACTCTGACTCCCACGAAGACTTTGTACTTGCATGAGTCCGATTTGATCCAGGCGAGTACCGTCGTGGAATCTGACCACAGGATTGTTCTAGACACCGGTATGGTGAGCTCACGTTGGATGAGCGTGGCTAGGTGCGCTCCGGCTAGGGCTGCGCAGAGCTCTAGACGTGGGATAGATTGTTGCTTGCGTGGGGCTATTCTCGAGCGGGCGAGGACAAATGCTGTGTAGATCTCTCCCCCCTGGTCTTGGGCCCGCAAGTAGGCTACTGATCCGTATGCGACCTCTGAGGCGTCACTGAAGACGTGTAAGTCCATTTTACATGTCTCTGGCCTCACCGTGGGTGGGAAGTAGCTTCGGCGCATATTAACGCCTGGGAGTGAGTGGAGCTCCATCTCCCACTCTCTCCAGGTGGATGCAAGGTGTGCGGGAATGGGGTCGTCCCAGCCCTGGTCCTTGTCCCACAATGCTCGTACAATCATTTTTGCCCTGGTGGTGTACGGTAGAATACATCCTAGCGGGTCATATTGTCGGGCGAGTGTTGTGTACACACTCCGTCTGGTGGTCGGCGCCGCCGCCGGCCTTCCCTTCTCCGTAGTCAGGGGCTTGTGTCTGTAGTGAAGCGAATCTGTTTTGAATCGCCACACCAATCCCAGGGTCATCTCCTGGGCTTCTCCCGGGATTGTAGCCATCCAGGTCTCGCTGCTGGCTGCCTTGTCCTCGGAGGAGAGGCTGCGCAGTACTTGCGGATCGCTGCTGGCCCACTGCCTGAGATCAAAGCCGCCTTTGATCAATGAGGCGCGGAGTTTAATCAGGAGAGCCTCGGCTTCTTCCTGGGTTGAAAGGCTTTGTAGACAGTTGTCTACGTAGAAGCTGTTCTTTACGCTGTGTCGGACCTCTTCGTCCGCTGCTGAGTCCTCTGCTACATGTTTCTGTAGTGCAAATGTCGCACAGCAGGGGCTGCACGTCGTTCCGAAGGGGAGGACTTCCCATTGGTAGATGGCTGGGTGCTCATCTCCTGGCTTCTCTCTCCATAGGAACCGTAACAGGGGCTTGTCCGCCTCTACTAATCTCACCTGCAGGAACATTCCTTTAATGTCCCCGCTGATGGCCACCTTTTCCTGGCGGAAGCGTAGTAGAACGCCGAGTAGGGAGGGGCCGAGTGTGGGACCGGGCAGTAACTCTTTATTCAGATTTTGGGATCCGATCTGGTAGCTGCAGTTAAATACTATGCGGTCTTTACCGTTGTGATGGACCTTGTGGTGGGGCACGTACCACGATTCAGTGGTCTGGTCAGCCTCTTTAATGTCCATCTTTGTGACGTGTCCCGCTGTGATGAGCTTCTCAATCTCAGCGCGGTATACACTCTCTTGGGCGGGGTTCTTGGCTAAGCGCCGCTCCGTGTTCAGCAGGTACCGTTCTATGGCGTCTGTCTTGGCGTGGAAAGTAGGCATTCCTTCTCGCCGCAGGAGTGGCGTGGCGTATCTCAACACACCGTTGACCGGGACTCTCTTGGTCCCTGTCTCGAGGAGGTGAATGGCGTAAATGTCATCTTTAGAGCGAATGTCTTTCTTTCCATTCTTAAAGGGCATTTGTTCCAAGCTCCATAGCCGCTCTACGTGTTGCAGGAGTGCGGTTTCTCCCTCTGTGACTCGGGAGTGGAGACATCTAGTGGCTGTACTTCGGTTGAGAGATTTGGCGAGCGGGCCTTGGAGAGTCCATCCCAAACGGGTCTCGACTGCTGCAGGACAGCCTCGGGGTCCGGTATGAACCCGGTCTATCGGGACAATGAGGTCTGCATGGTCGGAGCCTATCAACAGGGTCGGCATAGCATTGTCTATGAGCGGGATCGGTAACTTGCGCAGATGTGCATATTTCTCCATCAGCTTGGCGACGGGGTATGTGTACCGCGACAGTCCTATTTCTTGGCTGGTGAAAGCGTCTGCAATCTGGTACCGTCGCTCAGGCTGGCCGCTTGCTGCGATAGAGAATGAGACATTCTCGCCCTTTATCGTCTTCAAATCTCGTCTTATTGTCCGAATTGTCATTTGGGTTTCGCTTCCCCGCAGCCCTAGCTGGGCCGCAGCGGAGGCGAGCAGCAGGGTCTTCTCTGACCCGTCATCGAGGACGGCGTAAGTGTCCAGGACTTTATTCTGGTAGCTTAGTGTCACACGCACTACTTTTAGGAGTACTCGGGCTCCACTGCTGCTGGCGGGATCGATGTACATGACGCTCGCTTTGCGGCTGGATGGTGCAGGTGAAGGGCGCCGTCTGTTACTGTCGTGAAGTATGTCCAGATGGGCTCCATCGCACTTGGTGCACCTTTTCTTTAAGCGGCATTCGGCTGCCATGTGTGAGCGCGCACAGCGAAAACAGCGCTTGTTGGACTTTATCCATTGACCTGCTTCCTCCGCGTTCAGCTTGGGGAAGGAGTCACATTGCGCTAGCCAGTGTTCTTTCTCACAGTAGGGGCACACTATCTTCCACTTCTCCGTTCTGGAGGGGGTACTGTGGCTCCTGCTGCTCGGTACTGACTCCGATTGGTGCATCACAGTCACCGATCTTCTTCCATCATTTAGTCGTCTGGTTCCTTTTCTGGAGCCAGGGGTGCTCCGTCCGAATGTATCTAGCCGTAGGCTGCTGACTTCTCTCGCCAGGAAGTCTGCTAGATCGAGGAGGTTCGGTTCGGGGCCATTCGGGTCTCTGTGGTCCCTCTGCCGCCTAAAGCGCTCCTGACGAGCGGGCGGCAGCTTCTCCAGGATCCTTTCCACATTTGAGTTGGCGTAAAGTTCATACTTCCCCTTCTCTCTTTGCGCTCCCAACATCCCTACCAGGGACTGCACTCTGATGGACAGGTCGTCCAGTGCTCGATTGTCTATTGCTGGGGGTAAGCGGTCGATGTGTCGGATCTCCTGGATCACGTAATCCCATATGCGCCCATACCTCTGGTCCAATGCTACCAGCGCTGCTGTGTATGGGGTGGTGGAAGTCGCGTAGGCGAGCGCTATATTATGTGCGCGGGGCACCTTTAAGTGCTGCAGTAGGATGGCGTATTTGTGGCGTTCATCCAATACATCCACCAACATGGTCTCCAGACACATGCGGAGTTCTGTATACTGGGCCCGGTTCTCTTGGGTGAAGTCGGGTACCATAGGCGTGCCAATGTATGACGCTGACTGTGGATACATCGGCGAGCGTTGGGGGAGAGGCCTCCTAGGCGAGTCTCCTCCCGCTCCTTGGTATGGGCTGGTACCGGCAGTGTACCATGGCCCGCTTGTCCAGGTGCTGTTCCTCGGTGCGGGTCGTGCGTCGTGCTCACCCGTGTATAGAGTCGGGGGTCTGTAGCGCAGCTCCGCGGGAGTATAGCCTGGGCTGTACCGGACCTCCTGGTCCGGTAGAGTACTGTGCTGTCTTCGGGCGTGGTTCTCCTCCTCTTCCTCTTCGTCTTCAGTTAGGTCATCCAGTGCTTGTAGTCTCTGGTTTAGCCTCTCCACAGGATATGCTGCTCCTTCCCGGTTGCTAGGTCTCGCTTGAACCGGTGGGGGGAGGTGGTCTGTGGGGGGTATAGACCTCGTCTGTTGGTCAAGTTCAGGGTTGTTTACTCGGCTAGGGGATGCCGCCCTGGAGGTGTGTCTAGACGAGTTCCTGGAGCCTCTGGCGGAGGGAGAGGGTGTTGTCCGTCTGATCAGCTGTTCTATTAGTTGCGCTTGCTGTCTGTCGCGCTCTGCGTCCCGTAGAGCACCAGCAGCTGCTCGCTGGCTGTCTGCTCGGTCTCGGGCCACATTCTCTTCCATCTGAATGCGTCTTATTTCCAGGCGTATGTGCTCTTCTTCGCTCCGTTGCTGTAGCTGCAATCGATCGCGTTCACCCTGGAGTCTATCGCGTTCAGTAGAGGCTTTCAGGCTGACGAGGAATGCCTGCTGTAGGGTCCTCTCTGCCTCGCTGGGAGAAGGCGGTTGTATAGGGGAGCCTTCCCTCGGGGTACTCCTTGCGGAGCCTTGGAGCTCTATCTCCACGGTGCTCTCCCCGTCTTCTTCCGTGCCGAGTTCTCTCTCGGTAGCGTTGTATTCCTCCCGGGACTCAACGGGGACTACTTCTTCAGTACTGGCGGGGTGTGAAGTCATGTCTGGTTCCCACTGGTCCCCACCGTGAACTTGGTCAGTTACATTAGAGCCCGTAGGGGCCTCTATGGTCGGGGTAGTCTGGGCGTTGGGGTTAGACATACTTTTACTTTCTAGTTTTACCGCGTTTACTGTTAGTAGAAGACTAGGTTGTTGACTGACAGCGTAAGCCTCTAAGTACTGAGGGAGCCGTCGTTCGCGCTGCGGGCGTTGGTTAGGAGGATCGTTTCGTGGAGTGTTCATCATAGGCCATTTCAATATTAATAACACTATATTAATATTACACTAATTACCATCCGGCTCGAAGGACCAATTGTAACTGAGGGGTACAATTCCCTGACTGTATTACTAGATATGATACTTACTACCACTACCTTTGTACTTAATATTCGGCCACCCAGTACACGGCATAAATATATTATCATGAACACTCTCACGTAGATGAAACGGATCCAACACAAATGTACGAATTAGAAACAGGTCTTTATTTCCTACACAGCGATGGTGTGTAGAATAAGCACTTAATCACTTAATTACATTTATGAATTGAAATAGTATGCACTTTTATGGCAAGGAGTATTCGTCGGTATATCAATAGATAATGTCCAATCTCTGAAGGCGCAGGTGGTAAATATACGACCTGGAATAGTTAAGGAATAACAGCAATGATACTTTAATGATTATAGGCTGGATACACTAGAGGGGGTTAATCCGGTCGCTTGTAAGCCGACAGGAGTAGGAGGGGGGGGGGTAGAATCCAGCTGCCTCGTCCGGCCAAGGGTATCCCAGGTGAACCCACTGTAGTGCCGTTCAATGCGCCGGCGATCCTTGGACCACAGATGAAAGCAGGTGGACTCTTTGTGGGCCGGCTCTCTCCGGTCCACGGGGGAGAGATGTGGAGAGACCTCGTCTTGCAGAGCGTCTCCTCACCTTGCGTCCTCTCCAGGGGGGGGGGTTCCAACACACGGTAGTGTCGGGGGTCTTTATCCATAGAATAATCAAAGTATCCAAAGCATAATCCGTGCCTGGGAAGGCGGGCTGTCGTCGGTAGAATAATCCGGTATACAGGTCCACTCGCTCGTCGGCTCTGGGGCTCCTCGGGTGCAGCTTCACATAGGGTCAACCACCCTGGGTAAGCAGCCAGTTCTCTGCCCGAAACGATGGGGTACTGACTACGGTAGTATTCTCACCGCACGAAGCACTATATATTAACAGACTATTATTAGCTTAATAGACTACGTCCAACTCGACGATATAGTGCCAAATATGACTATTCAAATATTAATATACACGATGTCTCAATACCGATGGTAGGCCGAACTTGGCCTTACTCCCACACGTGGCATCGCGGGGAGGCTTTACGTCTGTGACTCTATTGGAGGGTAAGAAACTGGACTGAAAAGAAAGTCCTACTTTAGTAGCGCAGTATATATACGCACTATGAACAAATAGTCCCATTAGTGGTGCGGTAGCCAAATTCCTACGCGGAACTAGGACTTGTTCGTACATGTCGAGCGGTACGTTTGAACTGGGTCTGAGGGGTATGGCAGCCTGGCACCAAGGTCTCGACCAATAGTAGAATGGAGACTATTATGGGATGTTCAGTAGGCTAGAATGGATATTCAATGCATATTGTACAAGGAATATACAAGGGATATCAGGGAATATTAGAGAATATACAAATACAATTAAATATATATATATAAATAAATATATATATTCGGTTTAATCTGGCCCTTCACAACAAGTTCCTTTAGATTTGTATTTTGTATGCTTGTATCAATGTTTGTTGTCTTGAGTTGTCTGTCTGAGACCAAGGACCACAATGTAAACAAGTCCTCAGACTTTATCCTGTTTTTATCCTTGATGTTGTTTGCCTGAGATGCATATATTTTTTGTATCATGTACTCTACAAGTACAAACATCAAATAAAGCAATCAATCAAATAAAAAAATAAAGGGTCTTGGTTTGCCTCCAAGTGAACTCTGGAGCAGTTTGTTTGAGGTTTGAATGCAAACCGAACCAAAATCAGGAATAGAAGACCTGGACAATTATGAGTGTAATGAAGCTGATCGGGAACGTTTTGTCATCATCATGAATGGACAACAAGATGAGGCAAAAAGCGAGCATAACAAATCAATTGAAACACGTACAACTAGATTGACGAAGGTTGGAGATCAAGGTTTTAAACTCTGCAACAAAGGACACAGTGATGAGTGTCGTAGCTGTCATTAGTAATGTGGGCAGAGTGGTAAACAAAGAGTCCATGGATTTAATCATGCCGCAGCATGCCTATAAATTACATGTTCGGTCTGTACGTACAAATCCAAACTAGGTCGTACCCCTTTTTTCGCTGTCAAAATGAATCTCCTCGACTTGGTAATCAACAAACAGAGCACGCCTGTGTGTTCTAGCACTCTAAGCAAGTGGTCACGTCGGACCCCCCCCACCCCCGGCAACTGGCACAGAGCGTCTAACATCTGTCTACGCTGTAATCACACGACGCAGGGCAGTTGCCACTGGGGAACGTTCGAAGCACAAGTTAGCCTTGAGTTACTGTATACTGAGAGGGGTTCCCTTCTCAGATGATTGGCCGATTAGGTCATAGCCGTGCTCACTGGCGGGAAGCGAAGAGTACCACCCAGCTGCTCCCTCTAGTCGAGTGTCGAGTGTCGGTTGCCAGGACTGGGTCTCCCGCTGACAAAGTGCTAACTTTCACTGACCTCATAAACAGCCGTCTGGGTCGGCTAGGCGGGGTCAAAGGTCGGGCTTTCCCCCCCTCTCTATCCATAGCAACCGATGAGCACAAACAAACACGTACTGTACCGAGGCGGGGGGTGTCAGTTACAGGGACGTGGTCCCATGGAGTGAGACAGAGAGGGTTTTCACAGAGGGAGACAATTGAACTGACAATTAACAACTTGTTGATTCATAGAGCATACAGATAATGGATACAGTATTAACAACTTGTTGATTCATAGAGCATACAGATAATGGATACAGTATTTGCAACGTGTTAATTCATAGAGCATACAGCTATGGATAGGGTGACCAAATACATATGATCCAAATGCAGGACAGCGTGTCGATTTTGCGGGACATTTGTTGAAATTGCGGGACAGTAATGAATATGTATACAATAATCATGTTTACATAATGTATTCATTTTGATCAAAATATAAGCATTTAATGTATTAAAAACACAATAGTGTTGTGTATTAATTGCTTATTATACTCATAATCACTGTATAGAAGAATACCACAATCCAACATGCTGTTAAATTACCTACCGACTCCTAGAGGTTATATGGCTATATAGAGTTAAGATACATGAACCCTGTGATCTATCTTGTAATGTGATACTGAAGTGCATACATGTATTCAGGGCTTGACATTAACTTTTTGGCTCACTAGCCACTGTGGCTAGTGGTTTTCCAAAGTCACTAGCCACTCAGCATTTTCACCAGCCAAAAATTCCAGCACTCGCGCCCCCACCCAAAAAGTAATAAATATAGGTCATTGGACAATGTAACTGCAAGCATTTGTTTGGACAGAAACATCTAAAATAACATCTAATCCAAAATGTCAGTAGTGTGGTGTGTGCTAAAATAATATCTAATCCAAAGTGTCAGTAGTGTGGTGTGTGATAAAATAACATCTAATCCAATAACATCTGTCCCCACCCGAACATCCCACCCGCACAAGTACAAACTTAATTAATTAAATTGTAGAGCACTGTGATATAAAGTGTTACCAATATTTGCTTCGATGTCTAGTCCTCTATTCAGTGTGTGTGTGTGTGTGTGTGTGTGTGTGTGTGTGTGTGTGTGTGTGTGTGTGTGAGAGAGAGAGAGAGAGAGAGAGAGAGAGAGAGAGAGAGAGAGAGAGAGAGAGAGAGAGAGAGAGAGAGAGAGAGAGAGAGAGAGAGAGAGAGAGAGAGAGAGAGAGAGAGAGAGAGAGAGAGAGAGAGAGAGAGATCTGGGGCAGCTGTCCATGGTGCTGAATATTTGCGACTGGGCTGTGTTAGTCTGGAGCCCTTATGCTTCTTAATGTTAAATGAATGTGGCTAGCTAACAAACACCGTAATATTATTTTAATAATACACGTTACATAATACATGTTAGTTTGTCTAATACTTACTCGCACATCCACAAATAGTTGGTGAAGGGTCTTCCTTTCTTCCCGATTGTGTGAATGTTGCGGAACAGCAGCTTCAACTTGTCCATCTGAGCTGATTTCATTGAGACCAGGGATCTGACCGCAACACTCTCCTCTAACAGACCAGTCTTCGCCCGCTTGGTAGCTAGAGTATGTATGTGGCCGTTTGATATTTCATGATCCTTTACCGTTTCTAATTTTAAATTGGTTGTGCCAATAACAAACAACAAGCTTTTGGACTTGTCAGTGCCAGACGCAGGGTATGGGGTAGACCTCGCATACAGTCACGTCATCCCCCAATAACCAATAACCAATAGCCAATAATATAGGCTATGTTACATAACGCTACGTATGTAGTACTTGTGGTGCGTGCATTAGTGCATGTTTTGGGGATTAATGAGAGGACAAAAACAATAATTATTAATAATAATAAAAATTATAAAAAATTGCGGGACACTTATTGAAATGCGGGACAATATTCTTCTCTTGCAGCATGCGGGACAGAGGGCTGAAATGCGGGACTGTCCCGCACAAATCGGGACATTTGGTCACCCTAGCTATGGATACAGTATTAACAACTTGTTAATTCATAGAGCATACAGCTAATGGATACAGTATTAACAACTTGTTTAATTCATTACATTTACATTTAGTCATTTAACTGACGCTTTTATCCAAAGCGACTTACAAGTTCTGTACGACAAGTCATCAGAAAGGGTACAACTCTATCAGCTGAGTAACAATGTTCATCAATGTGTTGCGTGTTACATTGTAGGTTAGTTTATTAGGACAAGTGCATGACAGTAAGGTTAGTTAGGGTTAGAGTTCTTTAAAAAATTTATATTATTATTTCAGATAATGGTTGAAGAAGTGCATCTTAAGTCGACGGCGGAAGATTGGACGGGTTTCGGCTGTGGGTAGTTCATTCCACCATTGTGGGGCAAGGACTGAGAATAGGCGGCATCTCTTTGATGACCCTCCCGGGGCTTGGATAGGAGTAGGTCTGAGGCGGCCAGAAGATGCAGAGCGTAGGGGTCTTGAGGGTGTGTAGTTAGAGACCATTGACCGGAGGTAGGCGGGAGCGGTTCCCTTTGCCGCACGGTATGCTAGGTCGAGGGCCTTGAAGCGGATACGTGCAGCAATGGGGAGCCAGTGCAGATCCCTAAGAAGTGGGGTGGCATGGGCCGACTTCGGTAGGTTTGAGATCAGGTGGGCTGCTGCGTTCTGAATGAGTTGAAGAGGCTTGATGGCAGTGGTCGGGAGGCCAGCGAGCAGTGCGTTGCAGTAGTCGAGGCGGGAGATGACTGTTGATTGGACGAGGAGTTGGGTTCTTTTGTCAGGAAGGGGCGGATCCTTCTGACGTTGCTCAGGAGGAATCTGCAGGTTCTGGTTGTCGCTGCGATGTGAGCAGAGAAGTTCAACTGGTCGTCGAGGACAACACCAAGGTTCTTGGCGGTCGGGGACGCAGCCACAGCTGCATTCTCGACTGTGATGGAAAGGTCGGTCAGGGGGGAGGATTTGGCCGGCACGTGGAGCAATTCTGTTTTGCTTAGGTTCAGTTTGAGGCGGTTGGTCGTCATCCAGGCGGAGATGTCGGACAGACAGGCCGATATCCGCTCAGAGACGTGGATATCTGAGGGAGAGAAGGAGAGGAAGAGTTGAGTATCATCGGCATAACAATGATAGGAGAAGCCATGAGACGTGATAATGTTACCCAGTGATTTAGTGTAGAGCAGGGGTCTCAAACTCAATTTACCTGGGGGCCGCTGGAGGTAGAGTCTGGGTGAGGCTGGGCCGCATCAAATATTCCACAAAAAAAGGGTTTCAAGTATTCAAAAAAAAAGTACAACTGATCCAATCTTCTAAATCTTTAGCAAAAACATTTCAGAACATGACCAGTTCTTCAGAACATGAATGGTTCTTCAAAACATAGGCTTCTCAGTGGTGTCAGTGGACTCATCCACAGCTATGGAAATGCACTGTGCATTTTTTTTTCTATCACAAAGCTGTTTAATCAAATCACCAGCCAGTATTTCAGTTATTCTGGTTGCTGTGCGATCTGAGGGGGATTTTTTGTTTGCCTTCAAACATGGTCTCCATCACTCAGTCATACATTATTTTCAAATTGCCACGCTTCACAAGAGCTACCGTTTCTTGGCATTTAGTCACATTGGTTTGGTGGTGGGACTCAGGATGAACGCATATTTTTCAGTCCATTCACCTTTGAATTGCAGTCGACTTTTCTTTTACTGACCATCTTTGAAAATGCCATATTTTTCTGCTGGCTGCCTGCTGGCGAAACTAGGCCACTAGTAGCTACATTTATCTCACGGAGATAAAACTGGGAGCGAGTTTACTGTAGATGCGCTGTCAACTGACTCGGACTGAAAGAGAGAGACGACTTGCATTCCGTGAAGACCCGCCCTACTCCCCTACTCTGCATCTGATTCGCAGACTGTGGGTGAGGGGGGAAAACGCTGACGGGATGCTGAATGTGATTGGACCAGACCCGTACACAGACACAGACAGTGGCAGTGCAGCCGGACATGCAGAGCACTGCTCGCAGTCAGAGGAGATAGCGAGGATGCATTTGCCTTCCACTTTACTTGATATCACGCCGGAATCATGTTTCAACCAAGTCACTAACATAACGTTGCTGTCATGAGCCTGCGCTATGGTAGCCTACAAGTGATAAAATAAATAAAACTTCCAACTCTCACGCAACAACTCGGCAAACAGTTGCGCGCGGGCCGCATTAACACTAAACTTTGATGTCAAGTAGGTGGCCGCAAAATATCATCCCTCGGGCCGCCTGGTGTAGAGGGAGAAGAGAAGGGGTCCTAGGGCCGAGCCCTGGGGGACACCCGTCCGCAGGGGGCGGGTGGCAGACAGGGTCCCTCTCCATGACACTTGGTAGGAGCGGTCATTGAGGTATGATGTCAGCCATGTCAGCGCAGAGCCAGCCACTCCCATTCCTGCGAGGGCTGCGAGGAGGATCTGATGGTTGACTGTGTCGAAGGCTGCAGATAGATCTAGGAAAATCAGGACAGAGGCGAGGCCTTTCGCTTTTGCTAAGTGAAGTGCCTCTGTGACCGCAATGAGGGCCGTTTCTGTGGAGTGGCCAGTCTGGAAGCCAGACTGATTAGGGTCTAGGAGGTCATTCTGTAAGAGATAAGCAGTAAGTTGGTTGGATACAGCACGTTCAAGTGTTTTAGAAAGGAAGGAGAGAAGAGTGACAGGACGATAGTTGCCTATGACGGTGGGGTTCAGGGTTGGTTTTTTTATGAGTGGCGTGACTCTGGCTTGTTTTAGGGAGGTGGGGACCACCCCCGAGTTGAGTGAGGAGTTGATGGTTGCAGTTAGGAATGGGAGGATGACCGGTGCTATGGTCTGGAGGAGTGGGGAGGGTAGCTGGTCCAGCTGGCATGTAGTCGGACGGTTCGACGTTACCAGTGTCAGGGTCTCGGCTTCTGTAATGGGAGAGAAAGATGACAGAGTGAAGGATGAGGTTCTCGATTCAATATTTGGAATGGGTGGGGGTTGGGAGAAGGCGCTGCTTATGTTCTCCACTTTTTCCTCAAAGAAGATTGCGAAGTCTTCGGCAGAGAAAAAGTCAAGTCAAGTCAAGTCAAGAGTTTTATTTGTCACGGCATACAAGTATACAATGAAATGCGGGTGGTCTTGCCCGCAACGATGTGCATAATACAATAGTAATATATAATATAATCCAATAGAACGACATTGTGCAATAAAACAAGTAAACAGAGCAGGGCATATCGGTATATGTACATGAGTTATTTACAGAGCATGGTAGGACATGCTAGGTCCTGTGGTAGTGCAATACACTGTTAGCTACGGATGAGGCACTGGATCTTTATGTACATGCTATATTATACAATCTCAAGTTATACTATACTATTCTTAAAGTGACCTTTCCTTTTGTAAAGTGACCATAAGTGTGAGCGTGTGCAGCATGAGTGTGTGTTTGCTCATGTTAAAGTGGCTGCTAGTGTGTGAGCGTGTACAGTGTGTGTGTCGTGTGTGTGCTCATGTGTGCTTGTGTGTGGAGAGTTCAGTGTTCAAGGCTCTGATGGCCTGGCGGAAGAAGCTGAGCCGAAGTCTCTCTGTCCTAGTAGCTGGTGTTCGCAGGCGTCTGCCTGACCTCAGCAGCATGAACAGGCTGTTGTTGGGGTGGTGAGGGTCTTTCATTATTCTGCAGGCTCTGGATTTGCACCTCTTGTTGTATAGAACCTGCAGGGGTGGTAGTGCAATAGCCGTGTAGGGCCTTCTTGTCCTGTGCCGTGCTGTTTCCATACCAGGCAGTGATGTTTCCAGTCAAGATGCTCTCTACAGCTCCGGAGTAGAAGGACTGGAGTATCTTCCCAGATACTCTGAACTTCCTTAACTGTCTCAGGTGGTAGAGGCGCTGCTTCGCCTTTTTTACGACTGAGTCTACAGTATGTGTGTTGTCCATGTCAGATCCTCTGAGATGTGAACCCCCAGGTACTTAAAGCTGCTCACCCTGTCCACGGTAGCCCTGTTTATCCTCAATGGTGTGTGTGTCTCCTGCTGTCCTCTCCTATAATCCACGATCAGTTCCTTGGTTTTACCAATGTTCAGGAGCAGGCTGTTGTCCTGGCACCAGCGTTCCAGTACCTCAACCTCCTCCCGGTAGGCCTTCTCGTCGTTGTCCGAGATCAGCCCCACCACCACTGTGTCGTCCGCAAACTTCACTATGGAGTTGGAGCTGAACTTGGCCACACAGTCATGTGTGTATAGTGAGTACAGCAGGGGGCTCAGAACACAGCCCTGGGGGGACCCGATGCTCAGGGTGATGGTGTTGGAGGTCTGACCCCCCACCCTGACCGCCTGGGGCCTTTCACTCAGAAAGTCCAGTATCCAGGCGCTCAGAGCGGAGCTCAGACCCAGCTCGATCAGCTTGTCCACCAGTCTGGTGGGGACTATGGTGTTGAAGGCTGAGCTGTAGTCAATGAACAACAGTCTCACATAGCCCCCCTTCTGGCGGTCCAGGTGAGAGAGTGTGCTGTGCAGTACTTGGGAGACCGCATCATCAGTGGACCTGTTTGGCCTGTATGCAAATTGCATAGGGTCCATATCACTGGGCAGGGAGGCACAAATGTGATCCTTGACCAGCCTCTCAAAACATTTCATGGCCACAGAGGTGAGTGCCACCGGTCTGTAGTCATTGAGACCTGTTGGGGAGGATTTCTTTGGTACCGGGATAATGGTAGACATCATGAAGCAGGCAGGGACCAAAGATGAGGGAGGAGGGGGTGGGGGGGGGGGGAGTGAGGAGGGAGGACATGGTAGCATGCAGTTTGCGAAGATTCTTGGCAGAGGCCTCGATCCTATGGTGAAAGAAAGAAGCTTTGGCATTAGTAATGGTTTTGGAGAATGTTAACAAGAGGTTGTGATATGTGTCGATGTCAGCAGTGAGGCGTGACTTTCTATACTTCCTCTCAGCCGCTCTCAGGACCTGTCTTTGTTCTCTCACTGCATCTGTCAGAGCATTATCGATCGATTGATAGGACGCATAGCACAGGTCATTGTGATAATGTATGAATGCATGTTGTCCATTTTATATAAATGTTATGTCTGCACTTTATGCATTGTTTTTATTTGGTCAATTCTCTGCTCATTTTATGCCTGTCTATATTTATGCCAATTTTATACTCATTTTATGCTTATGTCTATTTTATCTCTACATTACTGTTGTGAAGCACTTTGGACTGCAATTCTTGTATGAAAGGTGCTATATGAATAAAGTGTATTATTATTATTATTATTATTATTATTATTATTATTATTATTATTATTATTATTATTATTATTATTATTATTATTATTATTATTATTATTATTATTATTATTATTATTATTATTATTATTATTATTATTATTATTATTATTATTATTATTATTATTATTATTATTATTATTATTATTATTATTATTATTATTATTATTATTATTATTATTATTATAAAAATGGTAAATGGTGCATTTATATAGCAACTTTTATCCAATGCACTTTACAATTGGTCCCTCATTCACCCAATCACTCACACATTCACACACCGACGGCAGAGGCGACCATGCAAGGTGCCAACCTGCTCATCGGGAGCAGTTAGGGTTAAGTGTCTTGCTCAAGGACACTTCGACATGCTGCCCGGGAGGAGTGGGAATTAAACTGGGAACCACCGGATTACCAGACGACTGCTCTACCTACCAAGCCACTGTCGCCCCTATTATTATTTAAATAAGAACGATATTCCATTTGTTCCATCCAGTTTAATAAAGAAGGAAACAATATACAAATAAGTCTCGGACGACTGCAGGTGTATTTACAAGTAGCGTCTCAACTTCCTGTTCCGGTCGCTGCGCTACTGTGCAGGACCGTCTGTTATAGAGGCGCTGTCTAGATATTCTCTATCTCCCCCAGAGTCTTTAACATACTGTGTAAAGGCTGAGAAATAATAATAAACAAACACACAAAAACGTGGACAAATACCTGTATAACCCACACCCAGGCTATGTGACTATAAATCATGTGTCCATTATGTGACTAGCCCATGGAATAGTCCCTGTGCCAGGCAGGCACTCTGGTCGCCCTGGTGGATCGGCGTAAGTCCGCCCTAGGTGCAGGGGACGACACAGTGGGCCCCGGTGGGGGATCGGCTCCCGGGTCCAAAGGGGCCGGTGGTGACGCCTGAAGGACCGTGTGCGAAGCAGGCGGCGTCCCGCGCCGGGGTTGGCTCGCCAACGTGAGTACCGGTGGCGATGTGGGGGACACAAGGTCGCAGTTGGGGTCAGGCAGACGTGGTGTGACAACGAGTGCTGGTGGTACGGTGACACGGGTCGCCAGGTCGTCGTAAATTGATCGAGGAGGTGGAAGGTTGTTGCGAACAGGGCTGAACCTGCGCAGGAACCTCCTGTTCCGAAGTGTGACTCTGCCCGAGCCGTCGACCTTGACCACGTATTGGTCATGCTGGCGTACCTCCACAACACTGCCAGTCCTGTCCCATTTGTTGGGGTAGGGCCCTGTCTGGTTCTGTACACGGACCATGTCCCCTACCATGAGTGGCGGGAGGCGTTTTGTGTGCTCTGCCCAGGCATCCGCTGTGCGGATGTGGCGTTTGCGGAGAGCCTCCTCCCTTGCCGTCAGTGTCTCACGCCAGGTCTCGTGTGGTCTGTACTTCCCAGGTACAACCGGGATGAAGTCACGTATCGGGCGGCCGAAGACACACATTGCCGGAGATATTTTCGTGTCAGGGTCAGGTGTGTTACGATATTGCAGGATCGCTCTCTGCACAGCATCTGTGTCAAGCTCCCCCTTTGGGCCGGTGTTGTCAGTGATAAGGCGTTTCATTGTCTTTACCCCAATCTCAGCGCGGCAGTTGCTGTGGGGGAAGGCCACAGATGAGAGGCGGTGGTGTACGCCCCATCTGTATAGAAATGACCTGGTCTCGGTGGAGGTGAACTCTGGGCCCCCGTCTGATGTGAGCTCTTCTGGCGTCCCGTACGTCACGAAGGCCCGACGTAGGTGATTTATGAGGCCGGCGGCGCCCCCCGTCGCCTTCGAGATGATCGGCCAGTTTGAGTACCGGTCCACCGTCACGAGGTAGTGCACGCCCCTGTGCATGAAGAAGTCCGAACACACCGCCTGAAAAGGGTAAACAACTGGGATCGGCGGGGTTGGCGGCGCTCCAGGCTGTGAAGGTGCCATCCGGTGGCAGTGCTCGCAGTTCCTCCGAGTGGCGCTGATGTCAGCCGACATGCCTGGCCAGAACACAGAGGATTCTGCGCGGGCGGTCATCATCGATACGCCCTGGTGGGCAGCGTGTAGGGCGCTCAGCACTTCTCTGCGGAGAGAGAGTGGTATAATCACCCTGTCCTTGTACAAGACCACCCCATCAGTTGATGTGATGTTCTCACGGTACTGGTGGAAGTCACGGATCGTCGTCGGCATCTCGAATTTTGAGTCGGGGATGCCGTCCGTCGCCATTTCCTCCAGGGTGCGCATCTCACCATCGCTGCTGGTGGCCTCCCTGACACGATCCCATGTCACTGACCGCAATGATTCAAGGCCTGCAGCACACCATGCCAGGTCATCCTCCTCAGTGTCGTCGTCATTCCCTGGCTCGGTCTGGCGTAGGAAGGACAGTACATCAGTGTGCGTACTGGGTGGGAGGTGGGCGTTGTCATCTGGAAGGTCCATAAGTGATGGCCGTGTGGTGCCAACCGGCCTACGTGACATGGCGTCCGCCGCCTTGTTCCTCATGCCCGGGACATGCACGATGCGGAAACGATAACGCAAGGTCTTCTCCTTGAGGTTCCGTAGGCGTGGGTTTGGTATGTCATCGAGCGCCCTGTCTGCAAGGAGTCTCAGCAGCGGCTTATGGTCTACAGCTACAATCAAGTCCTCGCATCCCAACACAAAGTAGCGTGCCTTGTCCAATGCGTCCGCGACCGCAAGAGCCTCGCCCTCTATGGGCGCGTACCTGGACTCCGCCGCATGCGTGAATCTGCTGCCAACCAGGGTTATCTTCCACCCATCAGTGCAGCAGAAGGGTCTGACTGGCATACATCGGCAATGTTTCTGGAATAACCAGAATCCAATGCCCTCCTTTGACCAGTCCGTGGCGATACATGTTGGCCTGGTTTTGTCAAAAATGCGGACACCACGCTCAATTTCTTCGATGATCACATCCTTTGACTCACGGAATATGTCTTCCAACTCCGCGGACCACTCGAAGCGTTCTCCACTCTTCAGGAGCTTCCGGAATGGCTGCATACGCTTGGCCATACTGAAGGCGTAGGCCACCTGGTTGACCAGCCCAAACCACGACCTGATGTCCGTGACATTACGTGGTTGTGGGAAGTCGTGTATCGCCTCCAGGTAGCGACTGCACGGTCGCACATCAGTCATGGTGATTGTAAAGCCAGCGAAGTCCACCGTGGGTGCGCTAAAAATGAACTTCTCCGGGTTGAGGACTATTCCATTCCGGCCGCATATGTCCAGCCACTGGACCGCCTGGAAGTAGCTCTCCTCAATCGTATCTGACCATAGTAGCGTGTCGTCTATGCACTTAGTTTTGTTGCCTATGTCCGCGACAACCTCGTCATACCGTCGCGAGTAACCGTCCCCCGATGCCATGTACCCCTGCGGGGCCGACAGGTACCGGTAGCGGCCCCATGGGGTTATGAACGTCGTCTTGTGGCGATCGTCCTTGTGTAATGGGACGCTGTGGTAACCATTCCAGGCATCGAACACAGTCTTGAGTTTCCCGTTAGGCACACATCTCGCTTGGTGGAATGGAGATTGGGTGTGGTGGGTCTCGCGGAGTGCATACTTGTTCAGGGCCTGGAAGTCGACAGTGCGTCGCAGTTTGCCTGTCTTCTTCGCGCAGATCACCATGCGATGACACCACGTCACCGGTGTACCGATTGGTACTTCCTCCAACACGCCGAGGCGGACGTCCTGGTCGAGGCCTGCCTTTACCTCCTCTTGCCAGTGTAGGGCCACAGGGATGGGGGTGTGACAGGCAACCGGTGTCGCATCCTCATTAAGCATGAGGCGGAGTGGTGGGCCGGTCATTTTCGGTAATGTCTGGTGGGGGCATGTGTTAAATGTGCTCTGAGCGTACAGTTCTAACAAGTGTCTCCGTAACGCCTTCCTGTTAGCCTCGATCGCCAACATGGGGAGTGTGGTTGGCCTGGTCGGCGGCTCCGCACGCCGCGGGCAGTCACATACTTCTGATGTCGCCAGATTCACCTCCCCGAGTGTTGGGAACTGGGCGGAGATCATTCCCAGGTCCACGCAGGCTGCGCGGGAGAGAAATATGCGGTCTGAGGTGTCCGTCACATACGCGATTTGGCGTGTCTCCAACCTTCGAGCGTCACCACTGTTGCCGGCGAATCTGACCACCGCAGCTCCGAGGATCCGAATTCCCTTATTGTTCGCAGCTTTCATGGTCATGGATACGGGGATGAGGTCCTCTGCGCTTAGGCCCATTTGTTGAGCGACTTTAATGCCGATCAGGCAGCTTTGGCATCCCGTATCGGCCATAGCAGGCAGGGATACTGCACGGGTGCGTTTTAGGAGGTCAAAACCCAGAGCCTTGTAATCCTCGTGCTCGGTGGTGAGAGTGAGGTTGACGTATGGCTGCGGGCTGGACGCACGCTTCATCCACTTGTCGCACATATCATCGTACAGGTGGTGAGCGAGGGGAAGCGTGCGTAACTCGCCATCTGTGCTGATTGTGCATAGCTCAACGAATGCTGCTGTCTGCTCGTCACACGTCCAGTCTGTCTCTCCGGGTGGGGGCCTAGTCGATCGGCCACCCAGGCAGGCCCTCTCGAGGTGATTCCGGCGGCCACACTTCCGACACTCCGTATGCTGGGCACTCGGCACGTCTGGCGTGCCACTGGGGTGTTTTGCCGTGGCCCACCTCGCCGCAGTGGATGCATACCCCTTCGGGCTTAGCCTTTGGTTTCTCTAGCCTGGCTCCTCCTCTGGCGCGGGTGTCCTGTTGTCTCACCCGCCTGTACGAACTGCTGACCGTGTCCGCACTCTGAGGGTCAAGCAGGCGCGATGCAGAGCGCTTTCCAGACTCCTTAGCCTCGATATACTCGATCATGTCCTTTAGTGGCATGTTCTGGTTCTTCTCACCGAGCAGGTCGAGCTGTATTTCCGAATCTGCAATGCCACGGGCAATCACGTCACGTAGGATCTCTTCCGTGAAGTCGTTGACTTGGTCGCACCCTGTCCTAGTGCATTTCATCTGGTACTTGCACGTGTCCGCCTGCCCCTTGATGCGGGCGTGGAACGACCGGATGGGCTCTTCATAACCCTGCCGCATGTTAGACAGGGCTGCCCGAGCTACCATGGTGTTCTCTGCGCGAACGGCGAGTGCCTTCATGGCAGCGAGGACGTCCTCCTCGTCGTTGCCCGCTAGGCTCCTGCCTGCCGCGCGTGTGAGGTCCTTCCTCAGATCCTCCTCGCAGCACTCCAGTAGCTGTGAAACTATGTCGGGCCCGACCAGCTTGGTGCCTGTTTTATACTCACCCCAGCGGGTTACGAAGTATGACCAGGCCTCGCCCGTTCCGGCCAGTGCTATGGAGGGACGCTTTAGCTTCTCCATTTTAGCATTTGCGCCCGGCGCCCAGGGGGCTGCGCCTGCGACATGTATAGTGGCGTGTACACTTAACATGGCCGCCACCACGGCCGCCGCTACATGCTCAGCTACATAGTCACAATCCTCAATAGGGCACTCTGCATTTATAAGCACCATTGTCAGTTATTTGGATGAATAATTAATAGCTTGCTTCCAATGTATAAAAATTACTTCAGACTACAGCTGTAGCTCCAAAAAAATAATCCCTTTTGGCATCTTCCGTTGGAACTAATAATAAAAGTCCACTATAATCCAATGAAAGCAAAAAAAAATCCATACCAATTGTCGACGTTAACAGTGTCCTGGTCCTTTAAGTCGACAAGGTGCCGTGTTGTTTGCCGACGGCTCCGTCGACTATCCGACTTTCTCCGGTCTGTTTGCGCACCTCGTCGTCCTCCTCTGATCCACAGTCCACTGATCATATCCGTTGGACTACATCCAGATATTTGTATATAAATAAGAACGATATTCCATTTGTTCCATCCAGTTTAATAAAGAAGGAAACAATATACAAATAAGTCTCGGACGACTGCAGGTGTATTTACAAGTAGCGTCTCAACTTCCATTATTATTATTATTATTATTATTATTATTATTATTATTATTATTATTATTATTATTATTATTATTATTATTATTATTATTATTATTATTATTATTATTATTATTATTATTATTATTATTATTATTATTATTATTATTATTATTATTATTATTATTATTATTATTATTATTATTATTATTATTATTATTATTATTATTATTATTATTATTATAACAGTCTTTCATCATGCCATGCTTTGTCCCATATTATTATTATTATTATTATTATTATTATTATTATTATTATTATTATTATTATTATTATTATTATTATTATTATTATTATAACAGTCTTTCATCATGCCATGCTTTGTCCCATCCCTGAGCACAGAGTGACAGTTACCATCTTCCTGGACTTTTACTTTTAAAACAACATTGTCAATATACACTTAGGGGCCAGTTAGACTAGTGTTTTTGTGGTCGTTTTTTGAATAAGTTTGAATACGTTTCATGTCCCTTTTACACAGAAATGCGTTTTTTGGCGGATACGCTGAAAACGCTAAATTGTGTTTTCCGTTTTTGAGCAGCGCCAAAACTCGCCGACAACAGTCGTGTAGCCTTCACGGAGCCGTTGTTGCGAAAACGCCCATGCGCAGTAGATACCATCTGCGTGCCCTTCCGGTGACAGCAGAGCTGTCCCAAATAGCTGCAGCTACCATGTGTTGTCAAGTTATTGTTATAAGGACCCCAGTCCAAGCTACAACAGTCTGCATTCCCTTAACAATTGTTTGTATTGAGCCGTATTGTATTGTACCCATATGCAATATGTTAAATAAAGTTTACATCCATTCATTCTGCTAGCATTACCGATTGGTTGGCTAACATGAGCTAGCGTTAGCTATCAGACCCTGTTAGCTCAAAGCTCCTCTTTCAACTTAACAAGCATTAAACAAAATGGCCCAGTCATCTATTCACCTTTGTTTAATACACACAGCGTTGTCTCTAATGTTATCTAACTACTGATAGCTCCCGATATCATCAGTTTGGTGCTGGCTAACTAGCGTGAGCTAACGTTAGCTTCTAGCCACAATGCTATACTGTTATAATGGCATTTTCCCTTGACGTTAGCATGCAGCTAATAATGTAGCTACCGATCTTTTTTTAGACTAAACTATCCGCTCTTGGTGGTCACTTGTGTTGATGTTAGTTTTGTTTCATCAACAAATGACAGGCAGAACACACAGTGAATGTATCCGTTTTGTTTATTGCACTTTTATTAGACTTTGCTGAAAAAGAATTGCTGCATTGGGTAAATAGGCAAAAGATGGTGGCGGCGCCCGCCTTGTTGACATATTCTTTGCAGGAAGTGTATTGGCACATTCAAGTTCTGATTGGTTGAAATTGCCTTCATGTTCGCCACCTACTGCCACCTACTGCTTTGGCAGTGTACTACATCACTGTGCTCAGGTGACAAAAACGAAAGTGTGACTGTGTCCTGCTACGTTGCGGCGAAAACTCATCTGACAATGAAACGAAAACGAAACTAAGGTGTAACCGGCGCCTTAATGTAGATCTCTGTATTTTTTACTGTATATTTATATTAGAATGTACTGTACATACATTACATAGGAAATGTTAATCCCGGACCGTATTTTATTTGATTTTATTATTATTATTTTATTCTTAGGCTTATTTTATTCTTTATTCTTAGTCAATTTCTTGTTATTCTTATTCGTGATTTGTTTTGTCTACCTAAAGTCAAGTCAGTGAGTTTTATTTGTCACAGCATACAAGTATACAATGAAATGCGGGTGGTCTTGCCCGCAACGATGTGCAATACAGTGGTACAACATATAATAGAATCCAATAAAAACAACATTGTGCAATAACAGGTAACAGGTAACATGGTGTGTGTTACGGACGGTGTCCTTATGTATGTATATAGAGGGAGTAATGTATCTTATGTTGTATATATAGGCATGTTTTGTTTGTTGTTGTCTTGTCTCCCTCTTGTGTCTACATATCCCACTCTCAGGTTCCCAGTTGCAGCAGCAGCTGGTCAATCAGCAACTCACCCCGGTGCAGCGGCAGCTGAGACTCGTTCTGCAATCAACATCCACTCTCCCTTCATATACCCTTTTTGTTTCAGTGTTAGTTGGCTCCCTGGTTCGTTTGGTCTGTATGTTGTGGTAACTATTCTTGGTCTGTGTGGGGGAGCTCTTTGTGTGTTCTGGTAATAGAGCTGGTGAAGGCTCTGGCACTTTGTGCTGTTAGTTTAGGAGGTGTGTTTAGTGTTGTGTATCTTTATTATATAAACTGTATCTTTAGTGTTGTATCTTTGGTGTAGAGCTGGTGGCAGAGCTCTGGTTCATTAGAATAGTTCTTTATTGGAATCCTTGTGTATTTTGGTGTTTGTAGTACATTTCTGTCTAACCTTAATCCTTTGTATATTTGTTTGTCACCCAGCCTATGGTGATTGGTTTTCTTGTTATTAATCTTTTGTTTCGCACACAGGGACATTGAGGGCATGAAGATACCCTGGGTCTACATTCTGCATCACGTAGGAGAACTACTGTTAAAGACACCAGCTTTAGAGTGAGCACCACCTCCTGTACTTTGGGGCGTCCGCGCCTGTAAAGGGGGGGGGTGGGTTTTTGTTTCCTTTTGATATTATTTGGTGCTCACTGGTAGGTCCTCTTTGCTCTCTGTGTTGCTGATCCTCATTTGTGAAATAAATATTATTATTTATTTCAATCTGTCTCTGGCGTTTTGTGTCACTGCACTCTCACCTACCCTGTCTGTGGCCTTGTGTTGCGTCTTCCCACGGGGGTACGTAACAGTGTGACATCTCGGTATCTGTACATAGTTATTTACAGAGCATATAGGACATGCTAGGTAGCTTTGGTAGTGCAATACACTGTTACTGTTTTAAAGTGGCCTTTCCTTTTGGCAATAAGTGTGGGTGAGTGCGGCATGAGTGTGTGCCCGCTCATGTTAAAGTGTTAAAGTGGCTGCTAGTGCACAGCGTGCGTGTCGTGTGTGTGCTCATGTGTGCTTGTGTGTGGATAGTTCAGTGTTCAGTGGCACTCAATGTTCATTGTTCAAGGCTCTGATGGCCTGGGGGAAGAAGCTGAGCCTAAGCCTCTCTGTCCTAGTAGCTGGGGTTCGCAGGTGTCTGCCTGACCTCAGCAGCTGGAACAGGCTGTTATTGGGGTGGTGGGGGTCTTTCATTATTCTGCAGGCTCTGGATTTGCACCTCTTGTTGTATAGAACCTGCAGGGGAGGTAGTGCAATACCCGTGGTACGCTCGGCTGAGCGCACCACTCTCTGTAGGGCCTTCTTGTCCTGTGCCGTGCTGTTTCCATACCAGGCAGTGATGTTTCCGGTCAAGATGCTCTCTACAGCTCCTGAGTAGAAGGACTGGAGTATCTTCCCCGATACTCTGAACTTCCTTAACTGTCTCAGGTGGTAGAGGCGCTGCTTTGCCTTCTTTACTACTGTGTCTATGTGTGTTGACCATGTCAGATCCTCTGAGATGTGGACCCCCAGGTACTTAAAGCTGCTCACCCTGTCCACGGTAGCCCCGTTAATCCTCAGTGGTGTGTGTGTCTCCTGCTGTCCTCTCCTATAATCCACGATCAGCTCCTTGGTTTTACCAATGTTCAGGAGCAGGCTGTTGTCCTGGCACCAGCATTCCAGTACCTCAACCTCCTCCCGGTAGGCCTTCTCGTCGTTGTCCGAGATCAGCCCCACCACCACCGTGTCGTCTGCAAACTTCAGTATGGAGTTGGAGCTGAACTTAGCCACACAATCGTGTGTGTAGAGTGAGTACAGCAGGGGGCTCAGAACACAGCCCTGGGGGGACCCGATGCTCAGGGTGATGGTGTTGGAGGTCTGACCCCCCACCCTGACTGCCTGGGGTCTTTCGCTCAGAAAGTCCAGTACCCAGGCGCTCAGGGCGGAGCTCACACCCAGCTCGATCAGCTTGTCCACCAGTCTGGTGGGGACTATGGTGTTGAACGCTGAGCTGTAGTCAATGAACAACAGTCTCACATAGCCCCCCTTCTGACGGTCAAGGTGAGAGAGGGAGCTGTGCAGTACCTGGGAGACCGCGTTGTCAGTGGACCTGTTTGTCCTGTATGCAAATTGCATAGGGTCCATATCACTGGGGAGGGAGGCACAAATGTGGTCCTTGACCAGCCTTTCGAAACATTTCATGACCACAGAGGTGAGTGCCACCGGTCTGTAGTCATTTGGGGAGGGTTTCTTCGGTACAGGGATGATGGTAGACATCTTGAAGCAGGCAGGGACCACTGACTCCGCCAGGGATTGATTAAATATGGCGGTGAACACCGGGGCTAGCTGGTTGGCACAGGACTTAAGTATGCGTCCTGTTATACCATCTGGGCCAGCAGCCTTCCTGGTGTTCACCTGCATAAATGCTCTTCTCACACTGTGTTCCGACAACGAGAGAGCGTCCCCGCCCCCCCGCGGTTGCCCCCCCCCCCCCCCCCCCCCCTCCACAACAGCCGGCGCGCCAGTGACGTCACTAGCCGGAGAGCTAGCAGCGCCACTGTCTACACCAAACCGAGCGTAGAAAGAGTTGAGCTTGTCCGCGAGGGAGGCGTCGTCGCTCCCCATTGAGGTGGCGCTGACTTTGTAGTCAGTTATTGTCTTCAGTCCCCGCCATAAGCATCTTGTGTCGTTTTGTGCCATTTGTGTCTCCAGTTTGTCAGCATATGTCCTCTTAGCAAGTTTAACAGCCTTGCGTAGAGTATAGACTGAAGCCTTATACTCCTCCATGTTTCCTGACTCTCTGCCCAGGTTGTAAGCGGTGGTACGAGAGTTCAGAGCTGCTCTAATAGTACTGTCCACCCACGGTTTCTGGTTTGGGAAAACCTGCACCTTTTTCGTGGGGACAATACCATCAGCTATTGTTGTTATATAGCTCACCACTGTGTCTGCAAGCTCGCTGACGTCACTGGCGCTGCCTTGGAACATATCCCAATCCGTGTCTGCTAACACGTCCTGGAGCGTGGCCTCTGATTCGTCAGTCCACTTCTTTGTCTCACGTGACACGACGGCGTCACGTGATCTTTGTTTGTAGGCGGGGAATAGCAAGATGGAGTCGTGATCGCTCGAGCTTGAAGACCCCATTAATGGCGGAGCTGCCACCGCCTTGTAGCCGGCTCTGAACGGGGAATAACAGTGGTCGAGTGTGTTCCTCCCTCTGGTGGAGCAGGCAATGTGCTAAAAAAAGGACGGCATTACTTTCTTCAGGTTCGCCTGGTTGAAATGTTTACTGTGAGCGATTTGTAGTGCCAAATTTCCCTCGGGATGATTAAAGTATTTCTATTCTATTTCTATTCTATTCTATTCTATTCTATTCTATTCTATTCTATTCTATTCTATTCATGGGAAACAGAGTGAATGTCCTCGCTGATGGCGGCATGCTAAGAGTCTTATTTTGCACTTATATATTAGGGGCCACATTCAAAGGCTCAGTGATATCAAAATGTCTGTTTTGCGTAGCAAGAACCTTATTATAATTGCCTCTCAAGAATGTCTTGATTGGGGTCATTCCGCCATGGGTAAGTGTAATTGTAATCATCGCTCCCCTTCTGCTTAAGCAGGGAGGCTGGTGTTCCCACCCTGCAGGAACAAGCCTTTCTTGGTGTCGGATACCAATGCTGTGTTTTAGCATGTAAACAGCATGTTTACATTTTGTAATTTAGCTGATGCTTACAAGTTCTGTACGACAATTCGAAACTGGCCCCTGTAGATGTCCTAACCCAACCCCCTCCAATGTACAGTAAATGACCTAACCCAAGAATACACGAGACCCTCCTCTTGGAACCAATTATGGTTTCGTCAATATTCCAAAGTACAGTTTTGCTTGCACAGTTGTACAGTTTACCCCACCCACCCCTCCTACCCAACCCCCTTGAACGTGGGTGCTACAGTCCTGAGTGCATAGTAGTAGAGACATATTAGCATACAGTAGGTAGTCATAGGTAAGGGAAATTATTTAGTAGCAAAGTGCATGTTAGTAAAAGACAGTATGACTTGACCTGTCGTGTTTACCATAATCACATTGCAGCCATTTTGCTCTTGTTATTGCTCAGGTTGGGATTCCTTTCCAGCCTATACAGTTCAGTGAAAGTGGGATCAGATTGGATCTCTGAATAGGTGCAGGAATCACTATCGGCTGTGAAGACGTGGTGTTCCTCTTATTTTTTTTTTAATTTATTGGTCTTTTTCCCCCTCCATTTTCCTCCGATTTTCTCCCATCCCAATGTTAGTCGTATGCCAATTCCCAGTCCCTTCCTGGTCGCTGCGCTTTACCCCCCACAGTCAGATCATTTGGGAGAGTGGAGGCTACCACGTGCTTCCTCCGACACACGTCCAGCCAATCACCGCTTCTTTTCACCTGGCAGCGCGGATTCTCATTGAGAGGGCGTAGCGTGTGGGAGGACCACACTATCCCCCTCACGTCCAATCCGCGCTTAGCAGGCGCCCCGACCGAACTGTAGGAGTCGCTGTTTACAACGACCCGGACCCACCCCGCCAGCTTCTCCCACCCTCTGATACAGCCAATTGTATCAGTGCAGACGGCCAGCCAAGCTGGTGACAACCCCGGAGCTGTGAGCTGGATTCGAACAGGCGAACCAAGCTCACAGCTCCGGGGCTGGTGACGAACGCAATCTCCGCTCGACCACCTAACCGCCTTGTGGTGTTCCTCTTATAAACTATACTTTCCTGTTGTCTTTCTGAGTCTAAAAATGACTTTTCTCTCTGAGTTCCGTATAGTAGCATAGTGACATAGGGTAGAACTGTATATTGTATAGAAAGTGTACATAGGACGCATTGCCTTTTGTATTTTATCTTTATTTTTATCATTTCTATTTTATTTTATTTTATTTCTATTCTATTTTATTATTTTATTCTATTATTATTATTTGTAATTTTTGCACAATCGAAGCGGGCATGGCCACCTTCATTTCACTATATGTCTTGTGTATGTATGTGATAAACCTCTTGAATCTTGAATCTCCTTTGACTTTGATTAAAGGGATAAACTAAACTTCATTAATCAAATGAAAGATGTGACAAATGGAGCCGATACACAAATCTCGGGGAAACCAAAAATAAACGTAATTAGCGACTGAAATCAAAATGCGTTTGTTTTCACCCAAGAACTTGGCTCATTGTGGAAAAACAAGGAAGTCATGCTGTGTTTTGTAGCCAGAAATCAGCCGGGGGGTAAATGTGATTCTCACTCAACGCCTTTGAGGTGCGAGAGCGTAGAGCGCATGGGGAGAGGAAAATACGATGAATAAATATGATCTGAGTCAAAGGCTACGTTCAGACAAAAGTGGCCCAAATCTGATTTCTTTGCTCATAATGACTCAGGTCTTGTTTTTTCACGACAGTGTCAACAACACAACTCACATGGGTGAGTGGGGGACACTGTACAACTGTACAAGCAAAACTGTACATTGGAATATTGACAGAACCATTTACTGTACATTGGAGGGGGTTGGGTTAGGACATTTACAGGGGCCAGTTTCGAATTGCAGTGTTCTTTGAGAGTGGTTTTGAAAGTGGGTAGTGATTCACATTCCTTTACAGCTTTGGGTAGGGCGTTCCACATTGATGTGGTGTAGGGGATGCAAATAGATGGTTATTCTACCATCGTAATTCTACACATAGTGGAATCATTATGAACAGGTACATGGTCCTATCACAAGCGGGGCGGGAGTTTTCAGAACCAGCCTATCAGAATGGAGTACCTGAGAGGAGTCCCACAGTGACGGGCGTGTCCAGGCATGTTGGAACAAGACGGGATGTTGAGACAAGACGTTGCCCAAGAGAGAAGCACGGAAAGATACTGTCTCTTCACGGAACTACTAGAAGTTGACGATTAAGCCAACACAACTTCTAAGAAGAAGTACCAGACATTAGAACGGACAGTATAATAACCGCGTGTGGTCGCAGTGTTATCATAACGTGAGTTTTATGCGACAAGTACCCTCGTGTCTGAAAAGAATATCATGCTAACTACGACAATGGCGGCGTTCGTTTCTGAAAAGTAACATTCGACTGAGAGCGAAAGAGGCTTCGTCAGTGCTGTGAGTTTCAAGAAATTGAATGACATTGTTGAAGAAAGGAGCAGATGAATATTCTGTGAGAGTTTGATGGACTTTTAATAAGCTAAAAGTCAGTAGCTACCGCCGAGACTTGCGGTCAGTATGTGAAGTGTTAACGTGAAATGTAGCTTCGCGCCTTGAACGGCACGCGCAGTAAATACCAGTGAGTGCGTTATTGCGGTCGTGTTCGTTGATGTTCCTATCGTATCGAGTACAGAAGATGAAAGATAACCTCAGCAAAGACTGAATTGTGCATTTGTTCCGGATTGATGCCTGCTGTCCAGGCAGTTCCAGGATTTGATGGAGACCGGCTGGTGTCCATCAACAGCTTAACACACACACACACTATCCCACACACAAACACACTGGAATACACGCACACACAAACAGACTGGAACACACACACACAAACAGAAATATATGCACATGCTCAGTGACCAAGCAGTCACACGCATTATTTAGAACATTAGAGAAAGAACGTTTCCCTGCCATCAGAAGACATTTTCCAGCGACTCAGCTCATCTTGTATGCAGTCTACAGGAGTGGTAATTGTATCAAACCTGTACCAAACCTTTTCCAGTTATAACCAACTGAGGTATTGTGTTAAAGTGATAGTTAACTGTATCAAACCCATGTCAGTTGTAGAAGACTGAATTAATACGTTAACCCTTAGTGGGTGACAGATATCCCGTTTATACCCAGAGTGAATACTCTCTCTGGGAAGTTGTAAGAGAGTTCTTGTTGTGAGGTAATTGCAACTATTATAAGTGAACTGTGATAATCATATTATGCAACTATCATAAGTGAACTGCCATACTTATATGAAACTGTTACAGGTGAACTGCTATAATATTGGGATATATTGAAATGTGCACTGTGAATCCATTTTTGAAGTAGAAATAACTATCCAGGTTATGTGTACACTGTGAATCCATTGAAGAAGTAATAATAACTATCCAGATTGGGTATTGGTTATAATGTGAGCTGAAACAGATGTTGTTGCTGTGAAAGTGTTGTTTGGGATAATTGTCCTTAAAGGAAAGAGATCCAGCGGAAGGAAGGACTAAGAGAAAGAGAGTATTTCTCTTCCTCAAAATAAATATTCATTTTGATTGACAAACTGAATCAACTTCTCAGGTGTTCTTTAAGTAATGGTTTACCTTGGAGTAGGGGCGTCTCACCTATCCTGCTAGACTTGGGGAGGGAGGGTTTATGTTTCAGCTAAAGCTGTTGAGAGTTGAGCATAATTGTACACTTCAGGTTGCCACTGTGTCAGAGTTCAACCCTGAAGCCACCTCGTCATATCTATTTATATTCATACTAACTGTAGAGTAGGGCGGGATAGTTACAAACATACTTACACACGTAGGTAGTGAGGCTAATTGTATTGGGGACGGGGACTTAGCTCCTTCGTCGTCTCGATCTTCCAAGGTAAGAACACACCATATTAACCCCTACAAGGGCGGGCATACTTACCCCCGCTACAGTGGCATAATTGCGAAACGTGTTTAGTCCCTTGTTTGAGCCGAATCTGAGTTTAACATGATTTGTGGAGCTCCCTCTGGTGTTGTGATCGTGGTATTCACTGTCCTTTGGGAAGTATTTTGACATGTACACATGGGTACCTTGGTCGTGTAGTGTATCTTGTAGACCAGGCCCATTGCAAGTTGCTGTACTCTGTCGTCTACTCTAAGCCATCCTAGGTTGTCAAAGTGGGCAGGGGTGAGGTGGGTTCTAGGAGTAAGGTCAAGCAGTAGTCTGACCAGTTTGTTTTGAGATGTTTGTAATTTAGTTTTTAGCGCCTTTGAGGTGCTTTGGTACCATGAGGTGCAAGCATAGTCGTCGGAACTGCACCACTGGTTGCTGTCATTGAGCTGTCAATTAGCTGTCACTGTTAATTGATTGGAATGTTGGTATTTGTGACTATTTATTCACTCTCTGTTCCTTTGTATTTTGTCGAGACTTCAGATATCCGTTTGTGTGGGAAGGAGCTGGTCAGATGTTGCTGAGCCACTCGCTGTGCACTTATCTTTACTATTGCTCTTTTTCTCTGTTGACACCCAGCGACTATACGTTGCTGTGTGTGCTTAATAAAAGACACCTCCAAAGAAAGAGCTTACCTATCTCCGTCTCTCCTTGTCTCCTCCACCATTGGACTCACAACTACTAACCTGCATACGTAACAATATGTGGTTCTAAATCAGATACAATACGATTTTTTGCAATGCAACCTCAGTCTGAACAGTCATGTGACTTTAATGCGACTTTTACGTCACTCTAGAATGGACGTTTGTCAAAATTTTTTACATCCATCTTTAAAAAAAATGTATTCTATTTATTTCTGGGCTTTCTGTATTTTTCACCCATATCAATTTAGTCATTATGCCAATTCCCTTCCTGTTCGTTGCACGCATTGCCCCACTGTCGGTCTGGGGAGGGTGTAGAACTACCACATGCCTCCTCCGATACATGTGGAATCGCCAGCCGCTTCTTTTCACCTGACAGCGAGGACTCTCACTGGGGGAATGTAACGCGTGCAGAGGGTCATGCTATTTCCCCCAGATCCCCTCCCTGCTGAACAGGCGCCGACTAGTAGCAGTCGCAGTTTACAACGACCAGGACACATACCCCACCGGCTTCCCACCCGCTAACACTGACCAAGCCGGAGGTACCGCTGACAGCTGGATTCGATCCCAGAGTCTCTGCGGTGGTAGGCGAGCGCTTAGTCCACTGCGCTACCCAGCCGACCCATGTCCATCTTCTTTATTCTTCATTTGCGTGTGCGGGTCAGTTCAGGAGTCAGTTCACGCTGGAATCTGATATTGGCCACATAAAAAAAAAAAAAAAAAAAAAAAAAAATCTAACCCCGACTAACCTTAATGTCATGCACTTGTCCTAATAAACTAACCTACACTGTAACACGCAACACTTTGATGAACATTGTTACTCAGCTGATAGAGTTATACCCTTCTTGCTGTCTTGTCGCACAGAACTTGTAAGTCGCTTTGGATAAAAGCGTCAGCTAAATGACTAAATGTAAATGTAAAATGTAAATTTATATAAAATGTTTTATTTTTATTTTTTATAAATGGTAACAGACAAACCCGAAATCTGATCTGAGCAATATATCTGAATTGAGCAGAATTGAGCATCAAGGCTTGCAGTGTCAAGGTCTGGTCACTTTGAGCTGGTTTTACGTGAATACAAAGAGGGCAGAGGAAGGGAAATACAGTACATAGCTTTCTACTGATTTCTGGACTCTACTGAGCTTTGTACTGTGACTTCCCAAGATGTTTGAGTTGTGCAGATGCTCAGGAGAACAGGTCACCCCCTTCAACTGGAACAAGAATTTTGAGAAAATATTATTAAATATTATTTATACTTGATTAATGTAAAAAAATTAACATTTTATACGAAATAAGCTGGATGCAATATACTTGTAATCCACCAAGAACTGAAACCCCCTACCCTTCCGCCTACAACTTAGGATCCTCCGCACTGTGTAGACAGGCTGACCATCAATAATGCGAGGCGGAGGAACCGCAGGAAGTGGCGTGGGCCAAGGGCGATGAGAGAAATGGCTTCAACAGCGACACATGAAACGTCGGATGAACCCTCATAGTGGCCGGAAGCCGCAGCCTGTAAGCCACAGGATTCACCCGGCGAACCACTTTAAAGGGGCCTATGAAGCGAGGAGCCAGCTTCCTGGAATCCACCCGGAGAGGGAGATCACAGGTGGAAAGCCAAACCCGCTGCCCAGGATGGAAAACCGGAGCCGGACGGCGCTTGCGGTTAGCCTGCCGCTGAGCCTTAACCCATAGGGGTATTATTATTGTAATCCAAAAGTGATATATAGGGTTGTTCATTGTACAATACAATTGATACAGTTGATGTTTCTTGTTGATTATTATTCTCTATGTTTTTTTAATAAAATTGTGTGATATTCTATTCCAGTTGTGTTTTTTTAAATTTTTTAGTGATACACACAATGACCTCTGAGAATACTTCTGTGTGTGTGTAACCAAATGCATACCTACATGTATGACCTATATCTATCTACTACTTTTGGATATGAGCATTTTTTCAATAAGTATGGATGCCTGAACACAGAATGACACCAGTATCACTGACTACCACGGCAAGCCTATAGAAAATTATTATATTTAATAATAATAATTCTTTCTTTCTTTCTTTCTTTCTTTCTTTCTTTCTTTCTTTCTTTCTTTCTTTCTTTCTTTCTTTCTTTCTTTCTTTCTTTCTTTCTTTCTTTCTTTCTTTCTTTCTTTCTTTCTTTCTTTCTTTCTTTCTTTCTTTCTTTCTTTCTCTCTCTCTCTCTCTCTAAAATACACTATACTGTAAACACAGAAAATCATGGTAATTGTGCATATGTTGGGTATTGTATGGATACAATACCCAACTATGTAGTGGCCGCTTGTCGCTCCCCAATGAATCGACAAGCGTCACGATGCACCCACTTAGATATTTCCTATACTCAGCAATCAAAGTTGTGGATGTTGAATGAGTTGAATGTCCAAGTTGCAGCCGATGTAGTTTGCAGGGTTTTATTGTCCAAAGGAAAGATGTATGATGATGTTGAACAGAACAGTTGTCAATTGTTTGTTACAGATAAGCAGTTCCAACAGTGAAAGCAGCCCTGTGTTGGTATAATAATTATGCTATCTAGCTTGTGTGTCACTCTAGGGCTAGGCCTCCTGCTGGGTTCATTCACTGGAATAACAAAGGAACGACTGGGCCTTTGCTCCAGGTGTGAATTGTTCTAGTGACATTGATCACATTGAATTCTGGGAGTGTAGTTCTTTCATCAGATAGCTGAATGAACTTGGATCCTGTTCAAGTCCTATCCTGGAATGTAGTTAGGATTTTACCAGAATGTTTGATAGGACATTGATTGAAAACTATCGGCTAAAATTTGACAATTGATGGCTTATTTTGAAGGTATGAATCTGTAATTTTATATTCTGTAACAAAAAAAAGAGAATATTCTGAGGAGGAGAAGCTCTTCAGCTAGACCCCTAAGGGTTTTAACCGAGGCCTTCTGCAGCGCCGCTCGAACCCGGTTCCACGTCCTGCGACAGCGAGCCACATGTGCCTGGGCCGATGGCACCTCAGCCTCCTGCTCCTGTTCAGGGAACAGAGGAGGTTGAAAACCATATTGACACTGAAAGGGAGACATACCAGTAGAGGAGGAGAGGAGGGTATTATGCGCGTACTCAGCCCAGGCCAACCTCCTACTCCACGTCGCCGGATACCCGGAAACGTAACACCTCAGGACACCGTCCAGATCCTGGTTGACGCGCTCCGTCTGCCCGTTCGACTGCGGATGGAACCCAGTCGACAGGCTGACGGAGGCAACGAGGCCGGCGGCAAACGCCTTCCAGAACCTGGAGGCGAACTGAGGACCCCGGTCAGACACAATATCCACTGGAAGCCCGTGGACCCGAAAGACGTGCTGCACCACCAGATCAGCCGTCTCTCGGGCAGAGGGAAGCTTGGGAAGGGGAATGAAGTGGGCCACCTTAGAGAAACGGTCCACTACCATCAAAATGGTAGTGAACCCATCTGACAGGGGAAGGCCAGAAATAAAATCCAGGGATATGTGCGACCAGGGGCGTTTGGGAATAGGAAGCGGCCGGAGGAGACCCGCCGGCGCACGGCGAGAGGTCTTACTGTGCGCGCACACCGGGCAGGCCGCCACAAAGGAGCATGTATCCCCCTCCTCTGTCGGCCACCAGAACCTCCTAAATTCCAGGGTTTTGGCGGCCCCAGGGTGGCCGGTGAGAGAGGAGGCATGTGCCCACTGCAGCAGGCGCAAGCGTGCAGCCTTGGGCACATACATCCGCCCCGGAGGACCCCCACCGGGATCGGGCTCCCGTGTCATAGCCGATCTTACCACCCTATCTATTCCCCATGACACTGGTGCCAAAATCAAGGCCTGTGGAATAATAGGGTGGGGCTTCTCCTCCCGACCCGGAAGGTCAAACTGGCGTGACAAAGCGTCAGGTTTGACGTTCTTGGAACCGGGCCGATAGGAGATGGAAAATCGAAATCGAGTGAAGAATAACGCCCACCTGGCCTGGCGAGCGTTAAGGCGTTTAGCCCCTTGGATGTAAGCCAAGTTCTTATGATCAGTCCAAACAATGAAAGGATGTGCCGCCCCCTCTAACCAATGTCTCCATTCCTCCAGTGCCAACTTGATTGCCAACAACTCCCGATTACCCACGTCGTAGTTACGCTCGGCCGAAGACAGCCAGCGAGAAAAAAAAGCGCAAGGATGCACTTTACCGTCCTTTAAACATCTCTGAGAGATCACCCCCCCCCCCCACCGCGATGTCAGAGGCATCCACCTCCACTATGAACGGAGTCTCTGCATCGTGGCGGATCAATACAGGGGCGGAGGTAAATCGACGCTTGAGGTCGCAGGAGGCCGACTCTGCCTTAGGCGACCATTCAAAGCCAGGGAGATAGGACTTAGTGAGAGTTAACGGATTGGCTAAGGCGCAAAAATTGCGAATAAAACGCCTGTAAAAATTTGCAAAGCCCAAAAAACGTTGTAACTCCATGAACGACGAAGGCCGTGGCCAGTCCAGGACTGCACTCACCTTGGCTGGATCCATGCGAAGATCACCCTTCGTCAACACAAAGCCCAGGAAGGAAACGGTGTCAGTGTGAAACACACACTTCTCTGCCTTAACAAATTGCTGATGCTTGAGAAGACGTTGTAACACCTCACGAACATGCATTTGGTGTTGCACCATATCGCGAGAAACAATTAGGATGTCATGTACACAAAAACTGACACCCCAATTAAATCCTGCAGCACATCGTTAACCAGGGCTTGGAAAACTGCCGGAGCGTTAGCTAAACCAAAGGGCATGACTAAATACGCATAATGCCCATTGGGCGTGTTAAATGCAGTCTTCCACTCGTCTCCCTCTCTAATCCTGACCAAGTTGTATGCATTACGTAAGTCAAGTTTAGAGAAGACCTGTGCCCCCTGTAAGCACTCAAAGGCGGTGTCCATGAGAGGCAGAGGGTAACAGGTCTTGATGGAAACGTGGTTCAACCCCCTATAATCAATGCACGGTCGCTGGGTACCGTCCTTCTTTGCTACAAAAAAGAACCCAGCGCCGGCAGGGGATGTGGACGGACGAATATGCCCCGCGAGTAATGCGTATTCGGCATAACGCTCCCCACCATCCTGGAGAGAGAAGAGGGAGACAAAAAAGAAGAGGGGGGGGCGTGGGTAAACTCTCGCCGGAGACCGACTTGACGCCATTCCCCATTGAGAGTTCACCCGTGGCCCAATTAATGACAGGGTTGTGTGTGGCTAGCCAAGGATGGCCTAAAACAATGACACAGTAGGGAGACATAATAACAAAAAATTGCACCCACTCCCACCCACCACCCGCCACCTGAATGTGCAGCTGCGCCGTGCGTTGGGTAATGCTCCTCAGTGGCTGTCCATCCAAGGCTTTAACGGGGATGGGCACCTCTAAAGCCTCCACCGGAATGCCCCACTCCTTGACCAACCCAACGTGAATGAGATTCCCTGCTGCCCCCGAATCCACTAACGCCCTGGTCCTCTTGACGTCCCTCTCACACCCCACAGTGACATCAAAAAATTTGCGGGAATCATGTGCCAAAGGACAATTGAGCCCACCTGCCAGCGTCTTTCCAAGAACTAGCGGGCCCCTCCTTTTCCCGATGGTGCCCGACAGCTGCCGAATCGATGGCCGTTACGTCCACACCGGAAGCAGCGTCTTTCTTCGATGAAGCGCCGCCGCTCATCGTCCGAGAGCGACATCGCTCCAAGCTGCATGGGTTCGTCACCCAGTGGCTCACTCGCGTAGTGCGGGAAGATATCAGCACCGGAAGAAGAAGGGACCCGTGTTTGTGCAGATGTACCCCGCTCACGTTCCCTCTCCAGATGCCGATTGTCCATACGGCTGGAAGGAGAGTGCAGAACCGACGATAAACACAGGGAAGACAGGGGTTACATAAGGTCACATTCCACACATTCCACACGCACCACAGGTGACAGCGAATCAGAGAACACAGACAATCAGTGACAGTAGGCAAGCAAGTGACAGGTGTCAGAATGGTGGTATGGTTCTCAGGCAACATGCCAGAGAACCCAGAACGTTACAGGCAAATGGACGCTAATAATCAGTATCGGTCCAAAACTGACAGCCTGTCATAAATTCCCAAAGGTGTGTGTGTGCGCGTGGTCGACCGGAGCCCTGTCAGCATTTCACCGGCGGCACAGTTGTGTGTGCCCCCCATACAGTACTTGAGACATACAGTACATGAGACATAGAGTACTTGAGACATACAGTACATGAGACATAGAGTACATGAGACATACAGTACATGAGACATACAGTACATGAGACAAACAGTACATGAGACATACAGTACATGAGACATACAGTACATGAGACATACAGTACTTGAGACATAGAGTACATGAGACATACAGTACATGATACATAGAGTACATGAGACATACAGTACTTGAGACATACAGTACATGAGACATAGAGTACTTGAGACATACAGTACATGAGACATAGAGTACATGATACATACAGTACATGAGACATACAGTACTTGAGACATACAGTACATGAGACATAGAGTACATGAGACAAACAGTACATGAGACATAGAGTACATGCCTGTCCTAATGCCTTGGGCTTAGAGGGGGTTCAGATCCCTGGGGGCAGCAGAGGAGAGTGTGTGTGTGTGAGAGAGAGAGAGAGAGAGAGAGAGAGAGAGAGAGAGAGAGAGAGAGAGAGAGAGAGAGAGAGAGAGAGAGAGAGAGAGACACTGAGATAGATATATAGAGAGAGAAACAGAGAGACATAGAGAGAGTGAGAGAGAGAGAGAGAGAGAGAGAGAGAGAGAGAGAGAGAGAGAGCGAGAGAGAGAGAGAGAGAGAGATAGAGAGACAGAGAGTCACTGAGAGGGAGAGACAGGGAGAGAGAAGGAGAGAGCGATAAAGAGAGATATAGAGAGAAAGAGAGAGAGAGACTGAGAGAGAGACAGAGACACTGAGAGAGAGAGAGGGTGAGAGAGAGAGAGAGAAACTGAGAGAGAGGGTGAGAGAGACAGAGAGACACTGAGAGGGAGAGAGAGAGAGAGAGAGAGGGAGAGGCAGAGA